>NC_089524.1:28797455-29102299 GCF_963924715.1 Thunnus thynnus | reverse complement strand
AAATGTTCAGTTTGCATTAGCTGTGATTTAACACTGCTCTGATATGCCATCAGGAGAGTGAACAGTCAACTGTGAAGCTGATATCAATGAGATAAAATTAAACATAATAACACTGGATTACATGCACGTATCATTTCCTGTGATTTCCTTGTGCAAAGGTACTGTGGGCAGTTTGAATCCAGTGAGAATGGTGCACTCCGCCACTAAAAATTAAAACTACTTTATAGAGAATGTAAATAACTTGAATGGCTATTCCTGGAAAAATGCAGACCATAAATAGTATCAGAAACAGGGTTTGGTTTGATGAAAAACTTATGGATTATTACTTTGAGTAAAATTTTAAAAGGTAGGACTTTAACAGTACTTGTAACAAATTATTTTTACATTGCAGTTTTGCTACTTTTTCCTGAATAAAGAATCTCACTAGTTCAACTACTTCATTCTTCTTACTGTATTTAGGCCTACACTCTAGCTTTGTGGTTTTATTGCTAGTACCATTGGGACGGCACAGACTGAGAACTAGTATATATTGTAAATAACATATACTGTAGTTTAATGTTTAAACATAATAGGTCTAATGTAAGACTTCATTGAAAGCCTCAAAAAGAATCCATGATTAGGCTACATCTTCTCTTATGAGTGGACCACATACTGTACAAACACATGAGCAGTGGCTTTTGTGGTCTGCAAAACCATTACTGATACACAGTGAGCCAATAATACTGTGCAAAGAAGTGATTCAATGACTTCCATTGTGTCAAAGAAGCCATGTAATTGAAATATCTAGATAGGGATAACAGTGACTCTAAATAACACAAAATGATAAAGACAAAAAAAAATGCACGGTCCAAAGATGGGCTAGTGGTTGCCTTGAACAGTCTGGAAGGGAAGGCCTAATTAGCAAAGCCATAGAAACATGATGAAAAGCTCTATTGTTGCTTTTGAAGGCACCCTATCTCTCAAGGACATCTAATTAACAGACAACAGCTGAGTCCATTTCAAATGGTAATATATTTTCTCTTAAATGCATCATTTTCAGTGCCTTATTGCTTACTTCAACAGACATTAGTGGAGTTTTTTTCAGAGAGGGTTTTCATGCTTTATTTACCCCACTATATATATTGTTGGTACTTGTACAGGCATTTCTCTCTGACCTCTTCAATATACAATAGTGAAATGGTAGGTAATGAAAGGTAAGCATTTCAACATGCTTTTTCGTCTTTGGTACAATATAGTATTTGAATGAACTACTTTCATGCCGTTTCAATCAAGTCTAATTTGTCCAAAAGGCACCTTTAGTAAAACCTATATATCGCCAGAATGATCTGGGCTCCTATATTTAAGAACAAGCGCTGGATTGATACTTTCAGTTTAGAGACAAACTCATCTGACAAGTGCACTAATTCTTTACAGAAAATTCTAGTATGATGTGGCCTTTCCTAAACCTTTATAAAGTATGCATGGCACTACAGGCATATATCATGTTTACACCTGGTATTAACATGCATCTTGACAGCTATCCAATCAAGCTGGAACAGAGTGTAGAGATGCACTAAAGAAGAACACTAAAACCACTTCCTGTGGTGTCTGAGACGCCTGTATCCAGAAGTCTACAGGTTTAAAAATCATTTTCCTCACTTTTTGTGTAAGTACATTGCAAACTATAATGATACTGTGGCTACTGTGCTTAATTTTCAATGTTTCAAAAGAGGATAAAAGCATTTTTAGTCATATTTGTGGAAACAGCATCTACAGTAAGCTTCAAGCCTCTGGGTGGGCGTTTCTCATGGCAGCAGTTGACTGACATTTGAGAAGCACTGTCATCTTCTGTAGTATGCTACTGACTGGAGAACATCATACTGTATATCCTTTTACAACTATTCATACAAGACATTTTCTTTTTAAACAAGCCTACATAGCACTTCCTATAAGTCCATCTGTCCTTTATAACATTTAACATTTGGGGGACCCAAATGGAAGCTGGTAAGCTAGGCCAACTATTGGAAAGTGGAATCTAGTTAGCCTAGCTTGCTAACATTACCAATGACCAACTAGACATTACCGTTTCTTCCATTATACAAAGGAGGGGTTTAGCTAGTGTTAGCTGTCTCTCTTTCATGGGTCCAGTTGTTTTGGTGGCAAATTATCAGACAGTCAAAACTCACAGCAACAGGTAGTCTTGCCTCAGCTCTCCATGTGTTACGCCACAATTCAAATCTTGAAGCAGAGTGACATAAAGAGTAACATAAGAAGCGATAAAATCACAGATGGGACTAAGCAATGGCTGACAATATCGTCTCTATGGATGTATAGGAACTGAATACCAGACTATTCAGTCAAATGTAAACTGCTCACCTGGCACACAAGCCAAAAAACCCTTCTGGGTGTGCTTCTGCTTTGTGTGGCCCACTGAATATTTCCTGTTGTCCCCGCCCACGTGTTCCCATTCAGTCCACAGACTTTACATTGGGATGTATTTCTAAGCTCTAGGAAAGTATTACATATACAAACCCTCATGGATTAAAAATTAATAGATTAGAAAGAGTAATAAATGACCTTGTTTGCAGTTGATGGTGTTCCATGGTGAAAATGCTTTTTGGGTCACAGGAGATTTTTCTGTTGCACTACTGCGAGTGGCCACTGGGGGATATTGACAGCAAGGCTGAGTAGCGGCGCCATATCCAGTTCTCTTGATACATCCATGGTCATCTCGGGTCTTCTCGATCAGCTGGTTAACTTCCTGTGTGGCCACTGAAATTGATGGGATATTATGAACAATTTTTAATGTCCGCCCACACAAATATTGCATAAATCAAATTACAGTGCAAACATCGTCAATCGATAGCAAAAATTAACACACTCTGAGAAGGCTAATGTAGGGGGCGCTATTAAAAGACAATTTCTTCTTTTTGGTAATTACCATTTTCACACACGTAACGGATAAATATACATAATGGTTTCTTAGATGAATTAATTATAATTTCAGTTTAAATGCTACAATTTAAATGCATCATTTTAGCCAAGCAACATGCATCAGGTCCTCATCTGAACAGCAGCACATACTAAATGGCTGCTGTCAGAGTCCTGTGTGAGCTCTCATTAGATACAAAATCACAAGTAACGTGTATTGTGTGTACCTGATGCATTCAGGCTGTTGCTTACCTAACACTGCAGACACACCAACATCCCCATACACACATACTGTAGACACAGACAGGGGTGCTAACTAGTCACACTGTGCATCTGATGTTTTGTCTCTCCCATGGGGAGAATCTAAAATCAATAGCAGCTATGTTAAAGATGCAGCTTGCCATCTGACCTGTCCTCCCCTTGTCTTCATCATGAGCTTTTTGGCTTTCTCTCTCTCAACGCCCTTCACCCCTCCCTTCTTACCCCCGTAAATGATGTGCCCAGATGCTCGTAACAAGGCACAAATTGTTTAAGACAGTCAGTCTAGGTGAAGTGAATCCCGTGTCCTCAGGCTGACTGAGATTATGTGCAGAGGAATAGCAGGTCAGAGTTCAGACAAAAGACTTGATCCAGCCCCTTTAGTTTCCAAGAAGGGGAATTGAGTGTGCTTAAATGTCTTGGGAGTCGTTTGCCTCTTGATTTTGGAATCAATGAAGGGG
Source organism: Thunnus thynnus (assembly GCF_963924715.1). Lineage (NCBI taxonomy): Eukaryota > Metazoa > Chordata > Actinopteri > Scombriformes > Scombridae > Thunnus > Thunnus thynnus. The sequence continues at coordinate 29,098,670 of NC_089524.1, read as the reverse complement.
GTGAAAAGGGAGGGTGGAAGGTTTCTGTAGCAGAAAATGGCATTAGAGTTAATGACCAAGTTTGTCCCAGAGGGGTAGTCCATATTAAAGCTATTTCAGCAGTGACAGCACTCACCACATGACCTGACTGATTAATAACAAAACGGTGCTCAAATAGGAATAACAGTAAGTGTCAGTCAGTATGAAAGGAAAACAATCACTCAGTTAAATTTGAAGCGTTTTTCACCAGTTTAATGATATAACAACAAGATTTTATAACTTTGTTGTTCCTTCTCCCCTGAAAATTGTTTTTATAGTTTTCCCATGTTTTTGTACATCTCTCAGATCAGGTTCATTCTAAATAGTAAATGCAATACGGTATGGGTTAATTATTATTTTCATTAGTTATTCATCTGTCATTTTTTATGAATTGTTTAATATTTTAGTCTATAAAATGTTTTTTTTTTAATGTGAAAAATGCTCATCCCAGCTTGGTGACTTCTTCAAAGTGCTTGTTTTGTCTGACCAACAGAACAAAACTAAAGCCACAAATCCTCACATGTGAGAAGCTGGAACAACACATATTTTGGAAAATTTCCTTTAAAACAAAAAAAAAGAAAGACCAAAAAAAATCTTGTTTATTTAAAGTGTTGAAGATTAATTTTTGATAAATTTAATTACATTTAAAAAGACTGATTGATTAATTATGAAATGTTGGCACACATGTCGGCACACAAAAGCCCTCGATCAACTATTTAAGAAGTTTATTACAATTACAAAAAAAAACAACTCATAAAACATAAATAGGAAAACTCATAATAATATAAGGTGTTTGAGGCATTTAGGGTAGTCGAATAACACAGACGGGGTGATTAATAAGAGGAACAAAACTGCTTCAAAAACACACTCAAAAACATATGAAGAATAATAAACTACAGGAACATGTTCGGCTATATCACCTACAGTTTGGTCAGATGAACCACAGTAATGATAAGAAAGAAAGTTGGAACAGTGACGTGATATTCATGAAGTTCCAAAAACATGATCCCTTTAGGGCCAAGGATGTTTCCCACAGCCGAAATGTTTAGAAAAGGAAATGTATTCCTATAACTAAGAGGTCAGAAGACTCAAATGAAAATAACTTTACCTTCTAAACATGCATGTGTGACATAAGTTCACAAAATTGCAAATAAATTAGATTTACATTCTGGTTTATATTGAGGATATAAAAATCAAGAAGGATTTTTATATTATATTTATCTATGCTTTTAAACAGTCACATCTGTGTGTCAGAACGGTCCTTCAACCCACTTTTGGGCCGTAACAACCAGTTGAAAAACTCCTATTATGTTGGGGATTGTTCTGAATGCTGATTGTATCGTTCCAGTGTGGCGGCAGAGGCCCCATCTGATATAGTCTGCTGGGGGTGACGAGGGGGCAAGGCCAAGTCCCACGTGTCCAGCTGGAGAGCAGATTAAAGTGCTCTGAAAAGCCACATACTGCTGCCCGCAATGAGAAAAATAATAATGTGGACATGGCCTTCCCTTTATGACAGTAACAACACATTCTCCAGAGACCAATCTTTTTTATCAATTCCAAAGAGTGACAAACAGCACACACCCAAAGCCAGAATTGTATGAGAGGATGTATGGAGTATTTATGATGCTTGTGTGTCCTGGAGGCGATGATGACAAAAGCAGTCAAACAAACTTACGTTACTATCTGCCGTTTTTTATCCAAACAGGTACATTGTATCTCGTTATTTCTTTCACAATGACTGAAGCACTAGCTGTACCCTACAGAAAATCCTTGAACAAATGGGACTGCAGGAAAAAAAATGCATGAATCAGATATGAACAAGAATTATGTAAAGTGGTGTTTTGGGGCCAGGCACTATAATAATATGACGTACCCTGCAGTATGCTTTGGTTTTCTTCATGGCTACAAAATACGAATCAAAAACTTATGTTAATTGATAATAATTGTCACTATTTACAGAAAAAGGAAACTAAATTCATGTATTTGTAGCTCAGATTAGTTTTCACTTGTGTCTTACATTTTAAAAAATCATTTTATAAAAATAGCCATTCAACTTCAGAAAGAAATGCAAAAAAGAAAATAGAAATGCTGTAATTTAGTGTCCACAGTAAGTGTGCAGAACCTTTACTTAAGTAAAAGTTGTAGTATCACAGTGTACAAATGTGAAAATACAAGTAAAACATTTATATTTTTAACTTAAGTACTTACTTACTTAAGTAAGTTTTATGAGCAAAATGTACTTGTGTATGTATCAAGAGTACATTATTAGACTGTTTATACTGGTGCATCAGTGTGTACTGTAAGCACCATTGTACCAAAGCAGCTGGTCGAGGTGGTGCTGGTTGGAACTACTTTAAATACTGTAAGGCTGATTAATGCAGTGATTTGCAATCTAACGCTGTTGAGTTTTCAGAGCCTCAAACATTTAAATGGTACAATGCGAGAACTTTAGAGGGGAAATCACTCTTTGGTGGAGCTGCTAACAGCTCACACACATGAAACATGCCCAAAGTAGACAGTGATTTTGTGAGGGGTCACAATCCAAAAAGTTTGGGAAGCACTGGTTTATTCTTTCACAATAAATTGTATTTTATTAGCTCATCATATGCTTTTTGGCTGTTATTTAAAATCTGATCTTGTGTTTTATATGTATAAGTTGAATCTACAAAGTTACTTTTAACTATAGCTGCAGATAAATATAGATGAGTAAAAAGTACAAGATTTTCCTCTGAATCGTAGTGAAGTACAAGTATGAATTAGCATAAAATGAAAGTACCATTACCTCAAAATTGTACTTAAGTACAGTACTTCAGTGAATATACTTAGTAGCCAGGTTTGCATGTAATGCTGAACTGTAGCTAATGTTTTCTTGGACAAGAGAAATTTGTTGACTACTGTATGTTTTCATGCAATTCAAAATATCTTTTACAACGACTAAGAAAACTACAGCCACAACACACAGTCATGGTATCACAGAGAATTCTTCATTCTTCGAGCTCTTGTCAAGTCAAGTTACATTAAAGAGAGTATTTTGATCATTTAAATTTGCTTGTGTCTGTATCATTTGTTATCACTGACATAAGCCAAAACTACATTTTGTGTCATAATAGTCTGTGGCAGCTGTGCTGATCTTTATTTTCCTTCAGTTTGTATTGCTGTGTGTGTGTGCGTGTGTGTGTATGTGTGTGTATGTGTGTGTGTGTGTGTGTGTGACTGTCATGCTGCTGTGTGTACAGTAGTCAGATTAAGAGCCTGAAATCAGACTTGTAATCTGGTTTAGGGGGGAAAGAGTTGATTTAAATGGTTCATGGTGTGTCAAGTGTTTTCGGGTAGTTTGAAGATTACACTGACCAGGCTTTGTGTAAAAATTAAGGTTTTTGGGAAGACCAGCATTGCTGACTCTAGAGGGAGCTGAGTAGACAGAGAGTGCAAACTGAACCTACTGTGTCTTTGTAAATAGGGGTTATATTTTTTGTATTTTGTTTAATAGATTTTAAAGTATTTATCATTTATCATGTTTGATTGATGAAGTAAATCATTATAACATAAGGAGAAGTTTAAAAATATTTTTTGTGTGCATTTGGGACAAGATGTGCATGAACCTTTTCATGTTATTTCTACCAACAACTTCCAAGATATATAGGACAGAATGGATATCAATTATTCTTCATGTTCTATCTTATTATCTATATTATCTTATTTTTATTGCATGTTAATATAACTGACCTTCATCCAGATTTTATGTTATTGTCTTAAAATTAGAGTTTAAGGAAGCCGCATACCTAAATTTTATATCATAATATTTTTACTAGGAAATGGTGACCCTGTGGTTTAAAAGAAGAAACACTCTGGTGAATGTTAGCAGCATATAGAATATTAAAAGTTTACACACTGTTCAATATTTTAACACAATAAATACATATACAAAAGCTCTTAATCTCTTGAAGATCTCTGCACACTAAACACAAAGGCATTAGATCCTTTTCTCATATCAACAGACACTCTCATATTATAGAGCCCTGCAAAATAAAAAGACTCCACATAGAAGGAATAGAAAAGAGGTATAAATAGATGTTGTTATTCTAAACCATCTAATGTGAAACAACATAATTTTCCTGACAATGCTTCCCGGCTCCTTTTAAACCAAACAGAGCGCTTTAATACAATCTTTTGTTTTGCCTGTCTTTCTGGTCTATTATTGCAAAGAATTTTTGCTCCAGATCTACAGAGGAACTCACATGCTCCAGATTAAACTGGTCACCATAATCAGGCGGCAGATTTTTAATTGTAAGAGCTTCTGCTGGCACTGTTTTCTCTCCTTTTCTGTCCTCCTTGACAAAAATCTGACAGTGGCTTTGCATGGCAAACCTGTTTAATGAATGACTAATCCAGGAAGAGCGCATTATGGCAAACTGTCACACACACACATTGTACCAATATTAACTTGAATTTACATTATCATCCTCTGGTAATGCTGGAATATTTGGATTTCCATTAATGCATGGCCTTTCTCTGTGAAAAGCAAACAGCAGCGAACTAAATCTGTTTTTCCCCCTCTTTTGATTGGATGTTGGTGTTAACGCTGTACAGAGGAGCTTTCTTTATTGGGATGACAGCTCCAAGGCTTCCCCACTCCTCGCAATCAAGCTCACAAACAAAAGGCCCTGCTTGCATTACTCAAAACCTCTTCTCAAGCAGCAAAGCCAAACTCATATTACACCATTGTACTGGTGCTGTAAATCAACAAGAACAATGAGGAGAGGCACAATCACGCGGGCCGGCACGATCATCCATATAAAACATGAACCCAAAGAAACAATGAATCAGACGCTCATGTGAAAAAGTACTTTCCTCCTCCAGTTATTTATTGTGTTTATCTTCTAGCTTTCCATTCACTGTTTATATTTTTATTATCCCATTTCTGACACACCAGGCTCAACGCCAAAATAAATCCAGAAGGAAGACATTTCGTTTTTTCTGGGTGGGCACCCTACATGACCATAAGGTGTAACCGTCTGCACTGAAGACTGATCTGCACAGGACACATAAGACACTTTGTCATTCTGCCTGCTTTGAACTTTGAACTATGATTGGCCTGTTTTGGGGGGCAAAAAGTAATAAAGCTAAGCAGGAAATGTAATAATTAGGAAACGTAAAGGCCTCTATATATTGTGTGAATTTCTGTCACATCACCAGACAAACACTAGCACAGTTTCACTTAATGGAAAACCAAATGCTTGTTCCTTTATCTCTCACTACTGTACCAATAAACTTCAGCTTGACAACCAGTCAAAACAGCCATAACTCACCTGACCGCAAGAGGTGTCTTGTCAGGAAGATATCACCATCTGTGGGTCATTTTGAATGTTTGAACCAGTGACCAATGCTCTTCTTTCAAATCCTCCAATGTACATGACTTCTGAAATGAAAGATGAGTGTTTTCTGATGTGACGCCGCCACCTATAGCGGAATGACAATCATTTGTCAGTAGCGCAACAACATTTTCTGATCTAACCACAGCTGTGGTAAAGGTTTGGTAAGGTTTAGGTATGAACACAACATGTTTAGACTTAGGAAACGATAAAATCGCCACGGTTACAAGGCAAAGAATAACATTGACTTTAACAATGTCTTCCACTTTTGTTCCTGACAGTTATGAGTCATAATTTATACAGCTGCAAAAGGTCGTTGTCAGGTAAATATGACAAATTGTACTCGGCATTTTAACACAAAAACTTACTTAAATGTATTTTTAATTTATCTTAAGTCAACACCTGTAGTTTTTAAATACGCCCTGCCACTTATGTATTTTTTCATGCTTTCATCTATGACTATTATTGCTGGATTATTCTTTCTTCAAGCTAAATTAATGGTCATGAAGTTTCATTTTCTGCATTGCACAACAACCCACTGGACTGACTTATGACTGACTTATCCATTTGACATGTTATTGTGCAGTTGAATATTGATTTTGTTATTCATCCACGTTCTGATTTCAGGCAGAAAATGCTTCTGGAAGAGTGTTGATTCTTGGGCCGGTCTTGTGCTTTAAAAAGCTTTGAAAAGCTTGTATTTTCCTCATTGACCGAGAACAGCAGATTGAGGCATTCAGACTCAGGCTTGAATTCAGACAGTTATGATGATGTCTAAGCATTGTAACTTCTCAAACCACACTACAGTGTTTAATCCACTACTCTCCACTTCAACTGTCCTTAACAAAGACTCACTATGTTTAGTCATATTTTCAAGAAAATACAGCTAAATACACAGTTTCTGTCAACATTGTGATCGTCATCTGAGCATGACAGCACAAGCAAAAGCAAGGTATTCAGTGTACTGATTACATTGTACGGGTGATTTGTGAGGTTTTTTATTGATGTTTTGAAAGATTTAACTTCCATTGTAAATTTGGCTGTTCCATTGTAACTGACTAAATTCAACCTGGCCACAACCACAACTCTCTGCAGAAGAAACTAGAAACTTACTACTGCCAACTTTCAAGTAGAGTATAACTTTAATGTGAATACTTGTTGCATCAATAATGAGGTCTAACTGCTCTAAATTTGAAGGACCAGTGTGTAGAATTTAGTGGAAACTAGCAGAACGGACTTAGCAGAAGCGGAATATAATATAAATATTCTTTAATTAGTGTATAATCACCTGAAAATAAGAATCATGTTTTCATTACCTTAGAATGAGACCTTTATATCTACATAGGGAGCCGGCCAGGTTTCTACAATAGCTCAGAACAGACAAACCAGAAAGGGCCTTTCACATTTTAAGCAGCCACCGTCCAAATCCTACACGCTGCACCTTTAAGGGTTCATAAACCACAATTTCTGTGTGACAGTTAATTAGGATATTGTTAGAGCAGTGGCACATAGAAGACTGCATGAGGAGCAGGGTTTGAATTTGGTTTAGCCTGATAATATACCAAAAAAAAGTCTTCAGTTGCACGTTGTTGACTTTCCTAAAAAATAAAAAAAGACTGCCTGTACTGCTTCAATACTGCCTCAAAAACTCCTGCAAAGAGATACAGTTGTATGACTTTCCCATTTAGGTTTCTGGAAATAAATGAAAGAACTACTAGCATGATACCTTACAGGAAACCTACTTCTAACTGTTATAAGGTAAAAAAAAAAAAAATGCTGCATGTTATCTTCCTAAATCATGATTTCATATTCTCTCATTTGCACATCTCTTCTTTGTGCCATATAACTGACTGAATACCAAAGGCTATAGAGTTTTATTTATCATGTCATTGTATGCAGTCCAGTAAAGTCACACTGTGTATGAATGGTACATACTGTACATTAGCCAGTGTTAGTACCTTATATACATATTTGTCACTATCAATCTCTACTACTTAGTTAATAATGCTTACACTTAGTTTAGTATGGTGGCAGCTTTTCACCAGTCACACATAATGACGAAAGAGCGGGTGTGGAAAGGACATCCATAAGCCAGAGACAACCGGAGTGGTGCTCAGGAGACGGAAGAGCAAAGCAGCAAGTTTTGAATATTACTGACCCAGCACTTGGAAAAGGCAATGCACAACAAGACGAAAAATGAATGCTTTTTAGTCTGAAAATCCTTTCACCCTCTCACATTCAGCAGATCAGATTAAGAGAGAGGTTTAAGAAGATTTTGACACGCACAAAAAAACTTCTGAGCCATGGGAGGGGGTGAGTCGGGGGAAGGTGGTAGGGAGCAGTTTGTAATTCAGTGGCTTCAGGCAATTCATCACAGAAATTGAGTTTCTAATGCAGCATCTTGTGAATCCCTTTTGCCCTGTCAACGTTTTAATACATTACATTGAGAATGTAAATCATGTTTGAAATTTGGCACAAACTACACAACCACTACTGCACTCACTCTCACTGTATTGCACATACTAGCTTCACATTGCTGTATGCACAGCAGGGTGACAGGAGCACATATGTATGCATCATACAAACATGCACACTGTGGCCAGGGCTCTGCAGGCAGAATATCCCTCCTGTTCTGTTGTTATTTGCCTTAAATAATGCTCTGGTCATCAGATGATATAATATAAGTCAAATATCAAGTTGTGAATTTGCATATAACCCCAAAAAGAACATAGTTTTTTATTACTGTTGAGCTATAATCAGAAAAAACCATATAGCATTGCATGGAAATGGGACAAAAGACAAAAGCCAGTATATTAAATATAGTTTGTATGCAATTAAATATTCTGAATCTGCCTGAGACTTTAGAAGGGAAATGCTGTGATTGTTTTCAAGACTAAAAATTACATTTTTAGAATATATTGTATAAACATGTTTCTCATATAACAACATACGGGCAATGTCACTCCCTATTTTCTATATAGTGCACTATATTTACTGTCTTCCATTTTATTTGAGTTTCTGAATTCTGAGTGTATCTAGAGCCCTCAAAAAAAAAAAAAACACAATGGAACCAAAAAGTTTCTGCTAACAATCCTACAATGTGCCACATTTTATAAATTACAGTTGTGGGACTGTACAGCTTACAGTGATGATGCAAAACGATGACTAGTAAGTGTCCGAAATTTACTGCTCATTATTGAGTGTCTGCTGTATAGGGAGTAGTGAATGAGTGGAGGGAGTGATTTCATACACAGCCATGGTTACCATATTACCATATTTTTACCATACTGTTGTTTTGATCAGATTCAACTTTCATATTACTTCCATTATTAGTCTACAATTGTAAACATTTAACACTATTACCTAATTATTATCGAGAAAATATTTACCAACTAGAACCTGGTTATTGGGAGCACATTAACCTATTGCTACACCACCATGTTATTACTAACATTTTCCATCTTTATATACATCCACCTTACTTTGTGCCCCATTATGAAACACTAAAATTGCCAAGATATTCTCCTATTACCTCCCTATTATCTTGTTATTACCAAGATATGTTGTTATAGTTAAGTAATATCTTGGTAATAACAGTATCATTTCCTGTAATTTGTATATTCTATGTAGAATACAGTTATTCCAGAAATTACTGTAATAATTAAATAGCATAACCCACACCACTATTACTATTTACAGGTCATACACAGGCAATTAACGCATTATTTCCAACATATTGCTACCACTCAAGTAATAGTTCTGTCCTGTATGCTTTGAGAAATTCACCTAATTTTAGTGAAATTTCATTTGAAACAGGTCCACATCAATCTTAAACAAAAAAACAAAAACCATATCAATAAATGACATGATATTTATTTGAACAATTCAATTCTTATTTTTTTTCCATTTACTATAATTTCTAAGAAGTTTTGCAGTAATTACTGTCTCAGCACAGGACTGTTCCTATGTTTTAACTTGACTAAAGAGGACCATGTTTAACAGTGCATAACACTGGTTAAGGTCTCCAGTATCAGGTCTCATGTGGGACATGTGGGGGACACATAATCAGTTTAATTCAGTGTTTCCCAAAACATACGGTACATCAATTGAGAGTTGTTTTTGTTAGCCTCCATTTAAGACGTTGCTTGTTCCCTGTGTAATCCCTAACCAGTGGCTACGGTAAATCATCTATTCTAGATGTGATTCAGATAATGAAGTGTGCTGGTCAACTGCAGCAAATGTTGGTACCTGTCACATGGTGTCCTTCAGATACTGGTATCTGAGTTTAGTGTTTAGATGTAAGGACAAAGCAGTTCTAGATCCATGAAGATCTTGTTTAGAGACACTACACGCACGCTTGACATTGTATGTTGGGCTTTTTCTTTAACAGACCAGAGTGTGCAGTCCATCCACCACACTGAGATGGTAAATTTAAGGTCTGATATTCACCACCAGCAGGTAGGTGTTTACATTGCAGAGGCTGAATGTCAGGATCACTATCAGGGGCACCACAGGATGCTGCCTGAGGAAGAGCGCTAAGCTTGAAACACATTGTTTATCTTCCATGTAGAAGCCAGCTGTGCTCAATTTTGCTCTTATTGTTATGCAGCTACTAAGCAGTCCATAAATTTTCACCCTTTATATTGAAGTGGCGTCTAACCTTTCCCTTTGAATGGTTCACTATCATCACAATGTGGCAATTTCTAATGTAGCAAGACTATTTTTCTTGTTTCTTGGTTACAGCGATAGAAAGGGGCCAATTGTTTTTTTCATGAAGTCATTTAAAAAGATCATTCTCCAAATTGTTAAGAAGAAGCACATAATGTAATAGGTGTGTAATGTTTTTGATGGAACGGATGCAGCAAAAACATTGCCTTCACATGTAAAAGTAGGTCACCTGAGGTTCATTCAATTCCTCTTGAACTGAGTGACTAGAGGAACTCAGAAAATGTGTGAATGTCCAACAAGTTTTTCAGATGACAAAAGTCATGAAGTTCTTGCGGCAGACGTTGACCGCTGTGAAACTTTAGTGGTCATCAACACTTACACAACAATCAACACTTACATTTACAGACTTTCCTAATAGTTTCTCCATCAGCATGATTTTTGTTTTATTGATGATAGTTCTGCCTGGCACGTGATTAAAACTATCTGTTCACTATTATTCATTCTTAAGTCATTGTATTGTTTCTGTTGTGCATTTTTTTATGTTACTACTTCTTATTTTCAGCACCTAACAAATCATGTCACATTACGTTATGAAGTTGCTTTAGGTTCACGGTCTCTACGTAATTATGAAATTCTTGAGGGTAAAATCTTATTTTACAAGTCCCATTTCCTCCATTCACTGATTATGATAGTGTATGTTTGAACAGAGAGATTATGTGAGGGAGGCTGTTAAACAATGCCATAATCCCATGTACATCCTACAATATGGAACAAGGATTCATTTACAGTCAACAGAAAAAAATGGAATAGTAGAAGCTGGATGCAAAACTCCAGGAGGCCAAATAAATGAGTTACACCTAAATTCTGACAAAAAATATATATATTTTCGCAAGATAGAATATGTGAAGTTATAACATTGTGAGTTAATGATTATTTTAGGAAATATAATGCTATAAAAAAACATTAAAATAAGGAATATATGTAATTATTTCTATTAGAAAAAAAGAAAGAATCACATATAAGACAATGGCAACTTTTCAGCTACAATTTAAAGACATTATGTGTAGCATTTAAACATCAATAAACTATTACTGCACACTTTCTTAATGTTCTTAAAGAGCTACTTAATATGTGCTTAAAATCTCTTTTTTACTGATCTCCGGTGGTTTAACTTCTCACTGTGCCGCAGTGTCCTAAGGTGTACACTGTGACATCACTGTTGGGTGTGGTTCTTTCAAACTTTCAACCAGAGCACAGTGAAACCCTGCTTTCAGTCTAGTGTTAAATTACTCTCTAAAATCTCGCCTCTCTGCTGCATTTTGGTGTTGTGCGTCAGATCTTGGGCTTTCTTGGTAAACAAGGATAAGGTTTTCAGAGGTTGAACCACAACAAGTTTAAGCAAGTAGTTATGAGTGATAGCTAACCACAGCTTACTATGGTAGCAACAAACATAAACTGTGTATTTAGGCATATCTGACAGAGGCGGAGTGGATTATGCTGTAGAAGTGGTTATTTTTAACTAGAAATCTCAGCTACTACCTTTTCAGAACCCCCTTTTCAAGCTTGTAGGCTAGCTATAAGCTTGAATCGATCAGATGAATTGCCATGACGTTTTGAACAGCTATTCATGATACCCAGTGGATGAATCCTAATAACGTTTGTGATCCTGTAACTTTTAACCTAGTGCCACCGGGTTGACATGCTAACACTAAAGTAAGATGAACAACATGGTAAAAAAATACCTGCTGAAAAGCAGCATGTTAACTTAGTCATTGTGAGTATTATACTTATATGTCATTCTGGGTATGTTAGCTTTTAGCTCAAAGCACCACCCTGCCCAATGTACAGCCTCACAGAGCTGCTAGCATGGCTGTAGTCTTGTTGATACTCAAAACATTGTCAGACATGCAGATACAACTATAAATACATTAAATACACTGAAAAAGATTTGTATGTGTGTTAATGATATTAGAAATCATTAGATAAATGTTGGACTACATATTTCTTAAAATCTTTCTTCACAATTATTATACATTTTAGATGTTAGTGTATAGGTACTATTTTTTATCTGTGCTCTCAGTCACATTCGTACAGCTACACACAGCTTCACACTGGCAGAGAAGTATATTTAACCGGATATGTACCCATTACAAACCCAATTACATACATTTGCACTTGGAAGCTGCCCATGTTTGCAACAGATCTACAACTGGAGAGGCTGGGGTTAAGTGAGAGGTTAAGGGAAACATGATGGCACTGTAGGGCAACATTAAGGCAGCAGAAAGCATTACACATTCACTTCCCTACCCACATTTTCCTGCTCTAGCAATTCTGGTCCAAAGCCTGCTTTGCTAACCTTTAGGCTACTACAGCCCCAATTAAACTTAAGTATGACAACAACTCCTCTAACAGTGGATTCCTCAAGTCAGTCATTCTTCTTAATGCTTTTTTTTTTTTTACTACCAATTGTGCAAATACAGCACCGCAAGCATGTCTTCTTTGGTGGAGTGTGCCACTCATGCTGCTCCGCAAGGTAAAGTGCACAATGAGCACATTTGCTTCAAATACGGCACTATCATTTTCAGAGTGGGGGATCATAATATTCAAATCCGTATTTAACCTTTCAAGGCAGGCGGATTATGCAGCAAAGTCTCCATTCCGAGCGGTTTCCTCGCCCCCTACTCCCCTGCCATAATAATGATCATTATCATCATTGTGTGAAAAGAGGATTATCATATCGTTATATAAACCCAGGAACACCCCTACTATTATGAAGTAATTTCACTCTCATCAGTGGACCGGTACTGTGTATGACAGTCAGCTGAGCTGTCACAGGTGACCATGGCACTCTTCCATCATTCTCTGAGCTGGCAGAGTCTGCTGTGAAGGATAGAGAAGCCGAGTCTCATTTGAACCACAAAATGAAAAAAAGATTAGGAAGCTGAAATCATTGTCTAAAACATGGCGTAGAGAGAAACTTGTATAATTTCCAGCACAAGTTTTTTATAAAGACAATTGGTGGTAGTAAATGAAAAAGAGTTAGTTTAGCAGACTAATTTACTGCTTCCCTTTAGTGTCAATGTTAAGCCTTTATATCAATGACTGTGCCAGAATGGCTGTTTCTACTCCACATGAGAGAAGCTTCTAATGAGAAAAAAAGAGACTTAACCAAGCACAGGAGTGTGTTCGTATGTGATGTAGAAAGAAGAAACCATCCCTCATAGAGTGAAGGCTACAAGGTATTTATTCTTTAATGCAATTGGTTCGCATATAGAAGCCGTGTCTTTTCTGAAAGGGACACTAGCACCATATTGTGGATAAAGCCAGCACTACTGGACATTGATTATAAAAACACAACACTTGTGACAAACATACAGCCGCCTTATTCAAAGGGCGCTTTTCTTTCGCTTTTCCCGTCTAATTATTTACACTGTGCTGCATGCTGTCATTTTGAAACTCAATAGCGAGGTCAGCTCCGTCACTCCCAGGAACCCCAATGTTTCTGCATCTGCGTAGGTACAGTCTTAAACATATGGACTCTTTTAATTAAATCATACTTTGACTCAGTCCTTCTCAGTCTTACTGACAGCAAGGTCATTAAACTATTAAAGGGAGTCACAGGCAAAATTGTTGTGAGCAGATTGAGGCAGGAAAGGTTAATTAAACGGCCATTGCTTTTCCTTACCTCAAGCAAAGCAGCATTCTTCTATCCCAGACAGGCCAATGTGAGAGAATGTGGCGTTTTTTTTCTCATGCTGCACAAGATGTGTGAGCGTACGGCTATTTTTCCGTACTGAGGGGGGAAAATGGTTTATCTCTGAAAAAATATTTTTCTCTCTCACAATGCTGATACAAAACTGTGACCTCTTCCTGTGAACCCTGCAATACAGTAAAACTAAGGAAACAAAAGCAGTGAGATAGCACCTCTGTGTCTGGCGTGGTTAAGGACAAATCGTTATAGAGTGCTTCAGAGATCATTCTAAAACATCCAGACACTGCCTTTCTTATTATGGTTTGCAGAAAGGGTCAAGACTTGACATCATAAAGCTTATTTCAAATAATTAGCTTTTAATTCAACAGTACTATGCCTATTAGGAAATTAGTCTTAATATTCACCTTGGTTTGTCCTTGTGAAACTACAAAAACATCATGACACATAAATATGCATTTGCCTCTTATGGTACGTAGCATGCTGATAGAACAACATATTCAGCTCTACCTCAGTCTACCACTGCGGCTGAAAGACATTTTCCTAAATAAACAAAACATTTACTGCAATCAAATATTCCAGTGAAACATAAATATGTTTATTCCTTTCAAAGCAGCCAATCACTGAAAAAATGTATCTCAACATTCTTCCCCACCCTGCAACTTCACCTTCCTTGTAATGTTAAGATTTTTGCGGTAGATTAGAGACCAGATGGAATCTGTATTGTGGCTACAATCACAGCCCTCTATTATAACCACCTTTGCATCAGACAATACAGCGTTTTAACTGTAGACAGCTCTGATGGATTTTACAACAGGTGGAAGTGATACTTTACAGATCTCAAGAATTTTATCTTCTCCATACCTGCTGTTGGAATTTCATAACAACCTCTCAGTGTTTTGTCTGTGAGTTATCTTCAAAAGCTAACAGAGTGATAATCTGCACATACAGCACACTATAGATCACCAAAATTGGTTTCTTATTTAATGATATGTAAATGAATCTCACTATGGCAGTATATGTTTTATTGTGTGATAAAACGTTGAACTTCAAACCATCAAATCTGGGCAAACCTTTTTTTTTTTGCAAGTGTAAGGGACTGTTCGAAAATTAGTATGGGCGGAGGGAGGGTCAGAAAAGGAGGCGGGGGGTTGTAAATTTTTTCATTTTACTGAATTTTGTTGGGTATAGAGGAGGCGGAGGGTGTCTTTGTGTGTGTCACAGGTCATGAAGGAGTGTTCTGCCAGTGCAGAGGGCAACAATCCTGTCTCTATTTCAGGCTTTGTTTTCCTCATCAAAATGAGATAGCTGCTAAGAGGACTTGTGCAAAGCTGTTTAATGGTTCGCTGTTTGGCATTCCTGCCTAGATGAAACAACCCTCCTTGAGTCTCCTACATGCACATGGCCATGTGTCGCAAGCATCATGTAATCTCATCCAGATCAGGCTGACATTGTCTATTCTATCTGGAATCCAGGGTGGAGCAACAACAACATTAGGTCCTTCAGCACCCTCAGAGGTGGCACCTGTGTCTATTCAGCTAATCCGGAGACAGAGGCAATAACTGTTATAGTACTGCTGCAACAACATTTGATAGCTCCGAATATTTGTTAAAGTGGATGCTGCATTTTGCCATAATTTTTTTGGTAATTTGGTGGTTATATGAAAATGCTTAAAGGGGAGCTATTATGCTTTTCCTTGTTTTCAGTCATATATATATATAATTTTACAATATTGGATGTTGATATTAAACGTGGCTTAAGTGTCAAATAATGATGTAAACATATGTAGAAGTAATCAATGTGAGCAAAAAGCACCGGTTTCAGACTGCTCTGAACACTTGGTTTCCAACATTTTTTTCTACTTTCAGCTCAAGCCGACGCCGGCTCATGACAGATTTCTGTATATGGTCATCTGCTCCACGCACGGTGCAAGTTCACTGCTCCACTCCGCTAACATAACAGCATTTTTCCATTGTTTTGGGGGTAGTCATGCTGAGCCATGACTCGAGTTGAGTTGGTGAGGAACACGTTTAATTTCCTTTAAATTCTTCACAATAAAAGTCTCCTGTTATTTAGTAATTTAAAATCTTTTAATTTGAAGCAGTAAAGCAGGAAATGTTGGGTTTGCATCAGCAGTAACTTAACACATCTCTGATACTGCCCCTCGGCACCTTCCGGAAAGCTGGCCAATCAGAACGGAGTGGGCTCATCAGGAAGGGGGCCTTAAAGAGACAGGAGCTAAGCCTGCCTGCTAGGCCGTATTCAGACCAAATCATGCAGTGCAGCACACCGCCGCAGGGTTGAGCGGAGGTGTGCGAGGGTGTGGGCATGTTTGTGCTCTAGAACATAATCTCTGTGAAACAATCAGAAAATAACGTTTTATTGATCTGATTCAATTTTCTCGCTACCACCGCTCCCTCTCTTCATTCACTCTCTCGCTAACTCGCTGTTGCTCTCAGCACTCTTTCTCTCTCTTTTTTTATTTCGTCTTTTTTAAAATGAGTCAGGAAGCCAACAGCAAAGTCTAACTTTGAAAGTTATCAAATAAAGAGAAATGTCCTCCCTTCCTTCTATTATCATCTCCGTCCTCCCTTATGGCAGGGTTTTACAGCTCTGATCTGTCTGATTGCCAGCCGTGATTGGCCACAGCTGCGTGACGTTGGGTCGCTTTTCTCCAAAAGTTGAATCTGGATCAACTTTCTTGCAAGACCAATGCAGCGCCGCTGCAGCTAAAACCCCCGCACATTGCACATTTCTCAAAGAATTTTAGTTCAAAGTCAAGAGGTTGTGATATCTAGCACAACAGGCTATCAAAGCTCTGTAAACGGAACCGCATTCCTACACATGCGCAGTGGTGTCTGCCTTACACAGAACTACTCTTCAGAGACTGAAAACATGATCACTGTTATTCGTCTTTGGAGCTGTCTCTAAACATACTACTGTGCCCAAAACTCTCCATGATGAAAGAACATGTTATTTACATGTTTTTAATAGTTTTTGGAAAAAAACAAAGATCTACAGCACGCAGGAATATGACATGATCAGACTTTGGATACACGTGCAATACTTATAAGTAGGATTGATTCATTGCTGGTTTGGCTCTGCACATGAGATTTGTTGACAATAAGAAACATATAGAAAATTACCAGCCAAACTCTTTACACTCAGTGTACAATGTGCATTCATTGGTTCTGTTGTAGCACCACATTATAGCACCCCAAAATCCCAAACTTTTCTCCAAGCTCACTAATCATGTTTTGATACTCAACACAGATGACTTTGAAATTGAAAACCACTTCTCACATGTGCTCCCAGACAAGGATTACTTTTCTGATCAGGCCCAGAGTCATTGCTAAACTAGGCTGCTAAATTAAAACTTTAAAGAATAAATGAAAAAGTCTGATAATTACACAAAAAATAAAAGTACCCTTTACAGTTTCTTAGCTTCAAAAGTCAACACAGAAATGTAATAGCATGTTGGCAATGGGCTTTGGTGAAAGCCTTTTGTCAATCATTGACCTCTAACTGAACTGTAACTTGAAGATGCCAATGTGAAAACTAACACAAAAGTGTTGAGTTCATCTCTCACTAAAATTGTCCATTAAAGCACAGCCTAAAATATATCATTGAACTCTGTCACAAATTGAATAAATTATTCATGATTAAAAGGTACAGATGAATTGGTTTGAATGAATCCTTTCACATTCACCATTTTACTGTCAATACTAATTTGCTGTGCCTTTTGTGATTGACCCCCAAAAATAGCTTTGACAGTTGACATTTTTGCTAACAGCACTTAAAAAAGTAAAATCATCATCATTTGAATGAGTGTTTTCAGTAAGACTGAAGTTAAATTGTGTCATTTTCATTTATTGTTTTCATAATGTGGTCGATGTGAAGCCCTTGGAGATTGTAACTGTTATAAATGCCTAGAGAAAAAAAAAACAGACTTGCTCTTTGATAATGTATTTTCTCTTTTTTGATCTGGGCTTTGTTTTGTCACACATTGACTCAATGATCTATGCAATATCATGCAACAATTTGGACAGTAACAAAGTGGTAGCAGAGATAGACACAGTAGGAGGAATAAAACCCTGAAAGTCAATGTGCTTGACAGCCAACCAATTCCAAGTCTTTGTGATTGTGCCATCTGTCATATTTCATCATCTGCTGTTACAACCCTATTAAAGGATTTTTCATTTTGAATAGTTGCATCAGAATGCAGATAAACAGCAATAAACATTCACATTTTGAATTAACTTAAACCCATTATTTCCTGTTAATGTTTATTCAGCAACACAACAAGAACCAAGACAACACAGTAAAGCGGTGCTCATGTCATTAGTTCCATATTAAGTGATCCAGCATGTTTTTTAGTAATAAACTCAACGATTAGCTCCTCACTGGTTGCAGGTTAACTATAACTTCAGCAGATTTTTGAGTGTTAGTTTTGGACTGAAAATAAAAATAAACTCTGTGTTAAACATAGGCACATGATATCATATGAGTTAACATTCATAAATTGTTCACCAGTTTTAAAGATGATACATGTAAAAAGCTTGACTAACCTAAAACAATAAAACTACACAAATTTAAAGTAGCGAGTACGAAACTTGTGCCGTCTAAGTGGGGTAATCATCAATATTTTTCAACTAACTAGCCCCTCACTCTTAAAGTGAGACTATAACATTTTAAATAATAACATCTCTTCCACTTGCAAATGAAAAACTGAATTCATAATATATTGGTCATTTCAATTCAGCAATACTTGGTCTGGTATGACTTGTAGCTTATGGTGGCTAATGTTTAATGTTTAATGGACATTAATGAGTCTGTTCACTGACTTGATGACTCTTCTCTACTTATGCCACTGTTTCATCACTTTTTAGCATTTATTATCATCCTGTAATAGTTATCTCTGACCACAATTACATTAAACATTACATTTACATAATAATAACAGCTTTAGAGGTAAGAAATTGAAAAATAGCTTGTATCTCATAATGTGACACAAGCAGTGGAAAATGGTTGTCGTTAAAATGGAAAGGTTTTCATGGCTCACAATTTGTAGCCACAGAATAAGTATAGTGTTATATAAAGACTAAAGCAGCTTCTGTGTAGTGTGTGATAAATACGGATGAGCTTTCAGCCATTAAACATATTAACAATGACCACTATCATTATTTTATTGGTTAAGCGCAACCTTGCAGCTACATGAAGACAACAGCAAAGGCAGAAGCACAGAGTCCCAGGTGAGGTGTTAGAGCTCGCACCTGTGTAATTAAAAAGGATGAAAGTGCTGGACTCAATTATGAGATACGGTACATTGTTTAAGGCACAATGTGGTAGTCTACCACTGCTACACTCAGGAAATGAAGTTAGCATGGCCTCATCCTTTGTGTTCACATGGCATGCAAGCATGATCAATGAATTACTTTGTTAGGTGGAGGTGCCAAGTGGGCAAAGAGCTGGAAGAGCTGGAAGAGCACAAGGTGCAGGTGGAGTCTTATGGAAGCAAATAAGGATCATTAATATTTTGAGCTAGTGAAATGATGTTCACAAATAATTTCACAGCCTGCTTGTATGTCACTTTTTGTGTGCATGTGAAAAAAATGCATGCATGTATCTGAATGTGTGAACTGCAAAAAAAGAAAAGAAAAATTCTCATAAATTCAAGTTTGTGAATGTGTAATAAAGTTTTGCAGCTCTAGAAATATTTTGTGCATGTGTGAAAAAGTTTTGTGGACACAGATATAATTTGTGCAGGAATATTTTCAACAGTGAGGTTTCACAAAGTCTGAGAGACGGACACACACACATTTCTTACCTGTGTATGCAACACTGAAGTTACAAGCTACAAGTTAAGCATGAATTTTGACCCAGTTTTTACAGCTGAATCCAATTGGTCAAACATAGAGTCAATCTGTCCAATCAGAGGGTAGATGATTTCGTTGCACTCATCCAGAGACAGTTCCGAGTGCACTAAGAGTCATTTCCTGTATCTGTGTCAAGTGGGTTTCACCCATATTTTCTTACAGTCTATGGTTTCACCACTACCTGCCCCTTTAGGAGACTAGAGGCAGGCCCTGAGTCTATTCACTCCAATGGGAGAGGTGAACATGAGCACAGATGATTACTTTTGCACCATACTCACTGAAGTAAATATTGGACACATTTTTCACAAACTACATATCTTCCGAACATTCTGATACTAAAATGGCATTTTTCAGACAGACAAATCAGGTCTGTCTCTGTCTGCAACACACTCTTGTGAGATCTGGCAACAGATATCTCTTTTCTCTGTCAGGGCAACCTTCATTTAATTCACGTGAAAATAAACCTGAATGCCACAGTAATCTATGCAGCTCTGTGTTTATGTTGTTTGTGTGTTTTGTTTATCATTTCGTTATCATGAACTTCCATTTTACCCCTTTTCTCTCATTGTGGGAGGTTGCTAAATGCTAACTATCCAGGCACTAATGCTAACATTAGCTCAGCCGTGTATCTGCCTGCTTCCTGCCCCATATAATCAACATAATGCAATTTAAATAAAGATTAAACACACCAATGTTGATTATATTGTGAATTTGCACCTTGTTTTAAATAACTAAATTTCACCGGAGGCTGATGTTGTAGCTTGGGTGCTAGCAGGTTGAGATGCGGAGCTGAAAAGATGAAGCTAATTACGGCCCTCTTTACATAGCTAATCTGAGAAAAAGTGCTGTTTGAGAGTAGCGATATAATTATAATCGTGATCAATTTGCAAAGAGGTTCTTTATCCAGCTTCGACCAGGTATGATCATCCTCACTGGATGGAGTGAATCTGCAGCACTCAATTCATCCTGTGAAACAAGAAGCATTGCTTATCTCATAGAAGAACAGATATCTACCGTTCTCTTGTCTGAGTACAATGTCACACCAAACTCTGTTAAAAAATGTGGCAATTTACTGTGGCCTTGATTGACCGCAAAGGTATATTAATGCACCATATATTGGTGTCATCTTGGCTATATTGAAGGATGAGCAATGAATTTTAAAATGTTATGGTAACTTGCTGTTGCTGTCAGTGGAGCTGAAAAGGTGAAGCTAGCCCGTTAGCATGGGACATGTCTAAATGGGATTAGAGAATGGGATGAGAGGCGACCGCGTACCCCTAGGATACAGGAAGTGTGTACCATTTCATACCATTGGCACAGCTAGAACAGTAATGTAGCTTTAGGATGTTAGCAAATGTCCACTAGGGTTACCAAAGTAGCAGCATCAACGCTGGCAAGGAACTTTTCAAGCTCAAGGTAAACCAAGACTGAAGACATATACCGTAATTACACATAGTTAGACATGAATGCTAGCTACTACTATGTATTAACAATTTTATGGATTTAGGACAGTTTAGCTCCTGTGGGATTACAGAAGCTTCATTGTAAATTTGAAGATAGTATCGGGTTCATATTGACTTGCTTACTAAGATAAAGTTAGCGTTAGCTATTAGCTTAGGTAAGTTTGATGGTAAAAGTAAGCCAGTAAATTAGCAGGAAGTTGATTAACATTATATTTTCTGCGTTGTGACTGGTTTGCTTGCATGCCATGTGAGCTCAAAAGGTGAGCCCATGCTTATTTTATTTCCTGAGTGTAGCCATGGTAGACTACCACATTGTGCCTTAAACAATGTACTGTATCTCTAATTGAGTCCAGCACTTTCATCCTTTTTAATTACACAGGTGCGAGCTCTAACACCTCATTCTGGGACCTTTATTTGCTTCCATAGAGTCTCAGCTTAAGGTTCGATCTCACAGTTGCTCAGACTTGCATGTGATAATACATTAATTCAGTTGCTTCTGCCAAACTTTTAAAACACACTAGCTATTGAGGTTGTATTAGGTTTGTCAGGAGAAGAAACATCTAAGCCCTTTTTGTTTTTGTTTTTTTTACTGGAAAAATGTCAAATATTTTCTTTTTTTCTCTCTATCTTTTTTTAGGAAATGGGATTAAATTTTTCCCTTATGGACTAAATGTCTGTATAACATGTGGACCACCTGCCATTGGTCACACACTCACAAGGCCACTGCAACAAACTTCAGGAAACACAGTGATCTTTATACTCCTGCTTTTTATTTTGGTCATCAGAAATACATCTGATCCAGCATGTTAGCTGGACCAGATCTAGCATGTCTAGCATGTTTCTCTATGCTACTCCTTGACTTTGAAAATTATATAGTGATTACACATCAGTTTTCTGTGGCCATCTTTCTCTATTGTTGGCTTGTGACTGAGCCAAGGTAACGTCAGATACATTTTAATTACGGCCCTCTTTACATAGCTAATCTGTGAAAAAGTGCTGTTTGAGAGCGGCGATATAATTATAATCGTGATCAATTTGCACAGAGGTTCTTTATCCAGCTTCGACCAGGTATGATCATCCTCACTGGATGGAGTGAATCTGCAGCACTCAATTCATCCTGTGAAACAAGAAGCATTGCTTATCTCATAGAAGAACGGATATCTACCGTTCTCTTGTCTGAGTACAATGTCACACCAAACTCTGTTAAAAAATGTGGCAATTTACTGTGGCCTTGATTGACCGCAAAGGTATATTAATGCACCATATATTGGTGTCATCTTGGCTATATTGAAGGATGAGCAATGAATTTTAAAATGTTATGGTAACCTGCTGTTGCTGTCAGCCAGGAATCACTTTTAATGCTTTTAGTAATTTTAAAAGTTGATGTCACTAAAAGAAAAGCTGAGAAGGTTGAAAATGGAAATATCTTTAGATAAGGTGCATCACAACAGACTTGAATGTTTACTGCTCTTCCATGTTTGAGTGAGTTTCATTCTTAGAATAGGAATTATGCTTGTTGGTCTTTAGGAGCCACTGCAGATGTAGGGATAATTTCCTTTTCTTTGAAATTAATTTTAAAAAAGCAAACAAAATTATTTATTTGACTTAAAAGAAGATGTGACAAAGGGCAAAAAGCTTGTTTTAAGTCTGCTTTTAAAGTAACTGCTTCTCCTTCAAAACTTGATTTCTCCTTACTACTTTAGAGTTTAATTGTCTACTGTATTTATTTCTGGGAACTATGAACATGAATGAGGCACTTCAAGACAGCATCCTCCAAACCATTATCTGCTGCTAGGTGCCACCACTGCTTAAAGGTTAAGTGATAATGCACGACAAGGTGACTAAGAGACAATAGACAGATAATGGAAGAGTTGGAGATGAATACTCCATTATTTTCTATCTCACAACACCTCAGAGTGTACTGTATTATCACAGTTATACAAAGGCCAATTGGCAAAACAAAATAAAGAAAATGAAGGTCATACAACCTTTTTAGCTCTATTAAACCGTTGTTATTGTAGCATGGGACAGAAGTATGCTCTTTTTTGTTGTCTAATATGAGCTAAAAATGATTAAACTGAAGACTGTTTTATCTATGAAGCATCCCAATAGACAAGTTTAATGAATACCTGCCAGCCAAGAAAGCCAGAATGATTTATAAGTTCTTTTGTGCCCACAGTCATAAAACTTTGAAGTGACATGTAATATTTGCTTGTTTTAGTGTATTTTTGACATCATTCTTAAAGCTGCTCTGATCAGCATTTTTAGATTAACAGCAGGTGACTCGACTACGTATCATGGGAATGGTTTTGAAAGGTGGTGACAGTTGTTAAGTTTTAGTTTACTTTAAGTTTATTGATGGTTTAATGAGTTTTGAGGAGTTGGTCTCATAGACATATAGCCTTTACAGATAAGAAGCTCTACTGCAATGTTCAAACATGGGAAAGTCCTGATCAGCTCTTTACTGTGCTAAAACAAAAATAATAATCTCCTGCCAACCTTTTTAAAGATAAAAAACAATGAGTTTGGGGATTTTAAGACGCAAACAAAAGTCAGGGTTGTCAGATAAAGTGTGAAGAAGTAGCTAGTAGTTCATTATTGAAGTTATTTGAGTTTCCACTGTGCTGCGCCACTCGTAATTACATACACAACAAAAACTGCTATCCATCTATTCCTTTATCAGGGGACAGTGGTGAGAGTCAGGGAGTTGAGTTCAATGTGAGGAAGCAAAAATTGCCTTCATTGCTGCCCTGGCATTACCTATGCAGATCTTTATCAGGAGGGCCAGTGACTCTATTGTGACTATTTTGCTGGCCTTACAATGGCTTTCTGTGCACCCATGCTACCAGGAGATTGGCTGAAATTATATTCTCTTCATGCTTGGCTAGGTTGCAGCTTAGAAACAAGCTGCTTATGGAAGCCAGAGGAAGATTGCTGATAATAGGATCTTCACATCCAGTTGACCTTTTTTCCTACTCTTTTTTTCTCCTTCGCAATAGCTCAATTGCAGTGACAGGAAAAAAAGCAAACAATCTGTTTCGTAGAGGACACACAACCTGCACCATCTAAGCCAAGGCCTTGGCACTCCTTGCAACCAATACTGTGATTTCCACTGGGCCTAAAAGGGATTGCCCAGGCTTACTCATTATTTATGTCTGTCAATTTCCACATCTCTTTGCATCTTGTTGCCTACAGCTGGGATTCCAGACCATCAGTTCTCAGGCCTGCACTGGGCCACAGGCTGTTTGCCATAAGGCAGAAAACATCAGAAAATCCTCAATTTTATCTGTCCTTTGTACAACATATAAATACAACTTCATAGGAAGAGTCACAAAAAATATTGCTAAGACTCTGGTGAGCTGTATGCAAAGTTAGAGGCCTTCACACACTAATATTACTTAGATAAATGTAATAGTGTCTCCTGCAAATTACATTCACATGGAACTATTGTATCATTAAGAGAGAAACATAATTCGACAGAAAGTTACAGTATCAGCAAAACTTCACACCCAACATTACCTAATCTTATCTCATTGGATTTGTTACGGAATGGTCAAAGTAGGCAATTGAAACCTCCCGTTTAAAGGGTCATTTCACCCAAATTACAAAAAACAACAACAACAACAAAAAAACATGCTGTCAACAGTTTTCAATAGCCAGTAGTTCAAATCGATTGTTCTTTGGATTATCCAGAGTAATGCTGACACTGATTACCCCCCCCCCCACCCAAAAAAAATGAAAGGTACAATATGTAATTATTCCACATTAAAATGTCTAAAAACAACTAGACCTATATTATATATTTTGTTGAGCTGTGTACTTAAATTACCCCAAATGTTTCCAACAATGTTCAAACCCAGAGAAATCTGTAATTTAATCAAAGTAATGGACCGTTTCATTTGGTCGCATGTCAATGGCGTCAAACCTCCTCCAAAGAGTAAACACGCACAAGATGCATACCGCGGCGCTGTGTTTGTCCGCTACAGTGGCGTCTACCCAAGAGTAACTTAAACACATACAAGATAATACATCGGCGTTGTGGTTGTTCCACAGAAACTGTTATAAATGGACTTTTATTCAGTTTTAAGCCACATTTTCATGATAAATTTAGGTCGCTTTTAACTATATCTGTTAGCCGGAAGAAGGAATTTAGTCATTGGACGTCTGGATCTTAAGTTATCAGAGAAATAAACTGGGCAAACGTTAGCAGCAACTTGGCTAACAGCCCCTCCAGGAAGTCCGGTGGTCACCAAACATCGTCGGAGAAATACTGATTTTTTAGGTAAAACAGCTTTAATTAGTATTTTAACGATTTCAATCTGCGTGTACGTTTGTTTCTGGAGAGGAGGAGACCTCTGCGGATAATTTGGCTCCCGGGAGAAACCTGCCGAACATCTGGATCTAAAGTTATAAGAGAAATAAAGCAAACAAGCGTTAGCAGCAGCTCGGCTAACAGCCCGTATCGGACGTCCGGTGGTCGCCATACATCGTCGGAGAAACACTGATTTTGTAGGTGAAACAGCTTTATTCAGTGTTTTTACCTGTAATCTCCGGGTCCATTTTTTCTGGAGAGGAGGAGACCTCTGCGGGTAATTCGGCTCCCGGCAAAAACATCCCGAATGATTAACACTGGAGTAATCCTATCCTGGTGAAGCTGGTTATTTAACACATGGATGTATTAAGAGAACTGGATACAGCGTCGGAGACGGGGCCCTGTTCATTCCCATGAAAGTTGCTCAGTGGCGCATGAAGCAATAAAAAATCGACTTCCCGGTATGAAAATACCCGGATCTTCCGCATTGTGCGGCCCATAGAGCATGCGCACTAGTGACTTTCGCTCGTTCTCTTTATACGTCCATGATTTAACAACGAAGACAACAACTCCCATGATACCTTGCTACTTCACACCGTCATCACACTCCGTCTTTTGTTATTGTTTTGATTTAGAGACCCCTAGCAGCTGAAATTACATATTGTGCGTTTAAATTCCAGCAGAGGGCTGTGACAATTCACCAGCCAGTGTCAAACTTTTTCTCACAAAAAGATGTCCAAAAACTTAATCAAATCATTGTTCTTCCATAATGTGCACCACTTAACTGCATGTTTCTTATTTTACTCATTGTTAATTTTATTTAACAAAAACAATTAACACAGAATATTTTTGGATGTTCAGTCTGCTTTAACAGAAAACATGTTGACATGTTACAGTAGGAAAAGCACGGGTGTAAATAATAAAATGAACAATGGCTGAATTCCATTTAGCTCCTTTGGTTTCAGCGTCCATACTAGCTCACTTTGACACTGTCTGAAATCACTCCCTATTCATTATACAGTGCACTATTTTCAATGTTCACCATTTTATTTAAATGTCCAAATCAATACATTTATGCAAATTTATACAGTGCACTCAAAAGTTCTCTACAACAGAACATAAAAAGTAGTGTCTATGGCATATGAACTACTTTTTGCTAACAATCACACAAAGCAATGTGTAGCATTTTATAGATGCAAAAAATTACAGTCGTGCAACGCTATACCTGTCAGTCATAACGCAAGATTACATGAATGTCTGAAATCTTAATTTACTGTTCACTATAGAGTAAACTGCTCAGTGTGTAGGGAGTGATTTCAGACACAGCTACTGTCATGGCTTACTGGGACATAGAACAGAGTCATTGTTAATGTTATTAGTGACACCTGTGAAAATGTCTGTTCAGAAAAAGGCCAATAGTGAAGTGAAGAGTCATTAGTGTATGTAAGAAAATAATTATTATAGAAGAGAGCTTGGAAATGAGTACATCAACAACTAGAAACCTCAAAATAGTACTCCTAGTTTCTAAATATTATATGTAATGCCTCAGTAGGTTTTATTTGTTATGGTCTGTGTACAGTACAGATCCATTTTTGAAGATAAAATGTTCAACACATGCAATACTTTCTTTTGGAAAGTGGTATTAATAAGAAACAGCAATGACATGAGATAATTCAATAAAATACTTGATAAAAATGTTACAGCTTGCTTGGGGCCCCATTGATGACCACAGGGCCTGAGGTGATCACTTGCTTTGCTTATGCCTCAGGCGGGTTATGGTGTGGCCACACACTGTGAGAAAACCTTATTGTAGCTGCTCCATGCAGTCTCATGCAGTCAATACCAAAGTCCTCTTTTTATCTATTTATCCAGACCAGATAACTGTAAATAAACTGACAAAATGCTGAAGTGACATTAGAAGGACAAAACTGGAGGAGAAATTTGTATGAGCGTCCTACATAATTTGGAACTGCACATTTGGCTTGACCCGGGCACACTACCAATTTATACTATTTTTAATGTGAGACATTCCACCAAATAAAATGATACCAGCCTATTCAGAGTGGCGAGAGTTCAGATACTCTACTGATGTAAAATACAGTATCTACATGAGAGTTAATCATTAAAAGCTAATTCTCTACTCGTACCTTTGACAAAACCTTTGAAATCATTGAAATTCTCTGTATTTTATCTGTAGTCTTTTGAATTGGGGAAGATGGAGAGAACAGTAATGTCACTAGTTTTGCTGATGCCGGATATGTTTGCATAGGTCACCAGTAACTTAGATTTTGGACCCTAATATCTTAAATATATTCAAAAGTAGCTCTCATGCCATTTTACAGGTCAGCACATATACAGTACACGCACTACATCACTAACACTCAATTTGGGGGAAGGCTGTGAGATTGTCCAAACCCTGTGGAATAAATTATGGGCAAAATGAAGTGCTCTGAACCTCCTTTTCTGCTACTTGCATTAACTTTAGCACCACTGGCTAAAGACTCCCTATTTTATATAAAGAAACTGTCAACTGTTGACACATCTGTCATGAAGAAATGTAGATTAGAATCGAAAGAACTTAAATGTTTAGAGATTATTCTCCACTTTTAGATTCTTATGTTTCTATTTTTTTTTTTTTTTTTACTAGAATATACAACGTTTCCTCTGAATCTCTATCTACAAGAATTTCACATAAACTCTCAAAGAGTTAAACTGATGAAGTCTCACATTTTTCCACCCTTTCAGATAAAAAAACAAGAATAAAAGTGATCCAAAAGATAGCTCGGGCCCTCATGTGGGGGCCAGTGGTTGCAGGGGATATGTATATCTGCAGATAAAGCCTTCTGTTCCGAAACAGTATTTACCAGGCCTTTTTAGATACACATCAGCCGTGAAGCCATGGGTCCAGCCTTCATTATACTGTGTGAATCTTCCCTCATTTAGCTTGGATAGCATCTCCTTTATTCCACCTCCAAATACCCCTATCCACATTCCCATTCGCTCTGCACAGCTAACAAGCAAGATGTTGCCATTGATGGTGGCAATATAGCTGGAAACAAATGTCTTTGTTCATCTTTCTCCAAAGACCCCCCAGTCGTTTTTGACAAACCTAGAAAGAGCCAAGGAATCAAAGGTGCTCAAAGAGACGATACAAACTCAGGTGGGAAGGCGTGCAAAGACCACCGGCTGATGTGGGCATGAGATATGGGAGGCAGACCATTGAGAATTATCAGAGGAAAGGAAAAAACAATAAGTTGCAAATATATGCAGCTTTGATGTGATAATAATTGCATCGATTTCTGAAATTTCATATTTTAAAGTATGCCATCTCATGTGAGAATTGTTTTACATCTACAAATTTGTATTGCATTATATATATTTTCTTAAATAACTACATTGACTGTGAGGTTAAGATCCAAATCATTTTAATAGATGCACAAAATTGAACTTTTTTTACTTGTATGTCTTATCTAGTTGCGTTCTGACGACACATTCATCATAGTGATTTCTGGGAGAAAGCGGTAGAGTCAAAAGGTGTGTGACATTCTTGCTGATGACCTCTCTCGCGGTGGTAATTAGAGACGCTCCGTCCTGGCCGCTCTGAGAGCCCTACCGTCTAACACGACAGCAGACAAAAGAAAAATCTTTTATATTATCCACACGTACAGACACTCCTGTTAACTATGACCACAAATGATCAAATTCGGCCCTTTGCAGATGTACACGTGGACGTGTATAGAAGGATTTTTCTATTTCTTTCATTTCTATCTTCAAGAAAGAATGCCCAAGTAATGATTTCATGATGCTACACTCTCTGATATATTTGCTGTTTGGGTCAGAAGACACCCTCTCATTGGCAAGAAGCTTCCTGTGACACTCTATTGACATTTTTCCCTTGAGAACACAAGGCCCGGGAAGCATAAACATTGGCTTGCTAGGCGTGCACTTGCGCTGATGTTGAGATGGGACCATTCCCATATCAGATTTCCGTCATATTTCTCTGGCTGACTAGACTAAGCACAAGTCAGAGGTATGAGCCGATAAAGGGTGTCTTTCACACAGCAACAACACGTACCAGTGTGCTTATCACCTCAGTGCCTAACATGCAATCACAAGGAGGACAGGGGGAAGATTGTTACATTTGGTGATTTGTTGTTTTTTTTTTTTTTTTGCTTTTGGGTACTGATAAAGAATGTGGAATCTAAGCAGGAAAGCCCATCTCTGCAGGCACGACATGAGCCACTGCTGAGGCAGGCCTAGATTTGTTACCCTATGTCTTAATGTAAATAAATGCTTTGTTGGGTGGTAACTGAAGTAAACACAAAAGGTGCAACCCAGAATAGATACAGCGCAAAGAAATGTCGAATCAAAATCAGATAACGCATTGAAAAAAAAAAAGAAATGCCTGGGCTTGTATGTTGCATTTTCTGCTTTTAAAGGAAGAAAAAAAAAAACTCTCTTTGAGAGAAGTGACAAAAGGGAAGAAAGGAGAGGGAAATGTATAGCCCTCAAATGAGTTTTTACTTATTACACAAGCTATTAAATATAAAGTATTAAAGGGCTTTATTTCCATAAAAATGTTGCGTGAGCATTTAGCCTGAAAGGCAGTCATCCACTGAGGCTCAGGCTCACATTTATTCCTTTAGCTGTAATGGCAGCAATTAAAAAATATAAGGTAAACTTTTAAACAGCCTTTTCTCCAGCATGAAAAACACTGTGTAGCAAAATGGTAATAATATATTCATCCCTAGGTAAACATCCCTGCCATGTCCTTTATAAACAACGGCGGTGAACAAAATGAAAGTGATAATTTCTCTCCCTTTGAGAATTCTCTTCTTTAATTCTGACAGTAAACTCATGGCTGTTACGGGGTGTTAAGTAGGATTTAAAACTTGTCAGACAAGACATGTTTGAAATTGCTTTAAATAAGTGCACTGTGTTGCTGTCAACCACAGGCTTAGAGGAAAATATCCCTACAATTGAAGCACTCATCTGGGCTCAGAGAGCTGTGCCCCAGCAACCGCGCCAAAGTCTTCCTCCTGCTCGCTGACTCTAAGCCCTGTGAGCCAGCACCCCCTGCTGGACGAAGGACGCCCTGCCAGAGTCCTCATCAACTAGTCCGAAATGTTCCCATGCTCTTCTCATCTGCATGGTTAACCAGACTTTGAATATCATGATTTTAAAACAGCATCAATTAAAATTGTGTCAAATCACATGTCGAATCAAGCACAGTTTTACCCTCAGAAATCTCCACTGAGGGAGTTTTTCACGACTTTGGCAAATTCTAGATTTAATTTTTGGCCTTGTGTTCACTTCTTTGTTTGAAACTCCATCCATGTTCCAGTATTCCTTACTGGAACTGTGTTGCCCAGAATGAACCACCTTCTCATTTGCCACAACAGAGCCAAATGCCCATGAACCTCCACTGGTTTGACTGAAGTGGCAAACTTCCACCTTCCTCCCAAAACCAATATGTTTTAAAATGTCTGTGTTGTTAATGGTGTTAGTGCTAGTGTGTTACGACAACACAGGATGACTACCACTCTCTAATATTCTAACATCATTATTAGAGTCACATCTGAGCAGCGTTTGAGCTTGTTTCAAAATAAATTGTGATTTATGAAAACCATTCTGTAGTTTTCATAAATAATGAGATGCATTTTCATTCACAGTTTGTCTTTGTTCTTGGAGGAAATGTGGATTAGAGAGAAGACTATCATCAGTATTTCCACACAGAAAAAAGAGCAATGATATTACTTTAATTTAAGACCCCAGGAAGTGTTCAGAATCCACCTCGAGTCCTGTGATTCCTGCAGCCTAAAGCTCTACTGGGATCTATTGAAAAAGCATTTATTCTGCAAGCAAGAAAATCTGAAATAAATTTTCTTTTAAAGGAAAATGTAACAATCCACTGACTTCAATCACAGTGTGATAACTTCTCTGAGTGATTGCTGTGAGGACTTAATTGCTGATAAGTCAGTCTTCATCCTCACTATGTGTTCATTGTGATTGAGGGAGAACATTAGACTCTAATCTGTCACTAGAAAAGAATACTTTTGTAGTGTGTAATAAGAAAAAGAAATTCAGTACAAAAGATAGTATTATTTGGTACATGCAGTATTTTTAATGTGTTCCATATTGAAGTACCTCAGATGTCAGAGAATATTCTATTTCTTTTCTCTTAAATGACAATTAGTCATTCAAATTACAAGCAAAGACTTCTCAGTTTAAGATATGTTGCTCTTACAAATAATAACTTTCATAGCATGAGTTTTTGTTGTGGTTTGCAACAACTAATCAGTTAATCTATTATTCGATTATTTGTATAATCGATTAGTAATTTTTTAAACAAAGACTCTGATAATTCTCTGGTTCCAGCTTCTCCAATGTGCTGCTCTTCTCTGTTTAATATCATTGTAAACTGAATATATTTGGGTTTTGGACTGTTGATCAGACAAAACAAGACATCTGAACACGTTAGGTTGGACTATAAATATTACTATTACTACTATTACTACTACTACTATTATTGCTGACATTTTACAGACAAAACAAGAAAATAATCAGCAGATTAATTGATAATGGAAATATTTTTTAGGTGGAACCTAATTTCAAACCCACATTGATGTTAAATATGTACTTTTTTCCAATAATTCTCCAAATTCTCTCACTTACATTTGTCATTTCATTCGCTAAGGGGCATGAAGCAGGAAAAGGCCACAACAAGGTAGAATTACCTAAATTTCCTGTATATAAACGCAGCCTAGATTTGACAAGAAAGGGTTAAATCAGCTGTTGTCAAGTGCATCACGCAACTTTTTGTATTAACGCAATAACTTTGGCTGCTGGGTCTCATATTGCTAGTATTTCCCGGTGAAAAGAGGAAGGAAGGAAGAAAGAGCGGGGTTCTGATTTGAGGGACTAAACCTCTGCAGCACCTTGTCCTATGATCTGGCACACTCTCCTGCCAAGACGAGTCTTTATCATACAAAGGGATTAGATTGCCCAGTGTAAGTGCCTTCAAGTTATTAGCACCTTCTTATACAAAGTATAACAGCAAACCCAAAGACATTGATTGCAGGGAACAGTTCAAATATGATTTCCTTATAGCTATTAATATGTATGCCTTAAATAGAAGCACACCGCTAAGCAGCTTATGATATTATGAAAAGAATGTTCCCTCAGGGGCATAATATGCCAGCAGTGACAGTAAGGAGAGATTCGTATTTACCCAGATTGGCTGTACTTACGTCAAGCATTCTCAGAGCTTGTGGGAGGGAAGATGGGGCAGTGGCAACAGCTCGGTTTCGATAAGCACTTACCGTGAATAAAAGACAAGCATGAAAGTGAGGTTTAGCCTCTTTAAAGATTCTCGACCAAATGTAGAGGCAGATAGGGCAGGTGCCTTTGGTTCCGGACGTGATTAGCCGTCTGTGCAGCACTGTTCCCACAGAAATGAGACATAGCAGAGACATTGTCCAAGCTTGTCCAGGTGGGGGACCTGTCATCCCAAACCAGAGCTTAGCAGTGCAGTGCTTGGAGCGAAAGATTAGGACCCAGGAATTCAGTTTTTTTTTTCTTTTTTTTTTTTCAATGAATGCTTAATTCAAAACTGCTTTCTTTTCCTCCCGCTCCTTCTGCTTGCCTTACAGCAGCTTTCATTCTATTTTATTCATCTTTACCTTCATATTATATTGATCATTTCTTCCTTGTCTCCCGTGTCTCATGACGGCTTTATACACTTGTGTGTCATGCAGACATTTTTAGGTACAAGTGTTCTTGACTTGCATTTCCTCCTCAGCTCCTGACAGACACCAACGTGTGCACCGGTGAAAATATGAGTCTTTATCCTGCTTTGTTGAGAGATGCAACATATTACAAATTAACACTGATCTGTACAACTGTATTAATGCTTTCTTATGACCCAAGCTAAGATCTTCTAGAGAAGAAAATCATCCTCTGAGGTACATCAGGCACAGATCCCATGAATACTGACATATCTAATTAAGAGGACCAGGGTTTTACTTGCTATAGTTTATTGTAATATTTGATTTGCTTTGGGTTTGTGGTGCAGGACTTGCCAGCACAAATCCTAGGAGTTGAAAATGTGAAAATTAGGGCAGAATTTTCCTTTCCTTAGTTAAGATGGTCTTCAACAAGAGATGGCGAGTAGTCAAGCAATGCCCAACAAATTAAAAAAATCTGTAATTATTTTTAGTAGGGCATTTATATAACTGTTTTACTATGAAGCCATAAACTGTACTATCAAAATATTTTAAGAATCCAAAAGAACTGATCAAACTGAAAATCTCTTTGTGGGACTTTAAGGACCAATGAGTCAGATTTACTGCCCCAGAGCTCAGAATATATCTGTGATGGA
Organism: Thunnus thynnus; assembly: GCF_963924715.1. NCBI lineage: Eukaryota > Metazoa > Chordata > Actinopteri > Scombriformes > Scombridae > Thunnus > Thunnus thynnus. The sequence goes on along the minus strand of NC_089524.1, from coordinate 29,064,872 downwards.
CGGGTAGGATTATTGATCAATACCAATGACTCAATGGCTGCTTTGCAAAAAGATGAGATTTGTGGTTTTCCAAACTCACTTTCCAGCCCATACAAGTGGAAATTAAAGACACTTCCTGTCTATCCACCAAGCTACTCGAATTGCATTTTCAAGACAACACAAAAAACAACAAATATTATATATATATATGTATGTGTATATATGTATGTGTATATATATATATATATATATGTGTGTGTGTGTGTGTGTGTGTGTGTGTGTATACATGTGTATATATAGAGATATATAGATATATATTGTACAGAGGGATGTTGTGAAATTGGAAACAAGCACAAATCAAACAGCAGCAATAACATTAGTAGCATGAAACTGTTGCGTGGTGTATAAACAACAGAGCAGAGAGTATTGTGTGGTCTAAATGAAGTGAGTCAACAAACTGCTATTGACTCAGTCACTATACATATGATGTATAACAAGAAACTGGTTTCTGTGTCATCAAGGTCATTCAGCTGGCTGGGCGTTTAACAAGCAGAGCTCCTGGAACAAATAAAGAAATTCAAGAGAACAGGAATTACACCTGCACCTTTCTTTTTATCTCTGTGGAAGATGAAGTAGCTAGTGCTACACTGTATCCTCCTGCAATGCTTATGGATTTCAAATTTAGACAAATGTCCTAAACTGTTTCAGACCTGGTTGGCACTGCAAACATTTAGTTCTGGTATAAGATGAAATCTTGCTTCTAGCAGGTGAGCTAAAAGCAACATTTAAAGCAAGACTGTAACTTTAGCTGAACAAAACTGTGACAATTATATCATAATGTAACTGTACTAGAAACAGAGAATTGTCATAAAGTTAGAAAACTTAAAGTGTCAGTGACCCAGAAATATCTTTCTAAAGTTTGCTAATATTAGCTGCCATAAACTACTGGTCTCACCACACCAAGCAAAGGCCAGAATATGCTAGAAAATAACTGGTTCATACAAACAGCCACACTGGAGGAAACACTGCTCGTCATGGAGACAAGATTTTCAGACAGTCTCTCTTAGTATGTATTCATAGTGTGTTCAGTTATGAACATGAAAAGTACCAGAAATAGCAGTGGAATGAGTACAGAGTTAGAGAGAGAGGTTCAAAGCCTGTTAACCTTCTGACCTACACACACCTGGCCAATCACTGCCTTCAATTATTTAAATTATTGGACGCAGCCCCTCCCCATTCCGATGTTGGAAAGGTGGGAGGGGGTTTCCAAAACCATTCCACCATCCAACAAGCACTTCTGAAGTATACTGGCACCTTAAGGCTGTAGCAGCAAAACCTTGGAATGTATTGAATTTAGTAAGGGTTCGTTTTATTGCTAACCAAGAGATATTTGAATTTAGAAGACAGTTTAACTACAAATTTGATTTTATGAACATTTCCAGAACAGAAGCTGGTCTTGGCATCTTTAACTTCAGCTGTTCTTGTTTTAAAAAGCAGTTCCTGATTTTTTTAATACATACTTTCATTACATTGAGGGAAAGAATGTGAAGTGCTATTACAAAACTAGCTTTCATTATATTCAGAAGATAGACAATAATGTACCATTTGTGCTACATAGCAATGAAACTCAATAACTATTTCAAGACAGAGACATTTAATCAACATGGCTGACATGGCCATCTGATGGTTGGTCTGCAGTCTATTTCCAAAAATCATACTTCCAGAAACTGCAGTTGTGGAACAGCATTAGCTTGTGGTTGATTTTTCATTTGGATTGAAATAACTCATCATTGCAAGCATTTACTCATGCATTTATACATAAAGCATGTCTAATACATCATCAGAGGTCCCATAAACATCATCACTTTCTTGTTCCGTGGTAAAGCCTGACCTATAACTATGTGTAACCAAGGTGCAGTGGCTCTGTTAGCAGTGTCACCCAGGGCCGCGTATCTTTGCCGTTCTAGCCAGCTGCTAAGCACTGGTGACCAACAGCAAGAGCTCCAAGCATTCGGGCTCATGTGCATATTCGTAACGAATCACATCTGTCACAGTCGCAACATTCTCCGGGGTCAGATCAAGGCACATTGATATTTCATGTGGCCTATTTCTACCAAGCATGTTGCAAATTATACAAATTTTCACATCATAAATGTAGTCTGTGGCAGAATTAGAGCGGTCATACTTCTTAAATTTTTCATCTCAGATATCAAAATAAATTGCACAGTGGTTGCATGTTGCATTATAAGATGCAGCTCTATACAGAAAATGCTATATCAGGCAGACAGGCAGTCACAGTGTGACCTGTTAACTATCCGCACAATCACACTTTTGCGAAGTAGCCCTTCCCGGGTCAATTCTCGCTGTTATGGCAAATAACAAAAATATGGTAATATGCGTATTGATATTGGACTAAGCGCCTCCTGAACAAGCCCTAACAATGATCTCACCCTGACCCTAATGTTTATCGACTCAATTATCCTTCTATCTCCACATTTGGACGGTACACTTGGACTACTTATTTGTCCTGTGTAAAAGATGAAAGCAGGTGAAAAGTGTGGCGAGGAAAAAATGAGGGATGTGGAGAGAGTCAAAGAGTTTCATTTATAAGAGGAGGGAGGTATTATGAGCACATTTATCCAAAATTGGAAAATAATGAAGAAAGATTAAAGCCCTCCCAGTATTTTAGATGTTCCAAATGGACAACCAGTCCTGTAGTTGACAATGGACCACAGAGAGTTCCAGACACTATTATGTGCCACAAATGAGAGAGTGACAATGTGAAAGCCTCTTTGCAAGATAGAGGGAGAGAAACTCGAATAAGGTCTACTTTTGCACATCCCTTTTATACATTTTGTGTTGTGGTGGCAAGACAAGAGATAAGCGCTCACTGTTTTAAATGAAGTAAAAAGTGTAAAGAGGCTTTTACATCACCCATTTTGGCTGTGATTATACTCCAAATAGGCCAGTCATGCTGACTCCTTACTCCTCTGCTCCCCTGCAGAATGTGTCGACTGTCCCTGATTTACTTCCAAAAACTGAAAAATATGATTTATTAGTTCTGTTTTTCATTGCACTTTCTGGAATGAATCAGGTCCTGTGAACTATGTGTGCAGTTCCGGCTACATATGACAGGCTGAGCATTTTGTTCAGCGAACACTGGAGCTAGATGAGAACTACAGCCCCCCATCACCTCAACCTAAGCTGAGAAAATACAGAACAACCAGGTCACAGAATTTCTGTCACAAGTTATTGGGCACCTAAGAGTGTGGGAAATCCTATGGTGCAATATTATTCTCTGTAAATCTCAAACTGTGAATAACACAAGCCAAGCAATTTAAGCAGGAAGGTCATAGCAAAGTAAAGCAGGAAAATTGCCAGGAAAAAATGGGCTTTCTGAGAGAGTGAAATAGATGAGAGATGAAGGGAGATGAAAAGTTGACGGGCTACCCAGGCAGGTCTACAAAAAGTAATGAATATCCCTTGGTGTGGAGCGATTTTGAGGAACTGTCATTCTGAATGAAGTGAGATAAAAATTATATTTCACCCAGATAAAAAAACCAACCAATACAAAAGCAGAAAGGACATATGTCTGCCTGATGCTGCCCTTAATCCAAGACAAGGCCTGACAGCCTGCACCATCAAATGTCAGAGCAACTGAAGCATCAAAACAGTATGATTATACACCACGTATGGCAAAAATAAAAACGGCAGAGCAGAAATAAACAGACAAATAGAATTTATGGACACAATGTGGGATGCAATCTACATTAATGCTCATTTTAAGCAACTTTTGATTATCTTCTTGAAGCTTAAAATAGAGAAATAGATGATGGGAAATGGAGATAAATATGCCTCATTAGTCCAGCATGTGATTCATTTTCATTATATATTCAGAATTCACCGTCAGATAAAATCATAAAAAGTCTAAAATGACATGCAAGGTTACATCCTATGTCTCAAATGGCCCAAAATGGACCACATGGCTATCAGCTTTGAAATTTGCATTACTGCGGCAACCAGTCAAACATGGGGCCTATCTATGCATTCAGAAAAACTTTTTTTTTTTCCTTCCCCCTCTCTCTCTCCTTTTATCAATTCAATTTCTTTTGTGGGCTCAGAATGAATTGAGCAGCCATAGATTTTGCCTTGTGTTGTAGAAAATAACGTGTCCTTCGCAAAAGAATACAGTCATGCTTCTCATTCCAAACTCTTAATGCTTTTTCCTTGAATAAATCATCCACATCTATTGAATCCTTTTCATCTCGCAACACAAGCCCACCATTCAAAGTGGAAAGAAAAGAGTCTGAATTACTTCAAGCTGGAGAGTTACCTTGCATAGAGAGGAATTAAGGACCATTTGCCAATATTGTGGATCAACTATGCTGAGAATAAAAGCAGCATTCTTGTGTTACCTGGCTGGGGAATATAGCCACAATGGACTTCAAACAAGGACCAGCACACAATCCACGGATTGATTTTTACTTGAGGGACCTTGGACTTTTCACAACAAACATTTTCCAGCAAAGACAAGCATAAAGGGAAGCGTTTGAATAATCGTTGTATACCCTCTTGCCCTTTGTCGGGAAGAATGTAGGCTGTTCATTGTACGTCAATGGATGACCTCAATCTCATAATTTATCATTGTGGTGCCAGAAAGTAAAAAGCTTCCTTTGAAAACGGTTGTTCTGCGTTGTTCACAAGCTATTTGGTGTGGTTTATAACTCGTGAGGTTTTCTAGCATATATGTATACTTTGCACCTTCGTCTGCCCTCGTCTGTTCTGCAATGTGTTACTAATACAGAATAGCCCAAAACAATCATGAGCACAGAATAAATAATAGCCTCGCTCTCTGTAGAGCTGAAAGAAAATTGAACTGAAAATGTTTTTCCATCCTTTTCAGACACAGAGGTTAGATTGTTAAAGTTTCAGCTTTTGATTCCCGAATAAATCTTTAAAGTCAAAGTGAATATTCATGTCTGATGTGTGCGCCTTGTGTTTCTTTGTCAGCACAGTAAGGCGGCTGACTATCCCTGCTGCTCTTAAAGGTGCCCACACTCCCACCTGAGTGACACTCACTTGAGCTCTGCTCCAGTCTCTAGCCCCTCTAACAGCAAGATAAGACTCTTATCACCTCCAAGAGTGAAGATTTGGCCTCAATCCAAGAGAACCAACGGAGCAGGAAAACCACTGTCTAGACACTTAAGGTGAACTAAAAGCAACAATGCTCTGTTTGACAGGAAATACTGAAGGGCTGTCGCTGAGGCACGGCACGCCGAGGAGGCTGTAGTTCAGACAATGTCATTGTGCGAAAGCGCCTCGCCAAATCCCCTTTCCTGCAGTCATTTTTCAACACCATCCACCATGAACCTTCTGCAGGACAGCAAAGGTGGGGGCACACATTTTATCCCAGAATGCAATGGGTTGCAATGGTGTTTACTGCTACAAATTGGAGTGCTGAAGTGATCTGATGCAGCATTCTGATGGGAGGATTCAGTCTCACAGTGGATTCATGTTAAAGGTCCATAATGTTTAAACCAGTTTTATGCCAGATTTACATCTATTGGTTTCCATTTGTTTCTGTACAATATATAAATCTATTAGCTCACTCCTGAATTGGTTATGTCATCAATCACCATTAAAGTCAGCATACTGCCAGATTAAAATGACCATTAATTATTGGTCCACCTATAACCTATAACTTATAACCAAACATGAACAGCTTTATTTTGTTTAAAAAAAAGTTTTAAAATATGCTTAATAAGTTATTGCCTTTAATATTAACATGAGAAAAACTAATTCGGTGTATGAGAGAGGGATTCAACAACAAGCAGCAAAGTGCTGTGCCATCTCGTCTGTACATCAGTTTGTTGTGGTAAGGTTCATCTTAAAAACAAGGCTTAGCAATGAGAGATAGCAGCAGCTGTGGGTTGGAGCGTGCAGGGACATGAGGCTAAACATGCTGTCTAACACCTATTAAGATAGGAACTCACCTGAAACTATTTTTTTCTCTCTACACTTTGTTTTGGTGGTATAACATCATTCAAAAACAGCCAGGTGATCAGTATGTAGATGTGTATGGCTACAGAAGTCGTGACTTGATTTGAAGCCTGTACTTTTATTAAATGTAAGCTTCACCTGGATGATACACTGTACAGTACACAGTGACAGGAAAGACTGGAAGACAGAGGGGGTATTAACAAACACATGGACACAGTGGTGACACTAAATAATTGCAATGCATCAAGTATAATAATAAAGGTTGTTTAAAATGATAATCCCTAAAACCTTAAACACCTACTGAGGTCTTTAAATGTTCAGGTGATTAATAAACCTATCGCAGCCTCTGTTGCACCAGCTGACTAACAAGTTCCTATTCTGTTCATTTCAAACAAAAAGCTGTAAAACATAACTTCCTGTGAGGTTGGATGACAACATTTACATGTATTATTTCTATGACAAGTTCTAAATTTAGTAGTGCTGAGACTTAAAGTCCCAATCAGTATTTGTTTTATCACATATATTACAGGTATAGTCTCATGTATTATTGAAGGATGAGGTGAAAAATGTGTTACCTGATTATACAAACATTTACCTTTAACATCACCAGAAAACATTAAAGCTCCACTCAAAAATGAGTTTTGCTTATTGTTTCTTCACTTGATGTGTGTGCAGAGTTTTACACTAGAAGAGCGTGTTCACATTCACCTGCTGGATTGCATCTGAATTGAAGACATACATACATATAAGCATGATTTTGTGACATCACAAGGAGACAGGAAGCCAGCTGACTTTTTCATTGAGGTAAATATGGTAAAATATGATTGTAGGAAATTAATAGTTAATAAGTAGGTCATTGAATTTTTTTTTTTGTAAAGAAAAAAATGTGTATCAGACACAAATTATTATTCAAAGCACAGTATTTCTATGTGGCTTAAATACTGTATGTCTGTAGGGGATCTTTACTATAACAGATTTAGTTGTTGTCTGCATATTAAAATACCTGCCAGTCACTTTGGGAACTCAAGTTAAATCAAGTCAGTTGTATTTATACAGCCTCAAATCACAAATTTGCCTCAAAGGGTTTTCATAATCTGTACAACATATGACACCCTCAATCCTTAGACGCTCGGTTGAGATAAAGAAAAACACCCCTCCAAACAAACCAAAACCCCTTTAACTGGGAAAAAAATAAAAGGAAGAAACCTTAGGAAGAGCAACAGAGGAGTGATCCCTCTTCCATGCTGGACAGACATGTAGATACCTTGTGAAGGAAATAACAAAAGTAAAATTACAATATGCAGAAATAAACTGACAATATCAGATTGCAGATATATGAGGAATTATGGCAAAGTTTGAATTTCGGTGGCGTTCGACCTTTTTGTTTACATTTGGATGAGGGATGCTACCTTTAAGTGTGTGGTGAATTCCCTGGCCACATGTGACCCCTACTGGTCACTGAGTTCCACCATTAATGCCAGTTCACATCTCTCCTTCCTGTTCCCCTCTCTTCTTTTTAAGCGCAGAAGTGCTGACATAGTCAAAAAAAAAAAAAAAAAAAAAATACTAGGTGTGTGTGGACTGCCCATTCTCTCCCGAAAAATCGTAGGATACGGTACTCATGTCCTGTCAACGGATTCAAGAGTACACTGAAATGTGGTTGCTGGTTTTCAACTTGACCGAGCCAAACCCAATGCAGGACAAATCAGAAGGCAAATTGGATGTTTTTTTTTTTTTTTATGGAAGTCTTTAAGTTCAGCAAAATTTCAAATAGCCATGCCTTTTCTGGGGGGGTGGATGTGTGTGTGTGTGTGTCGGGGAACATTGTATTCATTCGCATGTGAATGTGTTGCCTCTCATCATTTGATTGAGCCCTGCCAGTCTCGATCGCAGGGGATTCCACAGTCTGCCTGTGCCATTTACTGCCAGGGCCCTCAAATCCAAATTGACCTAAACAGACACACAGATGGAGTCTTTTTTAGCAAATAAAATATGAAAATTAGAGATTCAAGCCAGAAGACACTTATGCAATTTATTTATTTTTTCTGTGTCAAAACTGCAGAAAAGTTTAAGGTGAAAGCCAAAGCAATAATATTCAACTCCTCGTGGATGAATTGTAACACACGGGATGCTACTGCTTTGCACTGTTATTCAACTCATTTGTTTGATAAATCTGTTGAAAAGAGGATGTAAAATATATCCTTTCAGCAGACATCACTATAGTGTCTGATATCTGATATTCTCTGTTGAGTAATTAATTATCTTTTAAAATCATAACATCCTTGAACGAAAGTACCCCTCATGTTGAAAATACGTTCATGCACGTGTCTGCTAAAGCTGCCAAGGACGTAATAATTCCCCAAAAATCTACCAAAAGATCAGAAGAATCAGTCAGGAGAAGAAGCAAAACATCCTAATATTTACACAAATTAATCGTCATGTTACATGATCACAGCCTTTTCTTTCAGTATTTATTAATGGCCAGTTGAATAGTAGATATCAGTAAAAGATGTGGGATTTGTCTACTTCTGGTTCTATTTGATTTCATACTTTTATATAGGAGACATTAGAGGAGGTTTGTACACACTGAGCAAGCTGATGCTGAGTGTGGAAGCAGGTTCTGACAAATTCAAATATCAAATTCAAGTCTATCAATGCCATCTAGTGGCTCCCTCTGCCCTTTCACTCTCCACGACACACAACCTATGCCTATGTGATGCTATACAATATACATTCTCAACATCATAATAATAACGACAGTGTTTGCTGCTGCTGCAAAATTCTATGACACTTTATGGAGCAGCTCTGGAAAATATTCACTTTTTGAATACTTTGATGTGTTAAAGATTGAATTCAAAATGAATTAAAATGTACATATGTTGTTTTTTTTGCAAAGTCACTAAAAATCAAAAGATGAAATATCTCATTTAAATAAGTGTTGTTAGTAGCCGTTGAATTCTGGCCACAGGCAGCGTGTCCCAAATCCATTCTACAAACTCACTGTATACAGCATGAACTACATACTAACTGCCATACTATACTGTTTAAGCTGTTAGTTAACAAAAACTAACATATTTTACCATTTTATACCAAGAGGAAATGATAGAACACTTATTAGACTGCCAATGACAATTAAACTACATAAAGAGAAAGCAAGATGTCTTTCATAAGATTTGAATCTTTTGTTTGTTTGTTTTCCAAGATCTCTCTGGAGCTGTTTCACCACCATCATGTTTTAAGTATGTATGCAGTAAGGCAGGTTGGGAGGTTCAGACACGCAGCTTTAAGAAGAGTCATTTGACATTTTGTACTGGTGTAAAAATGATAAAATGAATGATGATTGAATCTCATGTAGCTGCCTCAGTTAAGGGGGTCCTGTGTTGTGTATATTGTGCCTGCTGGCTCTCTGTCACACTGCCATGTCTTACTGGGATGCTTGAATAGAACAGAGCCATTGTTAATGTTATTAGCAACACCTGTGTGTTTCTTAAAATGACATGTCTAATGTCTGCTGTGAAGAAACTTTTGATTGCACAGGTTTACAGAGAGTTCTTGTGGTTTGGTTTTTGGTCTACTGTGAATTGTGGGACTTTATATACAAACACAGTTGGACTGCAGTGAAGTTCTAGAGAAATCCTAAAGCACGATCATCTAAATCTCAATGTCAATACGAATACTTGTGCAAAGGATACATTTCTGGTTTTTGGTTTCTTAATACATTTGCAAAAGAAATCTAAAACCATGTTTTCACTTTGTCATTATTAAATTAAATCTATATTACAAAGGTAACAACTGCACAGGAAGTGAAGGCGTCTTTTTTCGGTGTTGTGTTCATGAATTCACAATGTAAATGTTCTTTGTATTACTTGGAAGTAAAAACAAAAAGAATTTTCTTTTATCATTAACGCAGGCCTGAACCCATCAGAAACTTTAACAAGCGGAAGATGAAGAGCCGACAAACGCTGTTCTTCTAAATTGAGGCTCAATTACAGTGATAAAGATGTCATTTGTCCCGCCCTAACAGCTGCAACAAAGTTAATGAGAGAGTCAGGGAGATGTCAATCAAAGAGTCTGTACACACCCACACAGACGTGAGAAGAGCTCTAATCAACCAATAAATGAAATCACCTGTGTACGTGCATCATAGCTGCATCATACCTTTTATTTAATTACATTTGAGACTATTTAGTCATATCTTGCACTGAACTGTGACTGCACCTTTTAATTTTTTATTTTCCTGTTTTATTCAAATTGAGGGCTTTTTAACTTCTATTTGAAATTTGCCAGATGTCAGCTGCAAGAGGCAAACACATTCTGCTCAGATTTTCACCCCACACACAGTAATCTCATACAGTATGAATGTTGAATGTCTAGTTTGTCATTGGATGGCAAGTAAAAGACAGAAAAATGAGACAGAGAAAGAAAGTGAGACAGAGATAACGGGCCACTTGGCTGTTTTAAGATGCAAAAGTAGATGGCAGCAAAGGCAGGTAATAAGACGAGAAAATGCCCAGAGACACAAATCCACCACTCAAATGTTTCTTTCATTTTCAAAATCAAAACTGTATTACCTTCCGGGCAACCTCAATGGGCAAAGAGATACCTGAGGCCACCTGGATCCCACTCCAAAGAGTTAGCCAAGACAATTTCCCTCAAATCACCTGCTATCTTAATCTGACAGCCAGACTCGATTACAAGGCGTAAAAATTGCTTTTCTCGCCACCAGCGGTCGCTGGGAAATTATCTTAATTGTGTCATGATTATGCCTCAGAGCTCTGGTGAGAGCTTTACGTTGCTCCTTTAAAACACACAGGAGCGCTTCTCGAGTGTTGCTAGTACGCCTCATCAGCTTTCAAGAAGAGAGCGGATGAGAGGAAAATAAATTCATCTCCACTCTTTTCTCTATGTTCAAGTTTTTAACAAACATGCACATGTAAAGAGTAATACTGAAAGAGTGTAACAAGGAAACATTTCAAATGGGTCCTTTAGGTAGTTTTAAGGGGTTTGGAGAAGTAGATAACATTTAGTTGTGGTTGGATACTGTACGTATGTGATGTTAGAGGGTTTGTGTGTCATCAGTAGTGATTCACGAGGGCCCAGCTGGGACCAGATGTTCTTTAAAGGGATCTGTGAAACTAAACCTGAAACCTGAACCTAAAAAATTTAAATGCTCATTTTAGCAGTGGAGTGGTTCAGATGCAAAGTCAGACATGTCACATGCTTTAAAAGAGAACAATGTGTCATTTTATCTATAAGGCTAAAAAGAATTAAGATAGAGCTGAAACAATTCATTGAAACAGTTTGTTTTTCTAGACTAAACAGTAAATTACTTAATTTAAAAAATCAAAAATTGTTGGTTGCAGCTCTTAATTCAGATTTGTAGTCTACTGTTCCACTGTGGTGATGTACTGTAATGCATCAAACCAAATAAAATTCAGTTAGCAAACCAATTTACGTTCACATCCAAAAGAAACCATGCACATCATGGATACATGTTTATGCATGTTCCTCCTCATGTGTTTTCTTAGCACACAAAAATAATATACAGTACTACACTTTATAATACTAAGAGACATTAATTAAATTAACATAACATCTGCATATTTAAAAAGTATGAATGCATGCGTCAAATACATGACCTAGAGTCTTACTGTATATGCTTGGCATACATAATACCCTACAAGGCCTACAGTGTTTTAGTATTAAAGCTTATAACTCATCATAATGCACAGCTTAAAAACAAAACAAGAAGGAATATATTCTTCCACAGAGCACAAACTACAGACAACATGTGATAATTACAAGTCTGCAGGGTCTGTTCCTGTGTCTAGATAAAACAACATGTGCAAACAAAGCTCAGTGCACATTAGAACCTCCATAACATCACACAGCAGGGAGTTCAACTCTTATTTGAAGCTAATTCTCTTTTCCTTCATGGAGGCAACTGCACTGGTTGCTGTGTTGATCATTTAGTTTGACAGACCTCCTCATGTCCTCGCTCCATCACTGCTAGTTTACTGTTAGGACATACGTAGCATCAAGCAACACTGGACAACTAACATTAGCTAAATGTGCCAGGTTGTCTCACTGTTTGTTCTGAGGCCAGTGTCAAGTGTCACAAATCACTTAAGGGTTTCTTTTCCAACAACAGTAGCAAGATAGTGACTATATTTGACTGACTATTATTAAATCTAAGAATGCCACCTTCACATTCAAATTTGAGGAAACTGAAAACTGGAGTAGATGTGACTGTTACAACAAAATAAGAGATATGAAAAAAAGTAAATCTTTACATTAAAATGACAATTAGAGGTGGGACAAATATATGGATACAGCAATATATGGTATGTTTTCATATGATACTTTATCAAAAAGTAAGAAAGATGCAAATATGCCATATATAATGTGCCATATTTAACACTTTTGTGATGTTAGTGGTTATATTTTTATGTGGATGGAGTTAATTTTGCTCTTCTCACAGAAGACACAAGGATGCGCAAACAAAGATTTTCCATTTTTATTGACTTTTTGGACAATTTCTTTTCCAGTGTCATCCGTAACCGTTCACTTCAATGGTATTTGCATAATCTTTCATTCAATGCTAGGAGGATATAAACCAAGGTAGGCTGATGCTAGATGTTGAATTAGCAGCTAACAAGCTAAATCTGCACTCCTTGAGCAAAATTAAACTAATTACAATAACTGGGGGGGAAAAATGTTCCACAAGCTTTCAAAGGAACAATAAACACACCTTCCAGTTGTCCATTAAAAATGCACCTTGACATCATCTCTACCTGGTTTGTATCTTTCTAGTTGTAAGGCTGATAAAAAAGGGCCATTGCTATTGAACAGAACATCTGCATAGCAACTGGAAGACAAAGGGACTGGACACTGACCCAATACAGAGGATGAGTAACAGAGGACATCACTAGACAGATAGTTGGCACGAGATGGTCTGCTGTTTTGCTCACAAACACAGTCATTTTGTTTTATAGAGTGATTCACTTTTCAAAGTTGAAAATGGTTCCTTCAACAGTTAGTGTGAGGTTTGATGCGTTGGAGCTCTAGGCCTAGTGTTGTAAGAAGTTTAGTTCTGGCATGATCTCCGAGCATCTGGCAGTTTGAGTGGGTGCCGTTCTGTAGTGGCTGAAACCGCTCCCCCTCCCCCCCTTAGTAAAGTTTACCAATTCATAAGGCTACAAGGTACGTGCCACTACTTGACCATATTCACACAAGCACAGTTACAAGCAAATGGAAAGATGTGACCAGAGGACAACCACTACAATGTGCTTGAGGGCTAACGACTGACAATTTTCACTCAGCTACATGAGTAAAGCAGGAGGGGGGTGGGTTACTGAAACAGCTGGCCCCCCCGTTGGTCAGGCATCATGTCTGAACATGTCACCAGCAGTCATTCAATCCCTTTACCCCACTCTGCGAAGGCAACTATGATAAGGGCAGCTCAAAAAAAACTGATGTCTGGCCACCACTGAATTTGGTATAACAGTTCAAACCACAATGAAATGTCAGATCTAATCAACATTTAAATGTCAGTCTTTCACAGACTGTGTAGACTTAACCGCAACATCTGTCACTTTTTTTTTTCCTTTTTTTTTTTTAAGCATACAACAGTATTATTTAATGCAGATACGAAGCTCACGAGTCGATTACAGTATCTGAAAGCACTTTTTTTAGACTGATGAACCTGCAAGGGCAAGTAGACAGAAGGATGACATTCTCAGAACTGAGGACTTTTAGGGTCAGCGGTCAGTCCAGGTCAAGAGGGGACAATGAAGGGGAAGATTGTGTCCGGTTATGTTCAGGCCCATCTGTAGCAGCACGGCTTAGAAGCGCTTGGGTCCCCAGGGAGAAGTCTTGGTTGCCACTGGGGCTCCAAAGCTGGGGAAATCTTCAGAGCTGCTCATATCAGGGGCCTAAAAGTAAAATAAATAAATAAATAAATAAATAAATAAATATTGGATAATGAAAGAGATGAGCAATTCTAATTTCCAGTGTCAGATTTGTGTAAAAATGCTTCACCTTCTCATTGCCAGTGGTCCATGGAGCCTCCCTCACCACAAAGCCTTTGGATGGGCCACGATGTTCATCCATGGCGGCAGCGCTACCCCCAGGAGGCCTCATGTAAGCCATCTTTGCCTCATTCTCCACAACATCTGCCATCTGAAAAAAGTGGCACAGTAAAGTGTATTAGTGCTAATCAAAAAACAATAACATGACAGGCATTTCTTATAATACCTGTTGAAAGAAACCAACAGCTGTAACGCATAGAAAAGCTTACATATTCCTCTTCCAGGTTAAGAAGGTGGTCGATGGCTTCATCCACAAGCTCGGGACGACCTGTGACTGTCACAAGGTTCGGGTCTGCAGCTCCGCTCTGGGGAAACCTGAGATCAACCTGAAAAAGATGGATAACCAAGCCATGTCAAACACTAGATACACAAAATAGGGATTCGACATGAATGGAAATGACAAAACAAAACATGGTGAAGGGCCAGCAGGGCAAAATAGACCAAATTTGGATCTTTTTTTTCCTCTAAAAATATATTTATGTTTCTCCATTTTTCCCCCCACCGAGGGCACCGTCTGAACCGCTCACACAGAGTTGGGTCGTCATGGGTCTAACCTTGAATAGCTCCAGACCTGTAGGAAGAAGCCTGTTGCTAAGCTTGTTTGTGTGTAGCTGTTAGAGATTTGATGGGATTACAAGAGTTGCAATCCACCTCCCCCAAACCAGCCCACCCCAGCAGGGACAATTGACACCACTAAGTCAGAGCCATGCCACCATCATCTATGGGTGGCAGGGTGAAAGTGAGCAGGTATGTGATCAGATGTAATCGAATTAAAGAAAATAACACTAATATTAGAAAGATTCTTATTAATACTCCCATTATTAATAATCTAACTCTTCTTATTAATAACAAAGAAGAATTGAGGGTGGTAGCAAAAAGATCTCAGTGGCTGATATGTCAAAACCTCAATTACCAAACCTGAAATTATCTGCATGGCTAAATACTATAAGGGGTGAAGTGGAAAAATATGATAAAGATCCATTTTTGTTGTTTTAAACCACTAAGAAAATCTCAGCAGCCTCACCTTAAACTCATCCATGATCTTACGGATGCCCTTGCCGCGGGCTCCGATAATGCGAGCATGGACCCTGCTGTCTAGGGTGATGTCCTCAGAGATCATCTCTTCCAGCTCATCCACGATGGCCTGGATGGCATCCCGTGCAGCTATGGCTTTGTGCTCATACCCTGTAATAGTAATCTGATCCTGTGGAGAAACAGCAGCCAACTTCACATTAACACCAGTCCTGTAGCAAAAAAAACACTTATTTTGACAGAATTTCTATTAGTCTTTGATAGGATTCCTAAGCAGTAATATCATGAAGGAAATGGTAATTTAGCACCACCTGCTGTGCTGATGCAGTACATAAGACTTTTTTTTTGCCTGTATCATTTTTGATATGTAATGAAATGAAATGTATCTGTGAGAAAATGCAGGAAGGTTTCTACGGGAAAAATGCTATACCTGGTTTTCATCGCTCTTCTCTGGGAACTGGATGTTTACATCATGCTCGGTGCGGATGTTTGTAATAATGGCACCCTTGCGGCCGATGATTTTGGGGTGATACTTGGGGTCCACAGTGATGGTCAGCTTGAAGCTCCTGAGTGCCTGTAGAGGGGTTGATAGAAACAATGCTCTGGGTTAGAAGTCAAGCGAGTTTGACACCTGTTTTATCTTGTTCCACTGGAACAGATGGTCACCTACTGTGAGAAAAGTTAATAATTACATCTCCTTCGAGATTATCTTGAGGATAAGTTTATCTCACTCTCTCTTAATAGCTTAATTGTTCCACGTGAGTATGTCAATCATTAACACTGCAGAGACGCTTCAAAATACAACATAAACCAGAAAGAGCTCAGCTGAAGTGACCTCTGCTAAGCACACAGCAGACATTAAATTCTACCTGAATGCATCAGCTACAAAAGACATAAAATCCCAGTGTTGAAGAAGCTGTGAACCCCACACAATACTAACCCGATCCTCCTGCTCAGCCATCAGCTCTTTGACGCGCTCCAAGAGGCCCTCTTTGGCGCGGTCAAGGTGATTGGCCAAGCCGGTGATGGAGATTTTATCAGACTGCTGCTCAGGAGCAGGCACTTGAATATTAACCTAGAAACAGACAGAGAGGTCACTACAAAGTTGAAGCAAAATAAATTAACTGTGCATCCCTGAGCCAACACAAAATCTGTAACACACACACCTCAAATTCATCCATCATCTTGCGAATTCCACTTCCTTTCTGTCCGATGATGTAGCGATGAAGCTCAAAAGGCACTTCCACCTCAATAGTGACAGGAACCAAAGCCTGAGGAAAGACGACAAGTTAGGGAACAAAGCAATAATTATGAGAAATAAAATGGAGCTCTGTTATGGATACAGACCTTCAATGCTTCCACGGCAGCCTCGCACCGCTCTTTGCGGCCAGAAATCACAATCACGTCACACTTTTTAGGTGCGTTTGGATCAACAGGCTCCTTCACCTCCCCGTTGGCCTCTCCGTTCTCCTGGATAGGAGCCTCAGCAGGAGTAGCAGCAGCTGAAAGAGCCAATCAGACAAAGTTTGATGAGACAAAAATTTCATTATGGGACACCATTACCAAGTCTCTGAACTGACCGCACCTTTACCTTGAGGGTCCTCACGCTCTGGGAACTTAATCTGTACATTGTGATCTCTGGTGATCTGCTGGATCCGTGAGCCCTTGGGACCCATGATAGAACGGTGGAACTTCTGAGCAATCACACACTCCATGGTCACTTGAGCATCCTGGGAAATAATGTGGAAAGGGAGAAAAACAAAAACAAAAAGAAAGGCAAATCAGTTGCATTCACAACATGAGGAAAAGATAAAGATTTTAAAAGATCATCTAAGCAAAGAGAAACTGTGTTCACTAACCAGGTCCTCAACAATCTCCTGCATGCGCTTTTTGGCTGCCTCCACACATTCTTTGGCTCCTTTGAGGGTGACCTTTTCACTCGCAATACCCGTGCGAGGGAAGCTCACCATCACGCCACCGTATTCATCAGCAAGGTCCCTAAGGACTTGGCCACGGCGAGACACAAAGTAGCGGTGATGCTTGGGATCAACGTTCATAGTATCCTCGACAACATTGTCCTGTAATCAAAGACCGCAGATTTGTTTAATATTTCAGGCTTTGAAAGAGAACCAGAGCTTTGTCCTGCTATGTTCAAAACTCATTTGGATCCTTACCAAACTCTTGATGAGCTCCTCCAGCTCCTTTTGGGCCTCCCGCACAGCTTCTTCAGTGCCGATCACAGTGATGAGCTCCTGGTCTTTGTCCTCTGCAGTGGGGAAAATGATCCTGGCCCCGGTGCTGTCACGAACCTTACGGATGTTTCCACCGCCTTTTCCAATGAGGAACTTGTGGTATTCAGGCTTTGCGCGCAGCTCGGCAGTGTGGCTCTTCGTTTGCTGAGGAAAAACATTTACAGAATAAATTCTACACCAAGACATTACGCAAAAGATAAACTTCAAAAGATATAACAGATGGAAAGTCCACTTAGACTCAACTCACTTTAAGAAGAATGGGGTAAACATGATTTATTCACTTCAATGTTTTCTTAAGGAGACTACAGCAGCCAAAACAATTTAACCTCACAATGTGCTATGCACACTTGCCATTTATATTCTGACAGCTGAAAGGACACTAAAAGAGGTTCTCAGCATTTGGTAATGTATGAGGCACAGAAACATTCATACAAACCTTCTCCTCTGCCAGGGCAAGCAGTTGCTGCTTGGCTTTCTCCACCTCCTCTACAGGGCCTCGGATGGTGACCTTATCAATCCCTGAGCCTTCAGTGGGGAAGTGGATGTGCACGCCGCCACACTCCTCCATGATGGAGCGCACTAAACGGCCCTTTGACCCGATCAAGGAGTTGTGCAGCTTGGATGGAATGGATACCTCCATCTCTGTGATGTTTGCCTGAACACAACAAGATGCTGATTAGGCACATGTATGAGATGAAGACAACATTTAGATACTAAGCTGTGTTTCTGTACAATGCTTACCAGCTCCTTCTGAATGGCTAAGATACGATTCCGTGCAGCCTCACAGTTTGCTTTCTTCCCTGTGATGACAATCATCTCAGAGTTGCTGTTCTCAGCAGGCAGGTCGATTTTTGTGTTAGTTTCCTCCCGAATCTAGAGAGCATAATAAACCTTTTTGTCAGACCAGACTAGGACTGATAAACAACCTCATTTAACTACATCAATTCTATTTCAGTATGCAGTACCTTTTTGATGTTTGATCCTCCTTTTCCAATTATGTTTCTATGGAACTGCTTGAAGATGGGGACTGAGACAGAAAAGCTGTTCTCCACCTGACCAAAGGAATCACTGAACATTAACACTCAATTGCAATTAATTTGCCATTCACAACCACTTGATGGTACTATAAAAGAGTATCTTAACCAAAGTACCCAAAATTAAAACATGAGACAAACAAATTCTTCAAGATTTACCATTTCAGCCACTATCTTCTGCATGAACTTGGAGCATTTTTCCACCTCAGTTCGTGGACCCCTAAGTTGAACGATGTCACTTTTCTGTGCTGGGTCAGGGAAGTTGATGATGACCTGGGACAAGCAATGTTCAGAGTTATTAAAGTAAATTTAATGGGTTCAGTACAGTCAAACAGACACCATATACCAGCCAATATAAATAGTCTCCAACTCACCTCTGGGAATTTGTCGCGCACTTCTTTTATCTTCTCCCCTTTTTGGCCGATGATGGCTCTGTGAAAACGCTGTTCGATGATCAAGTCCTTTGTACGCTCATTCTCCTGCGAGAGTATAAGTATATTTAGTAATGGCACATCAGGATCCAATTTGCAAGATCTTGTTTGTGAACTCAAGTTTCTACTAACCATGCGTGACGCAAGCTCAAGCAGCTCCTTCTTGGCTTCCTGCACACCCTGGGGATCCCCCTCAATGCGGATCAGGTTGCTTTTCTCGTTGTCAGGGGGGATGCGGACAGTCACCTTGTGCAGCTCTTTGATGCGGTTGACTGTAAATAGGTCGATAAATATGTGGTTTGAGAAGAAGGCTGATCCAGGTTTTGCTGTGCTGCACATATCTCAGTACACCAGCCTTTGCAAGCAACTCTGTACTTACTGTTAACACCTCCTTTTCCAATCAGGTGACGGTGGAATTTGGGATCAACGCTGATCTCTGTGTAGTCCATACGGCTTACCTTTAAAAGGTGAAAGAAGACAAAAACATGAATATCAATTCCATATATATGAACTGTAACTGTTAAGGTGCTTTACTTGGAGCATCTTATGTTGAGGCTTAGTCAACAAAATACCTCCTTAATCTGCTTTCTAGCTCCTGATCTTGACATTTGATTGACATTAGGCTTTCAGTCTAGGTCCAAGACATTAATTACTCACCAAATCTGTAACAATGGCTTCAATCTGGCCCTGCACCAACTGCACGTCTTTGGTGGGACCCTCCAGGGTGATCTTATCTTCTCCCTCAGTGAACTCAATGTGCACCTATACGCAAAATATACCAAAAAAGAAGTTAAATATTAAATATTTAATCTTTTAAGCACAACAATTAAGAAATCCACCATTCAACAGACCTTGGGCATTTGTTGAGTAATCTTGGCTAAGTTCTGCCCCTTCTTGCCGATAATGAAACGATGAAGCCAAGAAGGAGCTGTTACCGAGGAAACAGTGTAGCTGTTTGCCTACAAACAGAAGAAAATTATTGGTTAAAAAAAAAGGTACTACTCATCACTTTTTATCAGTGTGAGTCTTCATCATATGACTGATCATCATTTTACCTTGGCATAAACTTCAGTGAGGGCCTGACCCAGACGGTCTGGCTCCCCACGAAGGATGACAGTTTCTGAGCTGCTGTCAGAGGGTGGGATCTCAACTGAGACACCAGTTCTATCCAGGATCTCTTGCAGGGTGTTTCCCTTGGGGCCAATCACATATTTGTGCTGAGACTTCTTCACCTCCACTGCGATGGTGGTGGCATTCTTCTTCTGCAATACACAAGAGTAGATGATCAAGGACTTATGTAACATTTAACTCATCATCCACCAGCATAATAATCTGCAATAGCACAAACATTTAGAACTGATTTGCCAAAATTGTAAGCATACCTTATCTTCAGAAACCTTCTTGATCATAGCCACAGCAAGGGCAACCTGCTCTTTCTCCCCAGTGATGACAATCTCAGTCTTGTTCACACTTGGAGGGGGGACATTGATGCGGGCACCGGTTTCTTGCATCATCTCTCCTACCAGCTTATTGTAGGCACCAGTGATGAATGGGTGGTACACCTTGTCAATGTTCACCCTCTCAACAGCACGCTTGTCCTAAAAAGAGGAAAAAGACAAACAGGGGAAAAAAATGAAATATCACAGCTTTAGGAGTGGAAAGACAATCTCTTAAAAGCGAAGCAGTTCTGATGAGCAATGTTACCTGCTCAGCTGAGATCAACAGGATCTCATGCTTAGCCTTCTCCAGGCCCTCCTTGGTACCAGAGATCTTGATCTGGTTGCTGGGGTCGTCAGGTCGTGGGATTTGGATTTTGGTGGCTGTCTTGAGCTCTAGCTCCTGCAGTTTCTCCCCATTTTTGCCGATGACAAAGCGGTGGTGCTCCTTGGGGATGGCAACAGTAGCTGAAGCCTGTTAAGATAAAAAAACAAAAACAAATGTACAGTTGGCATCATTGTCTTTGACTGTAAACACAAAAACCATCCATGGGACACATTTATCATTAACAAAGAAGCATCTCTTGACCTGAGTCTGCAGTCGGGACACAATCTCCTTGCGGGCCTTCATCACGGCATCCAACTTTCCAGAAACCATGATGGAGAGACCCTGATCTTTTGCCAAGGAGAGTTCCAGGTGGGCTCCGGTCTTGTGCATGATGTCCACACAGACCTTTGCTTGGTCTC
This sequence comes from Thunnus thynnus, assembly GCF_963924715.1. Classification (NCBI taxonomy): domain Eukaryota; kingdom Metazoa; phylum Chordata; class Actinopteri; order Scombriformes; family Scombridae; genus Thunnus; species Thunnus thynnus. The sequence continues at coordinate 29,043,871 of NC_089524.1, read as the reverse complement.
CTTCCCCAAACTGGTTGATGTCCTTGTACTTGCGCTCTTCCAGCGGCACATGGAAAACCTAGTTCATGTGGGAAAAGAATAATTAAAAGTCCATCTAGTCGAGTCATTCTCGATCTTTCAAATTAAACGACCTTTAAAAGTAAACAAAACTACTGGTAATGAAAACTAAAACAAGGTGATGACCCAGAAAGGCAGTGAAAACTGGAAGGGTAAACTGGGAGGCAAGTATGTTTTAAAGTAGGTAGTGTGTCCACAGGGACACAGAAAAGCCAAGCCTAACCAAAAACAAAAACAGTAAAGGCAAAAAGTATACTATTTTAGCTCTCAAATATGCAAAACCATTAAAGTTTCCAATGGCACCAAGCCCAAATAAAGTCCTCATAGAACCAGTAGGACAAGTAATACTTTTTTTTAAATATTTGCTTATATTTGGCTTAAAAAAAAAAAAAAAAAAAAAAAAAAAACACTAACCCATAATTGCACAGAAAACTATGAACACAATCCATGACTATGAATAGAAGCAAAGCTTCCAGCAGAAAATCTTTAATTGTCAGCAACTACAGCAGAACATAACACAAATGTCAAAGAAACTACAATAATGAAAAAAACATTTAAAAGGAAGACTTTCTAGTACACAGAGTATGCCGTGGTTCACAACCTTTTTGGCCACCTGTTCCCTCTTAAAATAAAGCAAAGTCTATTTGTGGCACCTGATCATGAGCCAAAATATAATAAATGATATCTGATAAGAATTAAAGCCAGTTTTACCATCATTATCAATCACTAAAAAGGCTTTTACAATAATTAGTGACCTGTTTTGTTAAATAGGTGGCAGTTACTTTAAAAATGTTATACCTGGGTGATAACAGAAGACTTCAGAGGACGAATCTTGGATGTCCAGGCGTTGGCAGTTTCCTGGGTCCCCTCAGGTGAGGCCGCCTTCTCGGGCAGAGGTGGGAAGGCATCCTTGTAGGTAGGAAGGGCATCCTCCTCCTCTCCAGCACTGGGTCCTGCACCAGCAGCTGAGCACACAGAAAAAGACAGACACAAGTCAACTTCTGGCTCTGTGTTGGCATTTTATCATCAAGCACAGCCTTATGGTGCAGACACACCGAATCCGGACCATTGAATGCTCCAGCCAGTGGTGACGTGGTGGGTGACGTACTGCGAGTTGGGCGGTGCTTGGTTTTTGCACTGCCATTTTCAACATGGCATTTCTGTCACAACTTTCTCATTTTACAGCTAAACATCACACTAAAGTATGTTCAGAAGACATTTGAGACATAAAATATGCAATGCAGTAACAGAATCTGATTCATATTTGATCAGCAACACCTAGTTTATAGTTTGATCTGAGTTTCGTGAGCCGGCCACATTAGGCTGGACAGACCTCATCTGCATAAAGTTGAGGTTGAGTTGTAATTATGCAAATTCAGATATGGCGGTTGGTCTGTCAACTCGCCATGCCGTATGCATCATCGGCTGCGTGGCTGGATCTCCTGCTCTCCATAGAAAATGAATGGGATCCGTCAACGGATGTCAAATCGATCCAGTGTGTCTGCACCATTAAACATCCACCTATCCACCTGAGGACAAATACTCACCACCACTCTGCTCTGGCAAGAGCCCGTTGCGGTGCTCATTGAAGCTTTCCTGCGTAAGTACAGCGACTGAGCTCATGGTCAAAATCCCACGTTAACACAGAGTCCGAGTGTGCCACTGAAAGGAAAGTTGACATTATTTTCACAAGTTTGGCAACATCAGAAAGACAAAAAGAGCATAATATATAAAAGGCCCTGAAAACATATTTTCTCAATCAGCTATTCAATAGGAATGATGAATATTAAGAAGTTACGTATATGAACACACAATTTTCTGCCAAAATTAAAACAGTTTTTGTTATTTGGGAGATTTCTGTATTTGTGTGTTGTTTTTCTCAACTCAGTTGGGAAAGGCAACATTTTTTTTTATTTAGCAACATTTGAAGCTAAACCTGGGTGGTATTCCAGAAAGTGGGTTTAACAAACACTGAATCCAACCCTGAACTGAGTTGATGAACCCTGCGAGGGGAAATTCAGAGTTTGTGGCTTCAGAACAGCTGATCAGAGTCAGTTCAGTCGCGTCAGACTATGTTCATTCTTGAGTTAAGTGCATGCATGACGAATGAAAAAAGTAACCGTGAATGAAGCTCCAATACTACGATTCACCATGGCAACAGGTAAATAAAAGGCAGAGCCTCCATTTTAATGCAGTGGGTAGCTGTCAGTCTGAAGAGTGAAGCCAATGAGGAGCAGCCTGCATTCTTTGTAATGGCCAGCAGGGGATGACTCCACTGATTGCAAAAAGAAGTCCAACTACAAGGAAGTCTGAGAAAATGACCCTGCTTATCACTCTATTTATGACCTCAGTAAACATTTTCCTAATGAGTTTATGGTCTCAATCTCTAGTTTCAAGTCTTCTTCAATACAGCATGATGTTCATTTTGTAAATTATGGTCCCATTTAGAGTTAAAAAGATGATAAAGCAGGGTATGCTTTAGGGCATGGCTACCACGGCAACAGGATTGGTTCGGTTATGTAATCATGGCGTAACCCCACATTCACAGAGTACAGGCCTAGCTGCTGCTATTTCACAGTGTGTTTTCAGTTCAATAGAGTTAATTGTAACATCTTGGTCGCCTAAAACATCTTGTTCAGTGTTTGGTTGTAGTAAAAGACCCTCTAAGGAGTTGGATGTTCAGTTTTTCCCCGAAAGTATATTTGGTTTTAATGGTTTTAAGTCTGTTTTTCACTAGCGAAAATTAGCACTAGCATTATCACAGCTCCAAAAATCCAAGATGGCGATGGTCAATCGCCAGACTCGAGGCTTCAAAACAGCAGTGCACAAACCAGTGGGTGTCATCATGGTGACTATGTGCTTTTTTTTTTTTTAAAAAGTCTTTGATTTTAATCCAGTGGAGGTAGAAATATTAATGCATGTGTATGCGGACTGTGAACATTTATCTTTAAAAAAAAGATAGCAGTGACAGAACCTGAGGTGAAGTGGGGAAAAGAGCTCATAAGTTAACAAAGTTTTAGCTTACACCTGATCCAGTAATATTGAGTGTGATTTGCAGTTGAAAAAGCATCAAGGTTCAAATTGAGTGTAAATGTTCAAACATCTATTTGGATTTTCAATAGTATTCAGTGACTTTATTTCAACAAATGAAATAAATTTACTGCAACAAATGCAGTAAATCACTGCAATGCGGTTACAACAAGTTAGGACTTTAGGCAGCCTTAAAGTCGGCAGCTGCACCACAATCCTGCGCAGTCAGAAATATTAACATATAATTTCCAATATTACATGAAAACTATGATAATGTGAATGTTCCATCAGTGCGACCAATCACATCATGATTGTTAGAGATATTTATTCATTGATCTTCTGTGTCTAAACATTATGTGCAATAAACATAACCTCTGATCAATGTCCACAGAGTAAGTGTTATAAAAAAAAAAAAACAACAACAATTCAACTTTCAAAAAAAAGGACATGCATAGATTTATTCTATGCAGAGAGTGAATTCACGCTGCGTAATATTTGAATGTGACGGCAAAATGTGCTGTTCAAACAAACGACTGCATAAAAAGTGGTAATGTTCTGAAAGATAGTCCTTGAGTAACCAACCAGGACTTTGATTGTGACACAGTAAACCTCCGCTAATTACCTCACTTCGATATGCGCTTTGATACAGACTGAATCAATGAAGACATTAAACAGCATGTCTGGCTCTGCTGGAGGGAGGAGACGGAGAGAAACTCCGTGTTTGTTGAAGAAAACCCGCCAGCAAGCAGGTTAGGTTCACAGAGTAAGTTACCGTGGTAACTGACCCAGGTTTTAAGTTACCTCTCTTTCTGGAGTTTTCACTAAACCCACTTTCTGGAATACCATCCTGATGACTGTTGTGAGGTTATTTATTTATGTCACCAGCACTGTCAATCATATGTAATCACACCACACATACACAGTCCTGATTTTGGAGTGGTAAACACGTAATGAATGATACCCATGGATGTTTTTTTCTGAGCTCAAACTTTGATTGCTTATTTAGTTCTACATGTAATGTTGCAGAAAATTCTTAAGATTTGAAACAAGGTTTCAGGCATTTAAAAGAAGGCACAAGATTTTAGGTACTTCATTATTACCAAAGTAATGTCTGTTTATTTTTTCCTCAGCACAGGCTTTAAAAAAAAAATGTACAAGATAAATTTCACAAGGTGATGAATGTTTAGTGTCACTCTAACCAGTATAGCAACTTCACATCTAATGATCGACAAACATTTCATCACTCTTATTTGTATTGTGTTACTGCAAAACTGAACTACACCAACATGCTGTATGGCTTTTTAGATTTAACCTGATACTGTATGTGCCAGCCAGATAAGGCTGATTAAATAAGAAATAAAATTTTGAAAATTTCAAAATCAATTCAATCAAACTCAATTGTCATGGTAGCTATCGCCAGATAAAATGATGCCCTTGACTGAATGGTTGAAAAAAGGAATTATCCTCTGAAGTGTTTAACACACAGGCATTTAGCATGGTAAACAAGCTTATCATAGGTGGACTTTGGGATTTTCACCTTTATCTAATCTTCCTTTATCAAAACAAAGCTCACAGAATAATCACATTTCTTGTCACATTACCATGTCAGCACTGTGTTTAAGTGTGCTCAGACTGTGAGTGGTGAGTAAATAGATTATACCTCTACTCAGCAACGCAAGGAAACCAGTAATATGGGCAAGGCCACAGCTACAGTACAGTTTGTCTTTCCAGAAGAAACCAGTTTGTCTCCTGTTGAACCGTCTTTGTCCAGTGCTATTCTAAGAATTGTAGGTAGGTGAGCAGGCTACAAGGTTAAGAGGATTTTTTCCCTACTGACCCCTCCATGTGTCCACGTTGAACAGGATTAAAGCAAACATCCAGCAAGGGAAAACTCTGCCTGCTCTAGGATCTTTGAACCAAATAATTCTCTCTAGAAAGTAACCACAAAGCAAATCCCCTGATCTATGACATTTATAAAAAGAGACCCCAAAGCTATTTTTATTCTGAATTATATAAACCTGGAAGAGCTGATTGAGTTCCGTTACCAATAATTATTTTGCTCTGTAAAGGGGACCAAAGCTCAAACCCACCTCACTATCACTTATGAAACTCCTATATATATGATCAAGAGTCAGAGCTCTTCTTTTCTGGCTGGCAGAGAAACTTTAAATTCTGTCCAACGAGAGCAGAGGAATGTGAATTGTTTTCGGGTGGATTTTGCCCCTAAGCATGCCTGAAATTCATCTGCAATGGAGAAACAACACCCAGATATCCACTAGTTACTAGCTGATACTGAAAGTTTTTTCCATTGAACAGGCAATTGAGGGAAACTTGCTTGAAGCTTCAACATGGAGGTAGGCAGCTCAGCAGGCCATTTTCCCCCCTACACATCTCAGAACACCCTTTCTGTGGCCTCTTCCTTGTCAGGCTTCATAAACTTAAGGCTGCTCTGCCTGGTACTCATTACTGTCTGCAAACTCTGTTGCCAATTTAAATATGCAAATATCTTTCAGTTAAAACACTTGTATGAGCAAGTGTCTTCACAAAAAAAAAAAAAAAAAGGATAGCAGGTTTATCCAAGCAACAAGCAATGTGTTCTTGTTATGAGGGTACATTTCTGTCCAGTTTCAGTTTTTTCATATGGATGTTATAGTTGTGAAATACAGACAACTTTGCAGCAATAATAATGTAAGTTTGGAGGTAGGCCGTCCCCACTTTCTTGACATTTTTGTGGCAAGAGAAGGTGCACAACATGTCAAACAAAGTCATCCATGATGTGGGGAAAACAAAGCCACGCCAAAGCAAAACAGACTAGGTTACATGTTAGCTTTATTTAAACTACTTAGCCTAACAGGTTACAGTGAACATTTACGTCCAATGTGACCGTTTCAGCCATTGAAAGAACAGTTTATAGCAAACTTAAATAGTGAATGGTAGTTTTAAGGGTTAAAACTGAGGATTTCTATCTCCAGAGTAGAGGCTGAATATTGAAGGGTTCAGATGAATCTTGAATGTCATTTTCACTGCCTGCTTTAGCTTGAAAGTGGGGAGGGAGGTTGAGTACAACACCAACTTACTTTTAGAAAAGCCTTACCTTAAAAAAAGGAGAGGGTCTTAATTACAATACCCATTTTAAAATGAATCACAAAGTTTGATAAATACAAACTGTTGGACAAAATATGTTTTGTCTTTTTCATGTTGCGGCTTTTTTTTTCTCCTCAGCTCGCTTTGGAGTTCTTGTGCCCCCTGTTGGCTAAAATTCAAACACTAACAAGACGGACTACATTAAATGCATATAAACATAGTATTGCATTGTGCTAAATTTCAGTGAAAAAGCTAAACATTTCTACAAAATGTGTTTAGCCAAAAAACCCAAAAGGTTTTTACTCCACAATGCTAATTATGCTTCATCACTACACGGTCAATTTTCCAGCTGTGGTTCAAGTGGGCAGAACCACATTTAGAGTAAACAAAACCGTATGCTGCCAGATGCTAAAGACTGAATTTTTGGCAGCGCTTACATTGCCAAAAGCTGTAAGAACTTACCAGCTAAATGGTCAGTTACCAGATAATCCGTCCTGTAAAGATGAAAGTTCCCGTCAGCCTGCCAGCTTTTGCCTGCCGACCACAAAGCAAAAAAGATTAGTTGGAAAAAAAAAACAAACTAAACATATTATGGCATCTTACTGTAGATTAAAAGAGCTAAAGAAATGAATATTTAACGGGCCTCACTTCAAAAACTTTGGGCACGTGGTGCACAAAGAAGAAAAATATCCTGATACTTGAAATTATATTTTTCCGCTTTACAAATCATATTAAATTTGTAATGTTGTGCACGTGTATGAGGCTCGTTAACTCAAACTACTATTGATTAATGGTTAGTGGATATTTATATAAAAACAAACAGTCATTAAACAGAAAACGGAGACATCAGCCTGCAAATACAAAAATCACACTTCATTCTGAACGTGAAACAGAAACGGTCCAACTTGAATATTTTGATAGTCATGGTTCTAGCAAGACTAGTAGGAAAAATGTTGCCATACTGCCAAAATACTGCCACCTCCGAAAGCCGAAACCACCCAAAATGAAGTATTCAGATAAAGTTGCTGCCAAGAAGCCGAATACTGAACACCAGTCAAGTATAAGTACCACTGGATCTCACTCTCCTTGACAAGCATCTGGCCTCAATAATTGGACACTGCTTTGTCAGACTTAAGGACAGACTTGGTAATTGATGAAGCTGCTGTGGGTGAACCAGGTAAACAGGCCACTGCTCTTTTATGCAACAGCCAGCAAAATTACACCATGAATATTTATTTTTGAAAAAGGTGTAGTTACTAAATAATGTATTATTTGATATGCCTAGCAATTGTTGTGTGGGAGATTTACATCACTAATTTGCCACTGCCGTCCAGAGTGTCCATGGCATGAGTCAAAGTTTCCATTAAAAAGGTGTGCACGGTCTTCCATGAAGTTTGTTTTTATGAATGCCCAGCATTCCTGTTGGAAGGGGCATAAAAATCTGTTGTACTGCCTCTTGTTCTTGCGCAATATTTATAAGGGAGGCACTAAATGAGATGTAATCACCTACTAGCTCCTACTGTTATCATTTAGTATAGTAGTATAAGCATAGTAAGCATTTGGCCTGTTTACTCACTAGCATTATTAAATAAACTAGTGACAGATTACACCCCCCTGCTACACCAGCAACCAGTTAATAAGGAGTAAATCCATGGCTTAAAATGAAAAGGTGTGTTATAATACACTGCTGCCAAGTTGCTCTGCACAAACTACCATGTCATGCTTGCAGTTGTGCGTTTCATTTATACCTACAAACACAGAAAATACCAAAGACATAAGTGACAGAAGTAAGAATAAAGAAATGTGGTGTTATGTCATGCAGCTCATGAGATCACTCGTGTTAATGAGCTGCTAACAAGTGAACGCTGACTTGTCTCGCCTTGCTAGTTAAAACTTGCATTGACGTTAGCTGCAACATGACAACCTTCGAGCCTACAGACTATAACGTTATACCCAAAGCCCAGATTAAGGATTTAAGTAGCTGGTTAGTGTGAAGGCTAGCTAACACGATACCAAGTTAACTAGCTGACAGTTGCCAACGCCACATTACAGTTATTGCTAGCTGCCGTCATGTTGGCTATAGCGTTAGTCGAACATAAAAACGTACTAAGATCAAGACAAACTAACATTATCTGGACTGTCAGAGACACTAAAATAATGCCAGATGCCTTATGTCTTCGCAGAAGTGGGATCTTCAGCAGTAAAAATCGCTGTATGACGGATTACTAGCTCAGCAACCCGAGCTAGTTAGCAAACTTGCTAAAAACTTTGACTGTGCGACTGTGACACGTAGCTGCTCGGCTAATAGGTAGCTCACTCACTCAAACAGACCCACACACATAACTTCAAGCTGTACCACAGCCAGCTAATGACATTAAGCTACAATAAAATAACTATGCTATACGCATAGACAGGGGTCTGTCATTTTTCGTATAAATAAAGCCGACACTAAAACGTTGGTTAAAAGTACAAGTTGAACTGTAGCCCTTAGCTTGCGAGCTAATATTAGCTTGCACTACAGTTTGTTCTCCTAGCTCGCTAAGTCCACGTAGGCACACAGCTGAGCAGCGGAGACATGACACGGAGTCAGGCCAGAACATACTGCAACGCTCATGGTTCAGCAACAAAACTGTCTTCCCAACAAGTACCACCACCCCTGTTATGTACATGAAAGGTAGAAGTCATATATATCGGGAAAGGAGTCATGTCCAGTAGAGAAAACTGTAAAGTACTTACTTATTTTTATGTTCTCGTCTGCCCTGAAGGTGCAGAAACTGAGATGAAATTCCACTGGCGAGAAGGTGGGATTGAAGCCTGACGGATATATACCAGCGCCGCCCACCAATCACATCCTCCGACGTCACGTCAAAGAGTCCGGTTACAAGTAACTTATTTTCATGAGGATTTTTTGTTTGTTTGTTTCAAACAAGAGATGTGTCTGAAAATGTTGCACAAGTGTTTTCCAGTTAATTCAGTTACTGTAAAATACAGGCTAAATATTGACCTTTCTTTGTTACATCTCCTACCACACAGATTAAACGATAACTCATCTTTTTGGGGGGGGGCTATATCTTTTTGGGGGGGGACTGTACCTTTGGTCAGACTTTTGACTTATGACCTTAATCTTTTTTTAAAACAGGGAATTAGATATCGAATTCAAACCCAAAATTGAGTATTTTTTTTCTGATGAAGTGCCTGTCAAGAAAGTGTATGTTATTAATCGTATTTCTATATTAGCAAAATTCCATATATACCCCAGCAAATTTGCAAAACAGAAACTCAACCTTACTGTCTTCGTGTCCTACTTAAAATCCTATCTGGACACACTGAAATACCGCAAAACCTGTAGAGCTGTGAAAACCGAAGCCTTATGTAAAGAAATTGATTTGTAATTTATGTCATTTAATTTTGTTTTTGTTTGCTTTTTATTTTCATTTCTTTATTGATGCATGATGATCTGTGCTCTACTTTGAGCCTACATTGTCTTGTTACTGTTGTTGGAATAGTAAACCTGTTGTAAATTCCATTGTGTAAATAAAGTTGTTTTTTTTTTAATCTTATTATATATATATATATATATATATATATAATATTTTAAACCTGCAAATGTGTTTTAGGTTATGTTCTACTGCTGCCTATGTGTGTATGTGTTAAAATAGCGTAGCTGACAGTATTCCCTAGTAGTGATGTGCAAATACGTTATTTTTCAAAGCACAAATAGTGGGTTTTTTACAAATACTTGTTTCATACAAATATTTTTAAAAAATATTTGTTTTCAGGAAGAAAAAAAAAAGTCAAATACCAGTGTGCAGGTCAGTTACATCACTATCTCAGTCTCTCTCTTCTGCTCTGCTGTTACGTCTATCAGCAGTTCTCAATGAGGGGAGTCACATCCACCTGCTACATGACGCACATTTCCTAATTTGAGTCCTGTTTACACCTGCCATTAACATGTGTCTCCACATGCATCCTGAGTGACCATTTGTGATCGGATCTCACTTCCCTGCTCTATATGCAAATAAACACGTACATCATTACCGTTTGCAAAGACCAAATGCGTTCGTTATTAACTGACGGGAGGACCAGGGGTCTGTGTACCCTAGGTCCAAAAGCTCCAACTTATTTGATAACAGGTAAATAAATATACAATGCATTGTGCCCCCTCACGAAAATCAAATGCATGTCCTATTTGCCGTAGCGCTGCATCGGAATATAGACACACATACAGAGTTATATGCAGTGATTCCCCTGCAGCTGTCTCCATTGAGAGACGCTGTGCGCATTAACACACAAGACACAGCAGCATAACTTCATTGATTATTCAAATCGGTCAGGATCTAATGTTATTTAACATTCTGTGTTTTTCTACACAGGTCAGCTGTTACACACACAGTCCGTTTCATACAGTGAAACCTTTGAGAGTAAAGCAGCCATCTTCCTGATAAATACTGAGCTCATTATGTCGAGCAGCACAGCAAAACTAAAAACTGTAGTTATCAACTTGACAGAACAGAGGAAACTGTCCAGCAACGTTTAGCTTCTGAAATATTTTTTTAGACAGACAAGCGAAAAACAAGTTATTTGCTGATTTTAGTTTAATTTCTATTCCAACTGTCAATTTGAAGAAGAAACCCGGTTAGGGGAACGGGAAAAACGGGAGGTGGATTACGTTTTTAATTCACATGAAAAACAAATCCTTCAATGTAGCCCAGGATGCATTGCATTTACACTGCTAAAAGAATGTGGTCACATGCGGCCCAGACCACCTCCAAATGTGGTCTGAGGGATCAGATCTCAATCCATCCTGAATGCGTCTTGCGTGCGTTTACACCTGTATTTAGAGCTGTCCACTTGTGATTGGATCACCTGAGACAGATGTTAGTACCAGGTGTAAACAGGGCCTTGGACATCCCTCTCAGAGTTGGGGGTGTTCCCCAGACATAAAGCTGAGCTTCTGACACACGCAAAGTGCTCCCAAGGGACCCTCCATAACCTGTTGTTTCCCTCCTCCTTTCCACAAAGTTAGGTTGTAAAAAATAGGCAATAAATGAAAAGCTGTGTTGTCTCTGTTTTATGGGTGTATAAATATGTAGAGGTCTGTCCGCAATGAGGTGCTGAGTAAAGTTTTAGCTCAGTAGTCAGCGCAGTCGTCTATTATCTGGGATCTCCATTTCGAGACCCAGTGTGGAGGCCTCCTTCGTAAGATAGTTTATTCATGAACACTTTTTGTGACACTTTAATTTTCTAAAACCAAAAGTGTAATAAATACAAAAAACGGATTTTTAAGCCTTTTTCCAATTTTATTCGAATACGAATACAAATACAAATAATTTTGCTGCCTCAACAAATACAGATACAAATACAAATATTGGGCTATCTGCATATCCCTATTCCCTACTCAAAATGTCCTATAGGATTTTTATATTTTCCAATAGAATCCTTTAGGATTCCCATACATTAGGAATTCTATAGGAAAAAAGTTTTGGTTATTTTAGGATTTTCATGATCCTATTGGAAATCAGTTTTTTTCCTGTTGAATCTTATATATATTTTAAACATCTTAGAAGATTGCTATTCATTTTTACAAGAATTACCAACAGGACTCTTGTTCCTTATTTAAAATCTAGCTTTAATCAAAACCACACTTGGTTCCAGTGATCAGAATTAAAGATTTCAATAGACTATAAATGTCTCCTTCATCTTTGCTAGGATGCATGTAGTGTTTGTGCTTTGAGTATGACTTCATATTCAAAGTGAACAGCTGGACAGTTTCAACATATTGTTAACCACACATTTCAATACTGACTCATTCGTCAATGTATTTTCAGATTTAGTGCATTGTGCAAGAGAATGTGGAAGTTCGTGCCAGTCCTCCTTACTGCCATCCAGTTTAAGGTTATGAATCAAGTGCAGGTAACACAATGTTGTTGTGAATCTGGGAGACCAAATACACACATGCCAAACAATCCTGCATATTTTTTGGTGGACAACATACAGTAGGTATGTGCAGAAATACTTGCTCTGAAACAACACAGAGAGACTACATTCTCAGGTCTTACTCATTCCTCAGCTAGCTGTTAATGGACACACTGCACAAGGTCACAGTCCACAGTTTACTGCAAAAAAATGAATACATATAAATAAGTGCACCTGGTAAATAAGTTCATGCTATTGTGGTTTAAAGAAATTTTTGCAGGAAAGTCACTGCTAACTGCAAACTGTCAAAGCATTAATGCTGAAATTACTTGATTGTCTAAAACAATCTGAATTAGCAGTTCAGCAGCTGAACAGCATTAGACATTTTTTCTTGCTGTCAATATCCACCAATTTCTTTTTACATACAGTGATTGTTATAACATGGTGACTCATATCAGGATAGTTTGGAAGACCACAGCTGAGTAATTCATGAATGAAATGTGTAAATTATGAAACAAATTTCATTTAGTTTGCGTAAACCGCTGATTCAGTGAAAATATTTCTTGCCAAGTTAATTCGTTTACTTGACATGGACTGTAAAAAATAAACGTATCAAACTAGATTTAATCAAAATCTCAATTTGTTGTCCTTCAGAAAGAGGCACAGCATAAAAAATCATTTGATCAGGATTTGTTATAAGTATGTTGTATATCAACTGCTTGATTATGACCCAACCACAAACAGAAATCGGTAGAGATGTATGGAACTGATTGATCTATATGTAAAGTAACATGAAGCTGTATCTACATATCTCTTCTTAATTGTATGTGGGAACATTCATGCAAATTTAATGATTATTATTTATTATGTATTTTACCAGAAATGAGTAATTACAGCATTAATTAATGGATGGATGGAGTTTCCTCAGTTTGAAGGCTGGGGAGGGCCATGAGATGAGGCTGAAAGCTCCAGAAGAAATCTAGTAAGGACCTTGACATTATATATTTTTGTCAAACTACACAAGTCAAGAAAGACTTCAAGCTCAAATTTAATTATTTTGTTCTAGAAGTTTTATATATTTGCTATAATTGTTTTGTGACAGACAAAGAAACTGTATTTGTCAATCAATGTCCCCAATACAGCAATCTATTTAATGAGTTCAGCATCACTGCCAGAAAATCCAGTGTCTTGGACTGGTGCATCCCAAGAAATAAGGATGTTTGATCACTTCTTATTCAGTATAGACTATTTTGTCTGTGATGTGGCATGTAGTTAATTAGGGTTTTCATTCATAGTGTTGGAGTTTTTATTCTGTTTTTCTTTTTCAAATTTTCAATTCATTTAGATTTTTAACTCATTTTAATTAATGCATTGTGTAAAGCACCTTGACTATGCCCTTGTGTATGAAATGTGCTTTACAAATAAATTTGTCTTGTCTTGGAGATGGAGACTGGTCAGTGAAGCATTAAGTATCGTTGGCCCTGCATTTCCCATTCTCGGTACGGGTGCAACATATATATAACAACCAAATGGTTTCACTTATGTTGTGCTTTGCATCTTTCTACTGAATCCTCAAGACTTTCGCCAAGGCCTCCACTCCTGCACAGCTGCCTGTTGCCAATTGGAAAGTACCTCACATATTTTAAGCTGCTTCTCTTGTCTCCCTCACTACTGAGACAGCACGTGTCCAGTCTCAGACTCATGGACAGAAGGAGATAGCTGAGGAAAGGTATGATTGCTAAAAACATCTCTTTTCTGTCTTTTACCAAAAGTTAAAGAGCACAGTGAAACAGAAAACTAGATATACAGGGGGTAGACAAAATCCACAACATCCTTAAAATATTCCTCCTTTGTCAAGCTTAATATGATCACCCTACTATGAGGAGGGGTATTTATCTAAAGAGCCACTCCACCTATTTTACACATAAAGGTCAGTTTACTTATTAAGGAGGTTACACACACTGTGAAAATAGTAGTGCATTGTGAAAATAGTTGTATAATGTCTTCTGGGGCTCTAGAGCCCTCTAAAGGCCAAGAAAAATAATGATGCTATCATCAGGGTTATCCAGAGTCAGGCTTGAGACTATATTTCACAAAAACCTCAGTTATCAAAATGGGGCCACAGAATTTTAAAGATGGGGACATTTAACAGACGGGGAAGGTCTAATGAAAGATGCTTTTGAGTTGCATTATGGGAAATGTAGGCTTCAATGTTTTTGAAGCTAGACCACTAGGGACTAAAAGTCAGAATATCTCTGCTTCGATTTTTACATTAAAAAAAATATATGTTTCTTGCAGCGTCCCACAACTTTATGGATATGCATTCACTGACTGTTTTTTACAAGGCTGTTGTATTGGCATGCATTACATGGCACATGTGTTGCTGTTAATGTTTCCTCCCTAAAGTAAACTTTGATGTTTTTACTCAAACATACATCTACCAGACTAATTTCATCACATGTGTGCACTGTTTAATAGAACCAGGCCTCTTTGAAGATAATGAGTATAGATCAAAAGACAGCATTGGGAACATAGAAAAGCCTATCAATCCTGACTCCATGCTTTATCTCTCTATTTAGGGACCTAAACATCTTTATCTTTCCCCTGTGCCTGCTTTCCATCAACTGCATATTAAAATAATAATATAATGATGAATCAAAACAATGACAAATCTGAATAAGAAGAGGAAAACTACAAATAGAAGCAACAACATGTTATAGATGAGTTACTACGAATCAGGTGTAGAAAAAGTGTCTATAAAAGTAAAAGGATCGTGTATTAAGAACAGGAGACAACTAATGGGGAAAAAGTTGGTCCTGAAAATAAATCAGCAGGTAAAAACATTGAATAAATACATAAATCAACAAATTAGAAGGAAAACATTTCAACAGTATTATACTGCTACATTGTACCTTATTAAGAAATCACAAAATATAACTGCATTCCTAATTTCAGATGCTTTGACGTGTTTAAGCTTTTCTTAGACCATCAAATAATATACAACAACAATCTGATATATGGCCACATAGTGTATGGCAATTACACATTACATATATATGTCATGGTATGTCTCTCAATAATGTCAAATGCTACAAATATTTCACAATATAGCAAAAATGTCTGTTTTCATAAGTGTCTTATACATTTTTTCTTTTCTTTTTTGAATATATGGATATATTCTGCACAGTGTATCCAAACGATATATATTACAAATACATGTACAGATATGTCTACATTATTATAAGAACAAAACAACTGCTTCTGCTACTTGTTAGCATATAGTTTTTAATATTTATGATATTAATTAATGATATTGATGAAAATATGTTTCCACATAGGTAAACATATATAATCCATTATTTGATATAAATGTTTGTGTATCAGATTTTTTTTTTTTTTTTATTGGATCTATCTAAGCAGTTGTCCTTTATTTTAGAGAAAACAGTAGGGGGAGCTCCTTCACAATGCCAAAAGTGATCCTTTCCCTTCCCTCTGCATTTTCGTCCCTTATCGTTCAAGTGCTTCTGCGGAAATGTGGACTGAAGTGCAAACAGTACAACAAATTCATCATGCTTGATGTAATCTAGTTGTGACGTGATGAGAGATAAGGCACAGGTGAAGTCTCATACAAGTTGTTACCTCATGTATCCAGAGAATTATGTGTTACTAAATCTGTATTATTCAGACGGTTACAGCAAAACCCACATCTATTTCATATTGTCTACGGGTCAAACTTTAGCCCAAACTTAAATGAAGGCTGTGAGTCAAATCAGATAAAAAACAACAACCAGATAAAACGATCATTTTATTTCCTCTGGGTGTTGACAGACCTGTAGATTAAATACACGCAATCTCGAGACCATAAACTTCAAAACTTTCCACGAGGCCTTATTAGTGAGCCCCAACATATTGTTTTTGAGTTTGAAGTTTATTCTTCATCCATCACAGCTATTTAAAGTAAAGGAAGGTAAATCTGCGCTCCTCAGCCTACAATCCGATGCCACATTTGAACCAATCACAGGACGACTCGGACTGCTTCGGCCAATCACAGATGAGTGTTAGTGCGCACTCCTTTGGACGACGACCATGGACTGGAGTAGTGTCCTTTTCGATGTGAAAACTTTTAGCATTTAGTTTCGACTCAAGAAAAACGGTAAGTTTTTTACTCATTTTTGAGCATATCGTCACATTTAGATAGTATACCGACATTCTGGAAAAGAAAATCCGGTTGAAGTAATTATACTTCGGTTCGCTTATCGTCGGTAAACTAATGTCTACTGACCTCCCTTCTTCAAAAAGAAAATAAACCACCACGTTAAACATTTGTCTCGTTCGTTGCCGACGTTTAGCTTGTTCTTCTTACTTTAAAATGTTGGTTAAAGTAACACTGAAGTCTTACTGACCCAGTTAAGCCCACATGCAACACTATTAAACGCTAAATCGGTATTCTGTCTTCTCCTTTTTGTATTTTGTCTTTACGCTTCAACCAAACTCGTGTTGAATGCTACACAGGTAACGTTAGCTCCGGTGAATATTAGCTATTGGTTTTCCTCAAGTGTAAATTTTGTGTGTTGGGACGTTAGCACCATCCACCAGCCAACTGCTGGTAAAATATGAAAGTGGCTGGTCGACTTTAGACATACTAAATTGATTTACTGTTTAATGGTTGGTGAATTGGAACATTTATCTGTTAGTGGTTGGGAGTTGTTCACATTTTTAAAGTTTAATTTCTCGCCCTGCTTACACGCCTTATGAATGAACCTTACATGTCCACAAACTGCTTCAGACAGTCAAGCCTACTTTTTGCAATGAAACATGCAAAAGCTATATTAAACCAGATATATTCCTTGCAGTCAAGCTGCACACCCAAGGTTACACCTGTATTCACCCACTCAAATAATGACTCATTTTTAACTATGTTTCATCATGTTTTGCATTTTTTCCAACTCTGCTGATGATTTCTGCTTTCCTCCCTGTGCTTGCAGGAGTGAGGTGGTGGAGCTGCTCTGAGCAGTAATGGGGGAGATAGAGGGTTCATACCGGGTCCTGCAGACCCCTGGCACAAGGCT
Organism: Thunnus thynnus; assembly: GCF_963924715.1. Classification (NCBI taxonomy): domain Eukaryota; kingdom Metazoa; phylum Chordata; class Actinopteri; order Scombriformes; family Scombridae; genus Thunnus; species Thunnus thynnus. Next base: position 29,026,715 of record NC_089524.1, on the reverse strand, counting down.
GGGAGCCCAGTTCAATGCTGGTGTCAGCACGTTGGAGCCGGGCCAGAGCCTCAGTGGCAACATGGCCAGCGGGAGCAAAAGCCATGGGCGAGGACTACAGATCCGTGTGCAGGGGCTGGACGATTCCCAGGAGTTCTTTGATGTGGACGTGAGTTACTCTTCAACAGTTGCACAGCTGCATCATTGTGTTTCCTACATCTCTTATTTACATTGTGATAAGACTGCTGTTTGTTGCACAGCACTACATTATTGTCCTGGGATACCCTGCTTGCGTGTCGGTGACAGCTGCCACATGGCTTTGGTGCTGAAATCCCTTCCTCCTTAAGGCTTCTTATTCTGGCAACTTAGTGCAACTCACCAGGGCACTTTTTAGTTTCCTTGCTGTGATTTCTGCTCAAGGCCCAAGAAGTAGTAATTTTCTGTCCTGTCCCTAAAGCTTGTGCAACATGAGATATAGATAAAACAAACAAGCTCAAGCTTGAACATGTTCACATTTACTATTGATTCACTGGAGTTGTTTTCAAGTCTGTCTCTTCATTGTGAACAGAAACTGTCAGGACTGAATTGTCAAACTGTGTGTTCATCAGTGCTTTGTCTTAAACTGAGGAGGCTGGAATGGGTAAATGACAATAGGTTTAGTCTTGTTTGATGGATTTTGCTTTGCAGGCTTTACATTTTCTAGCCTCCGTAAGTCTGGTATGAGTTGACTTTTCTTTGTAACTTCAGTGGTCATGTGATTTGCAGACAGGACAGGGTTTCCAAAATGTTGGGTTTCTGGTTGTTGTTCTGCCATCATCAGTTCCACCACAGCTACTAAAGCAAGCCAAAGCGTAATGTCAACACTGACCTCTTACATTAGGATGCAGCTGTGTTGATCAAAAGGAGACATGTTTTGTTCAATAAAATATCAATTTTTAAGTTAAACAAAATTTTAAAATCATGAGCTGTAATTTAACATGAGTAAATCCGTAGCCAAGCTTAGTAGCTGTTGTTTTTCTTTTTCATTGTAATTACTTAAGAGAGAAGTTAATCCCTTTTAAAGATTTGCAGTTGGTTTGAACAAACTTCTAGATCCGCATTGGTACAGTGCTTTCCCGTGTTTACTTGCCAAGTTGCTGCAGGAGTCATTCAGAAGGCAAATAGGAAGCAATAAGGAAGCCACTATATCAGAGCAAGTTTCCTGTCTTTCAGATGGAGGAGGGGGGGGTGTTATCAAAGTGAAGTCTCCACAACAACAAAAAATAGCAACTAAGTCAGTGACTAATTGATGGAGTTTAAACTTGCAGTGTAATGTAACTGGATCTGTAGGCAGCTAATTCTATTAGGATAGGTTAGTGTATTTAACTTGTGTAACTACTCTGTCCTAAATCCGTGTGTAGCCACAACAATAACAGTTCTGGCAGATGTAGTTTGGGGGCACTGCTGAGACAGACATTTCATAATCTTATGCACCATATGTTGTCTCAACGTCTTAAGCTAATAGAATGTGACAGACGCAAGTTTAATTTGTACAGGAGTGGGTCCATGCAGTGTTCAGTCTAGAGGAAAACTCTTTTTTTGTCAGTTTTAGGAGGGTTTTTTTTTTGTCAGCCCTTCATGTGAAAAAACAACTGAACTTGGCCCGGAGAGTTCAATGTAAGCTCTGGACATGGTGTTGATAGGAGGTGGCAGACAGAAATACATGGCTGCAAAAGGGGAATGACGGCAATCCTGTTGTCAAGCAGACCGCAGTTTGCCAAGAACAAGATGGCCTCTGAGAGGCTCTGTTGTTCACCACTGCCCAACATTGCTTAATATTGCAGTTCATTCAGTCTGAGGAGTTGTGGGCTTGTGAGAGAATAGTGTTTATCTCTGTACACAGAAAGGCTGCAGAGCTTAAAACATCAGCTATACGACTTGTTTATATACATGTTTAGTTTCGGCATAACTTGTGCTGTATCATTATTAGGTTACGTCTATTTGAACAGAAGAAAAAACGAGTGAAGCTGCATTACTTTTCTCGGATTGTAATTGTAGTTTTTTTTCTCATGCATACAGTCTGCACAAATAGATACAAAATTGCAGTGTTGAATGTTTGAAATGGTTGTGGCCTTCAAGCAACTGCCTCTCCTCACTCTGGCATTTTGGTTGCTCAGCTGCCCAAATTTGTTATAGGTTTGCGTACGGTCTTTATCACCTGCCACTTTCGCTCTATACAGTGTAGTGTAAATATACTCTGCTCTGTCACACACATGCAGGGCACACTTGCTCCCGTCTTTGTAATCCATCACACATTTCATCTCTTGTGACAATGCTGAGGCTAACATATGGCATGATAGAATACACGGATTTATGGCCATATAACGTCTTTAGCCTGGAACTCCAACAGACAAATCAGATCAGAGTGTGTGTGCTTTGATCCGATCGGCCTTCATCTGCTGCAGGTACCTGGTATGGTCGTCATCAGCAGACATTTGCTTGCATGGCTCTTGTCCACAGGCCCCTCCCACAGCCAGTGCAGGAGAAAGCTCAGCCTTGTGGTCTCTGGACAGGGAGGCAGGGCCGGCAGGGCAGGGAAACACAGGCTTCTTTTATCCAGCACAGCCGGCCCCTTCGCTGGCCTTAACTTCCAGCTCAAAGCTCGCTAAAAGGCTGAGGGTGGGGATGTGGAACCTAGCTGTGTGAAAACTGCAGTACAGTCGGGGGGCACCGGTGGTAGGGAGTCCGGGCAGTCTTTGCTTTAGTGTTAGCAAACAAGCACATAAATAGCAAGGTTGACAACCAGGAGGTGGGAGGGGGGCAGAGACAGAGAGGGGCAGCCTCTGGTGTTAAAAGAGCAGTTCAGAGGGAGCAGTCACGGCCAGTACAAAGTTTGAGTCGGGCTGGTGGGGGAGGGGACACACTCAGGAGAGAAGCCCTGCTAAAAGTTTGGGCCAGGAATTTCAACCACTGGCCTGTTGCAGAAATCACATTATTGTTATGCCAGTAATGGATGATGAAACTTGTGTAACTTAATTATGTTTGTGCTGTTTTTATCTTTAACTAGTCTGAGTGCGAACAGACTATGAACTGTTCTTCCACAGTCTTTTTAATGTTGTCTTACTCTTGCAAGATCTTCTAAAGTTACGTTGGATTAGTACAATAGTACAATTATGTGTTGCTACTTTACACACATCCACACCATAATGAATTTAACAAATGTAGATCTGTGGATGGAGCTGAATTAGAAATCTGTTTCATGTGCATGCTCAAAAAAGGAGTGCTCTTGCTCTTCATTACAACCACTAAAGCTGAGCACTCAGCTCTCACCCTTACAAAGCACTCACACTATCCTTTTGTGTACTGAAGTAGCTAAACATTTTAATGGCTATGCCTAGAAGGACTTGTTTAACATTTCAAACAATCCCTAGTTCTGTGTAACTCTTGATGATATTACTGATCTCTACTGTTGTCACTGTTTTGATATTTTTTTGTCACTGGGAGTAAATAGCTGCCACACAAGGACATCCCACCTATCTCAAGTATTTTTTTTTCCTCTGATTTGAAGGCCAAGTTGAGATTGGAAAGTATCTGGGTTACACAGGTGACCTGAGCAGAAGGCACACCTGATCCTTATTACCACTATGAAGTGTTTATCTGCCAACAAACTCTCTGGCCAACTGTTCACAGGTGTGACCCACAGCCAGGTAGCGAAAAGAAATCATGGCTTATTGTTTCAAACGAAAGTTGCCATTTAGGTAACAAAGCCATCAAAGAACCTGTTGAACTTTGAAATGTTTCCTCACAGACTTGTGAAAGTGGCCACTGGTGTGCGGAGCTTTAAAATGTATGTCAGCAGGAAATCCCCCGGTGGCAAGGCCTAAACAATGTACATCCCACTGTGCCAAACACAAGCCCCAACACACCCCTGCTGTCAGTAGGAGGTTCTACTGGAGGAGCTCAATGCCATTCATCAGAGTATCAACTGCTGTTTGGTAGATCATGCCTAACCTGTCATGCAAGGTTCACCCAAGCCCTGAATTTGAGTCAGGCTGGATAATATTTGGGTTACACCTGTGTTTTTGTCTGTGTCCTTGCTCAGTCTTTGTGAATGAGAAGGGCAGTCTTCCCACATGATGGGCTGCTTTTCAAACCCATTGCTCATATATCCCCCCCTCCCCCTTCCCACACACACACTTACACACAGGAGATTTGTCTCCCAGAGAAACATCTGTTTGTCATAATCCCCACTGCTTTCTGAGCTTGATTGGGTGACCCACTGACCTGCCTTAATGTTAGAGCTCAGAGATGAGGCTGTGGTCCCTACCACAAGTTGGGTGTGAACAAACTGCATGTGATCCCACTGTCACATCACAGATGTGCTTGAAATTAAAATGCCAGACATGCTTTTTGAGGTAGTAGCCTACTGATACTGAATGTGACGCATTTGTTTTGCATGGCAGAATGGATTTAGATGGATCTGGTTGCAGAGACCAGAATTTGATCTTTCTTGTTGCCAATACCATGTAGTAGTGAAGTGTCATATAGTAGACTCTAGGGGTGGGCTTCAAGTAATTTGACAGACAGTAATGTGAATTATATTTTGTAATTTACTCAACATTTAGTCTGAAAAGTGTTAGAAAATAGTGAACAATTCTCATCACATTTTCACGGAGCCCAAAGTGGTGCCTTGTTGCTCTAAACTCAGGTTTGGATCGTTGCCTTTGTGACATGGCATTATCTCTCCCTCGTCTGGCTTTTTGTTAGTGTTTTTGTATGCAGAGTCCCAAGCATTTTATAAGAGTAGTATCATAACTGTGTGCTCACAGTGCAAAACAACCTGCCCACTAGTAAGAAGAAGTTATTTAAAGGAAAATTATCTTTATTGTAACGCCATTCCAGATAGAAATCATGCTGAATATGAAATTAGGTCTGCAGGTCTGGTGCGCAATCGTCTGCAGCCACTACACTGCATACTTTTTGTGTATTCATGCAAGAGGAGGTGAGGGTGACATAATAGTGTACCTTGTCCATTTCGCTAGCTGCTAGATCGCAGTGAAACTGTCATCAGATTGAGGGAGATAAGGTTAAATGGCTGAACATCCCAGAGGAGAAGGCTGAAGGGATTTTACTCTCCCTCGAGACCAGAGTGCTGTGAATGCAGTTTTACATTCCTGTAGAAGGTTAATGAGTAACACAAAGGAGAGGCTTCTGAAAACACACCAGTCAACACAGAGCGGACTCCTGACGACTAATACAGTGAGGGGGAAAACCATTTGTTTTAATCTGCCATCAGCTTCTGGTTCAAATCAATCACCACAACTATGCTTTATTATTTTACAGCGCTAGGTCAAAAACATTTTAGATAATGTTTACTTAAGAGATCTGTAAACTGTAAATGTCATGTCAGTATTGTGATTATGCCTGTCTGATATTACTATTTATGTTTTCAATTAGCAGTCTGAATACTGTTTTACCTGAATTTAACTCAAATTACAACATATCAGTTTAGTTCATTATACATGCAGGCGGTTGTTTGTATCGCACAATGAAGGAATGAGGCGAACATTGTAAACCTTAAAGGGAAACTTGCAAAAAATAAGCATTATTCTGTGGAAATGTTGTCTTAATTTGCATGAAAGATTTGCTTTTACTCTGCTGACTTTGTTTACAAAGCAGCTCAGACATCGGTTCCGTCTGCTTAGCGCTCAGTATACGATTACACTGACTCTTTGTTGAAATGGCATTCACTCAACCTCACCAAAATAGGCGAACAGAGAGAAGAAAAAAAACACCTCAAAATATTCCTTACATTTGGCCACTGATGCATTTTGAATACTTACTGATGTTGTCTGGATTATATGTTTGGCCTGTACTCAAAGACAACCCAGGTTAAGTATTTTAACACACCGGGTTTTTGTTCTCTGTTTGAGGCCGGCTGTAATCGGACACTGTAAATGCACAGAAAATGGCATTCTACAACAGATTTCTAAATTAACATTTGTCGTGTCAGTAGGTTTCACCTGCATTTCATAGATCTTCTGAATGCAGAACATATGATCGTATCACAGTAATGAAAAGACTAACTACAGTAAATCTCCCGGTGCTCTTTGAGTTGCAACGCTTTACTTTAGCCAATGCAAAGCAGTTCTTTTTATAAGGCTTTTAAAAATACTATTTTACATTACAACCAGATGTTTCAGGCTATAATTTTCTCAAAAAGTCACAGGCAAGGATTCCAAACCTCAAGTGCAGTGTGTGCTTAGTACATAGTAATTAGTTCTTCGTTTAGTGAAAACAAACCCCAGAGCGTTGAGAAGGTAAACCTCGTCAGATTTCCTGCGTGTGATTCAGCTGCACTCTTATCTGGGCCAGATAACGATAAATGTACAGTAGGACACATTTTTGTAGTTGACTTGCTCATCCAAGCCAAGGAAACTATTTGAATCGACAGATGGAGCATATGCAGCCATAAAACACACAATGAAGTGGATCATTTACAGATGCCAAATATTTTCTGCACCACACAGACAGACAGCGTTTCTTCTGTGCTCACTTACAGCACATGCATGGCGTTCCTCACCTCAGCACAAGCAAAAATGTGTTTTTGCTGTCCATCACCTACGTTAGTCGATCAGCTTTCAAACTTTTTTTTAGTTAAAACAATGCAATTTCTCTTCCCATTGAGATTATCAAATGTTATCATTAGTGGACTTTTAAGATCTTTGTGTTGACACAGTGATGAAAATAACGATTCCTTCTTCTTCTGTTGTTCTTTCTTTCAGCCAAAAGCTTTTGGACAGGCCCTTCTCTCTGAGGTTTTCCTGAGAGGCAACCTCATAGAGAGTGATTACTTTGGCCTCGAGTTTCAGAACATGCAGATGAACTGGGTATGTACACCGTCAACTGTGTCTTTTGTTTCCTGGTAGAAACGGACACATTGAATATCCAGGAACACACACATGCAAATTAATTATACGTATCAGCTAAAAACTGACCAGGAAAAGCCAACAGCGTTTCAAAAGTCACAGCTTCAAAGGTCACAGCTTGGTGACAACAAGACTCTGTCGCTCCTCTGTAGCTTTGTACTGCAGTGCAAGCAGTGAAGTAGTATTGTTTTCACTGGACTTCAGCAGTATATAATCGAGGAATATTTTTAACTTGTCTGGCACAAGTGCCTGTATACAAATGTCATACTTTCCATTGTCTTACTCTTAGAGAAACATTAGTGGAATTCAAGACCACCAAGATTTTTTTTTTATAGAGCATCGGAGAAGATATATGAAACATTTATTATCTTCAAAGAGAACGGAGCGGGTGTTTGTTTATAAGACCCACCAGCCTTCTAGCTCATATATTCTTAGCAAGAGCATCGGAAAGCCTTGCACTGCATATATACAGTCCATTTGTTCTGCAGTTTGAGAGTCAAGCGCTGTGTTTAAGGCATCAACTACAGATAATTAGAACTAAATACCTCTAACCAACAATCCTGACCAAAGCAGGATGTTTTGACCTGATGCTAATGCTAATTTAGAGAACTACATGTCAGAGTCTTTTGAAATAAATGCCAACCATTTCATCGTTCAGCCAGCTATACTAGAGTTTAAACAATCATTTGATTATTTGGCAACTGTTTTGGTAATTTATCGATCATTTGAGTCATTTTTCAAGAAAAATACCAAACATTGCTTTGTTTAAACTTCTCTACTGTGAGAATCTGCAGCTTTTCCTACATTGAATATTGGTTTTGAAATGTCGGTCGGATAAAACCAAGCATTCGAAGACGCCATATTTCCCATCTTTAGGAAATGGTGACTGGCATTTTTGACCCACAAATATTGTTTTGAAGAACTGCAACTAATGATTATTCTCATTATCGATTAATCTAGCAATTTTCTCAAACGTTTGATCACTTCATCAAGACAATGCCAGAAAATAGTGAAAAATACTCACCATAATTTTTAAGAGCCCGAGTTGATGTTTTCAGATAGCTTTTTTTTTTGTCCAACAATTAGTCCAAAACCAAAAGACATGAAGTCTGCTATACAGTAAGACAAGAAAAAAGCTGCAAATCCTCAGATTTGAGAAGCTGGAACCATCAAAGATTTTCTTGCAAATGAGTTTAACGGTAAATTGACAATCAGAAGAGTTGCAAAAAAGAATAGTTGAGTTGACTAATGAATGAATCGACCAATCGTTAAGTCTCTAATTGTTTGCAGATTAGTTGCTCCAGCATCTACACCTTTTCCTTAATTTATTTTGCAAACACATGCATACAGTATAGAGGTATGTACATATGAGTCGAAAGAAGATTTCAGGCAAATATCAGCTGATACCAGTTTCTCAATGCATCTGTCTGGATCTAGCACATTCCTCCCTCAATCAGGCCCAGATGTAAAAGGGCAAGCAGGCTCCTACAGCGAGACATAGAAGCCAGTTTTTACCCAAAACATTTCTACCATTTAGACATACCTTCTCTGTATAGTAAGGGAGTCATTTAAGATAGAGCCGTCATGATCTGTCAAATTTTGTAAAAAAAAAAAAAAAAGCTCATAACATGGTTAAGTGTAAGTGCTTTTTCTTTCACTTCAGGTTTGGTTGGAACCCACAAAACCCATTGTGAGACAAGTCAGAAGTAAGTGAGTTCAAATATTAGTTCAAATTTCACCTTATGAAATTGTGGATGAAGGCTGATTATCTGTTCTCGTGTTTTTCAGGACCAGCAAATACGCTATTTAGACTGTCAGTGAAATTCTTTCCTCCAGACCCAGGTCAGCTGCAGGAAGAGTACACGAGGTCAGTGACTGTAATTTCCTACTGGATATTGCATTTATCTCATGCCTGTGTAGCGGGGCTTCAGAAAACAAACTGTTTTTTTTTCTCTCAGAAGCTCATGATTATTGTTTTCAGGGAATTGTAATATATGTCCCCCTCTAAAATGTTAATGGAAATCTTTTAATGCTTAGCTGCAGTCAGTAGGATTTTTTTGTAAGTGCATGTACTTTATTTATTTCCACTGTAGTAAATTACAAAAAAAAAATCTATCCTTGTGTAGACTTACATCAATAAATAACCAGCTTAGTAATTCTAAGTTATTTAGTAAAGTTCCATTAAATGACATTTAACTTTGATAAAGGCACTTAGTATAATCCATGATAAGCTTGGTTTGTGCTTATTCACTTCACATGAGCATAAACAGATGGACACTAAGCCTCTGTGCTTTTTTTTTATAGGTACTTATTCTCCCTGCAGATGAAAAGAGATCTAATGGAGGGTCGGTTGATCTGCACAGAAAATACTGGAGCCCTGCTCGCCTCTCACCTTGTCCAGTGTACGTTTAAGCTGATATTTTAATTACAGTTGTTGATTTTTTTTTTTATTTGAAAGGGACAATGCACTGTACATATATTTTATTGTACAAGATTAAGATCTTTTTCTTAGTGTACTGACTGCATTTCAATGTCACATTTTATTATTTACAACAGCTGTAAAATTACAGTGGTTTGGTCTAGACAGCTTTGTTTCAGCACACAGAAACACTCACTCTCACAGGCATACAAGGTTACATATGCTAAAGAACTGGATATAAATGTGTGTGTTTACTCATATCTCTACATATAACTTAAAAGCACAGCTGTATTTGTATGTGAAGTATATATGAATAACTAATGCCAGAAAAGGAATTGATAGATGAAAGAGAATCAGGCATTTCTATTCCACTCTTACTAAGCTTTAAAATGAAGTAAAATAAACAGTTTAATCATAGGTATTGATCAACAACCCAATCAAATGTGCACACGGCCTTAACAAAAGAATGGAGCCTCTCTAAATAGATGTTTATCTTAAACCACAGCTGAGATCGGTGACTATGATGATGTAGCAGACAGGGACTTCCTGAGGACGAACAAGCTGTTGCCTTACCAAGAGAAGGTGCAAGAGGGGATCATGGAGCTCCACCGCAGGCACCTGTAAGTTGCTCCGTCTGGTCTGTCCTACACCCATGTTTCATGTTGACCTAAAGCTCTGTAATCATATTTGTGTGTCGCCTTATCAGTCTGCCTTTGCCTCACTTGGCTGTGCCAGTTTGGATCTAGCTACTTCTCTGACCTGCTGACATAAACATGCTAAACAGTGTCAATAGAGCTGTAGACCGGTACACATTTATTGTTACATAGTGTCTCATTCCTACCACAAAATAGCTTTCCTCCATTTCTCACAGAACTTCTCTTTAACTCCTTTTGCTCAGTTAATCATGACAATACGTACATACAGTACTTGAAATTAAAAACACTGAAGTAAAAGTATGATTGCTGATTTTCAGATCTTTAAAAATAATCAAAAAAGTCAACAAAAACAGCTTTATTAGAGTAACAAGAGTCAATCTTAGTTGTTGCCTTCTATCCCTGACCATGTGTTAAGCCAGTTTTAAGCCAGTTTACTGTGACGTCGACACAGCTTGGTCGATGACGGGGGCTGTCACGGTGTGACCTCACTCCAAGCAGGGCCATAATATTGTGGGTTACTGCGATCATTTCCTGCTGTGAGGATGCAGTGGAAATAACAAAATGATTGCAGCAAATTACAACACACCACAACAGTACCACTGTGGAAATATGACCTCAGTGAGGAGCAACACCAGCTGTTGTAAGGAATGAAAAATGATGTACTTTCATGGAAGATGACACACACTCTGTAGTTCAACATATAGTTCACAAATGCATCTATCAGTTCCTATTGTTAAGTGTTTAGAAACGTCATCACTTGTTGACTCTTGCTGTTTTTTATTAACTCTGCTGAGACCTAAATGAAAGTAACAATCCAACCTACTGAGTAAGATTGAGTATTGGCTCATTCAGTGTTTGCATGTGGTTTGGAAGTTTGGAGTGTTTCAGAAATTAATGCCACTCTTAACTGAAAAAGTTGATGGAACCATGAATTTTGAATCTTAACTACACATTACTGCGTCCAACCTTTTTAGGGCCGTCTTAAATTTGAAACTACATCCAACAGAGGGTATCACATGAATTTCAAAGCAGTGTCATGTTGACTGTGCCCCTTTTTATGTGGCTTTAAACACAAATGTTTAGTGTTAACATAGATGAGGTAACTGAACTGAAACAACTGTGTGTTCTTGCTAAACAACTGTAATGAAGGGGTTTGTCTTATTTCAGTCCTGAGTGTCACAAAACCACTCACTGCACTTTTCCCACCACCAGCCTCCTTGTTAGCACGGTACTATTCCATGGCCAATAGGGGCTCTTTTCAACTCAGTGTATTAGGCGGCTCTAAAGACCTTTGCTAATCTCTTCCCTTGGTTGCCAGTGTGGAAGTACAAGCGGCGAGTTCCCTGGCCTAATCCCCTGCTCTGGCCGGTCTATTAGCCATAAGGCCAGTGGGGCAGGGGAGGGCCCTAAGGAGATTTCACCGCTTAACGGATGAACAAAATTAGAATGTGGTGATGATTGGATGGATATGTCTTCCTAACATGCTGTTTGGTTGTAATCACATGGTTTTAGGTAATGCCTCTCAAATCCTCGAAGTTATAAGGGATTTAAAGTCACACTACTCGACATACAAGTCATGATACAATCTTACTGTGTTTAAATTTTACTTGGTAAATCAAAAAGAAAGACAGCAGATGGACCATAAGGCTACACACTATATGTTCCACAAGTCAGTTAATTGTAAATATTAACCTTTTTTCATTTGAGGTACACAATTATTTTAATGCACTTTCAGCATTGTATGTCAACATTAAGTGTGATCAACCACAAGAGAATCAGAGTCAAACTAAATTGTTCAGTGTTGCTGTTCATATACAGTGCATTTAACACTTAAAGTTCTTGTTTTTTAATATCATGAACAAATCTGTCAGTTGGTACTGGTCGCCAAGACAGCCTGAGTCAGCCTGAGACTCCAGGAAGTTACTGGTCATGGCCAAGAAATAGTCCAGCATGTAACAACACCCAGTAAAACAGCAAATTGACATTTTTGCATGAATGAAACAAACAAGATGTAACTTGTTAATTAGTGGGTGCTGGTAGGTGGATTTTGTTACCTTCAGACAGAGCCTGGCTAGCTATTTCCCTGTGTTTCCAGTCTTTGAGCTAATCTAGCTATATGTGCTATCAATCTTATCTACTGCTCTGCCAGAAAGCGAATGATTTGGAGCGCCCTGGTAGCCGAATGGTTACTGCACATGCCACATTACCACAACGTCCCAGGTTCAATTCCAGCCAGTGACCTTTGTTGTATGTCGTAACCATCTCTCCCTCCTTGTTTCCTGTCTGCCACTTCACTATCCTCTATCCAATAAAGTCAAAAATGCCTAAAAAATAATCTAAAAAAAAAGAAAATGAATGAGTGCATTTCCCAAATTATGGAATGATTCACTTAAAATTTCACAAACAGCAGTTTTTCATTTTCTACTCATTGACACACTGGAACCCATTGCAGAGAACTGAGAATTGCTATGATGAGTGCTTTGAAGTAAATTTGAGCAGCAACATGAAGTGAACAACAGAGTCCCTGATTACACAAAGATCACTGACTTGGTTTTGAGGGTTGAGACTATTCTTAGTCTTTCCTTTTTGTCTCAGTGTTGTCTTTAGCTGAAGGGACTGAGCCTTTGATGTCTTGGATATGTTTAGTGCACTTACGGAGAACATCTTTGTTGGTTTGTATAACTTGTCCTAATGGAACCATGTAAAAGTTGAATAAAAGAGGCTCAAGGATTGAGCCTTGGGGAACTGGCGTTGTTTTGGTCTTTAGGTCTTGAATCTAAATTGGACAATGCCTGAAAATGCATCCTTATTTTTTAGTCTGTATAGCAGTATTACATGGTCAGCCATGTCATTCAGAGTACTAAGATCCAATAGGACAACAACTGAAATTTTGTGTGCATCAGGAAATTGGACATCTAAGTTTTAGGTGTTTCACAAACAGATCCCTCATGACATGCCCGTGTACTACAAAATCAGCGTGAAGAGGTCATGTTAATCACTCATGAGTGTTGATGTGTTGTCTATCCTAGGGGACAGACTCCAGCTGAATCAGATTTCCAAATCCTGGAGATTGCCCGTAAACTGGAGATGTACGGAGTGCGCTTCCACCCAGCAGCTGACCGAGAGGGCACCAAGATCAATCTGGCTGTCGCTCATATGGGCCTTCAGGTTTTTCAGGTGACTGCTGCTCTCATACCAGCTTTCTTTTGTGAACAGAAACCCTAACAAGGTTGCTAAAGATTCCTCTTTTATTTTCTTATTTTTCTCCCAGGGTCACACAAAAATAAATACCTTCAATTGGTCCAAGATTCGCAAACTGAGCTTTAAGAGAAAACGGTTCCTGATCAAACTCCACCCAGAGGTCCATGTACGTATTAATAAAGAGATTAAGTTGGATGTTGGTTGTTTTCTCTGTATGTCTCAGATTCCCCATCACGTGTGAAGATCAGCTTGCTTATCGGCTTCTTCTTTTTGATCTTTGTTTTTAGGGTCCGCATCAGGACACTCTTGAGTTTATGATGGCCAGTCGAGACCAGTGTAAAATCTTTTGGAAGATATGTGTGGAGTACCACTCATTTTTCCGTCTCTTTGACCAACCCCAGCCCAAATCCAAAGCTGTCCTTTTCACTAGAGGCTCTTCATTCAGATACAGGTATTAACTACTGATACTTTAAAAAGACGTACAGTAATGTGTTATATTTCATGTCCGCTTGTTTGCACCCATATTATTTTTTCTTTTACACTGAAACACAAAAGTTTTCAGTGTTTTGATTCCCAACTCTCTCTTTCAGTGGAAGGACCCAGAAGCAACTTGTGGATTATGTCAGGGAAAATGGAGCAAAGAGAACCCCATACCAGAGGTGTGTGTCCATATAAATACACTGTGAATCGGAAAGACACGTTGTTTGTCTTTCTAATTCTTTCTTAGTGTTGAATGGGAAATATTTCCCCACTGCCTTCATCATTCAAATTCTGACATGAAATTCTTTCTCGTTGCAGGAGGAACAGTAAAATACGAATGTCTGCTCGCTCCCTAGCCACAGATGTGCCAAAACAGGTCAGTGTAGCCACAATTATGATGCATTTGTGAAGTTCTACAAGTGAAACTAATACTTTCCATACATTGCACTCTAATGGATAAACTAATACAATTGTCTTCTCCTTTACTACTTTCCACTTTCTTTTTTCCTTGTCATGTCTGTGTTGCTTTTTTTTTTCAGAGCTTGTCATTCAATGACAGTCTCAGGGCCCCAGGCTCCCCTTCCTCTGCTATTGTGTCCTTCCACCCAGCACACATCTCCAGTTTTCCCCCACGAAAAGAACTCCAACCTCAACCCCAGCCTTTGACCACACTGAGCCAGTCTCCAGCATCTCCTCAGCAGCAGCAACAACAGCTTCAGTCCCCTCTTCAAGCTACCAGACCCCCCAGCCCTCCGAAGGAAGAACCTGTCAAGGCCGCTCCCCCATCTCACTACGCTTTTCAAGGTGCCCCTAGCAATCAGGCAGCAGGACACTGCAGCCCCTTGTTTGTGTGTGTAGAGAGTGGCACTTCCCAATCACAGCCCTCCAAAAATGGCAATGAGGATAAGCATGGTGGGAGAATGGGAACTGGATCCTCAGTGGGAGGGGGTGGAGGGAAGAGGAAGGGGGTTCTTACACCTGAGGCTTTTGAGGCAGAGCTTTTGCGTACAAAACAGAATCCCATGTTCTCAGTGTCCAACTCACCACTGCATGTCACTGAGGAGTTCATAGATGATGACCCCACTGAAATTTCTTTTTATGGCGGGGGGGCTGAGGCCTACTCTTTTGGGCTCGATGATAAAGTAGATCAATTTGATTATGTCGAGGAATCTGACCTCAGCAAAAACAGGATCTTTAGCGTGGGCATTGAGGACCTGAATGGGAGTACCAATCCCTTCCCCGATAGTATTGTAGGTAATTCTGAGACTAGCTCCTTGGTTAATAACCGCTCCGAGTGCAGTTCCCTGGACAACCTGGGGCTCAGCTCTGCAGGTGAGTCTATGTCAGTGGGCTACGGAGGCCCTGACTCTTCCTCGCTGCGTCTGCCAGGGTCTGACATCCAGTCAGAGGCCAGTTCAATGGTCAATTTCCCAGCATACTCTGTGCGCTCTGAGAGCAGCTCTGCTGTGCAGTTTAGTGACCTAGTAGAACAGCTGGAACAGCTCAGCTACCCGCCCACAGCCACTGAGGGCTCTGGGAACGGCAGCTCAGATTCAGACTCGGACTGGGGCTCTGACAGTGTCCTTCCCCCTGAGCAGAACCTGTTTTACAGTAATCCGCTGACAGGGACCAATGGAATAGAGGGTTTCCTCCTCCAGTGTCATAGCCTGCAGACCCTGGCACTCGCAGACCCCTCTGGATCACCTCATATTAAAATGTAAAGCACACGTCCTTACAGCACTTGAAGCCTCAGTCAGGGGCTGTCCAAATTATACATAAAAAAAAAATTAGTGACATTGTAATTAACAATAATAATAAGCAGCGGCATTTCACGCTTTACTAATACAATTTCAACTTAACAACACTTTTGACATACAGAGTAATGTTAGCCATGGTAACAGAGATAGTTGGAGCATTTGAAACTTAGGCTTATAAATTGATTGCTGGTGTCCAATCATTTTTAAGTTAAGATTTCCAACAGCCTTCGTTCATATCAGTGATTTGACATGTTGTGTCATGTTGTGGTGCTTTTTTAAAATCACTCCTGTCTTCTCATGAAACTCTGTTTTATTAAGTTTTGGCTGTTAATTTCATGAGATTCTTGAATGACATAGTCTTTTGTAGTTGTCAGTTGTTTTATCTTAACATTCAGGCTGTTTAGAGCAAATGTTGACCGTGCATTTGGGGTATATGCCTTAAGCATTTCAGAAAATGCAAAACATTTTGTGCTTTTTACTTTGGAAGCTTTATATCTTAAACACTTTTTTTTTTAAACATCATTTTAATCACAAATATACAAGGTAGCATAGAAATGTCTTGTTAGATTGGCTTCCCACTTCAACTCAGGATGTCAGAAAAACAATCTGCATCTACCTTTTAATTTGATGGCCTGGCATAATAGGTTTCAATTGAATTAAACTCAAAAATAGCTGATAAAAGGAATATGTGATTCATGTAATGTAATGTATTTTTGATCATTTCTAGCGTATTTAAACTATAGCTTGACAAATAAAAATGTGATATCCTAATTTTAAAAGTACTTCACAAACATTTAACTACCATTTTGATTATTGCCAGTAATAATCATCATTATCTGGCCTTTAAATGGAATTTCTTAGATGGTACGTCTTGTGGAGTGTAGAGTAGTGAATGGTAATCTGTCTCTAATCTCAGGGTACAAATGAAACCGATTGTTGTCCAGGTTCATTGATCCTTCTGTATTTAACGTTTCTTAACAAGACATGCCATGGAGCCTCTTTTCCGTTTGCACTCTTGGTACTGTGCTTCACTGACATCTGCTGGCTGAAGTGGATGTCAGCATTCTTAATATCACACTAGTCCACAGCATGTAACAGATGTCAGAGGTTAGCATTTTCTTTACATTTTGTTAGGTTTATGATGTCTCGATAGGATTAAAATAACTTTCCACCAAAGTAGACAACACAAATATTAATAATACTTAATGTTAAGTTGCATTGAAGAATGTAAGCAGTGTACTGATGAGCCATTGAGTACACTGTTAACACCACTTGCTACAAAAATGAATGTATCATCTTACAGGTATGTAAGGATTTGTGCTTCTGTAGAAAATGAGCTAAATTTAGTAATCTGTGTATGATAGTTTAATACAGTAGTACTTGCTAATGATTAAAATTTAGAATGCAGAGCATCTAGATGTAGCGCTTTTCAACATTTGAAACCATCATTAACTTCCAGGAAACCCCTTGGATATAGTCGATACGGTTTTTATTTTACCACCAGTACATGGTTAAAGATTGATGTTGCTTTGTCTCTTTTCTGGCATGTGGCCTTAAGAAATGTTTCAGGGTTTTGGCCTTAGCTATCTTCAGGATACCAGCAACATGGTATTCTGTTTATTGGAAGGAAACGGGGGTCTTTTGCACATTAGCTATGAATTTCTCAGTGCTTGTTTTATATTAGCTGGATTTTTTTGTATGTGTTTAAGCGTTGATATAGGAACAATAGTTTGCAGTCATGTGGTCAGTTACTAACATACTAGCATGCACAAAATTATGCATGCTTAATATCATTTAATTATTATTTTTGTCCAACATGCAGGCCTCAGATGTGGTATCTGGTCGTGTCAAGTTGGATTTCCTTGTGCCATAGAACGTGAAAGGCTAATATTGTGTTGATAACATACTAATCAGTAGCATTTTGTTACATCACTGATGTAATTTCCTCCTCAAAACAGTCGCTTTTGCTCTCTGTGCATGTTACAGAGTCTCCTTTTGTCTGCCGCACTTGCACCACAGTGCCTTAAAGCACTTACTTTAACTCTTTTAATGCAATATGCTTTATGCATATCTCAGGTGTACGTTTCTGTCTACTTTTCAATACTTTTGAGATGTTTCCGGTGAACACCAATGAGGGAAAGGGCTACCTAAATGAATATTTTTCCTCTTCAGATATTATGACAGACGATTGTTAAATACTCACCTGTTCTCATTGTCATTTTGAAGGATGGCAAATAGCAGTGTGTTTGCAATCTCTCTACATTCACAAGTGTGGACAGTTGTTTCTGTGTCACCTTGCGGAGTGTGGGACATTATTTTGTTTCAGATGCCTTTTTTTTTTTTCTTTGCCTTCTTCTTCTGCCATATGATACTTTACACATCTCAACTAAAGATTTAAATAACGGGGCTGACAATTATATAACCAGCTAAGCTAACTGCACTTAGGCACCAAGTAATCATCACGTAATCCTGAACATGTATATTTACTAATTATAAGCAACCTGTACTTATGTTTGTATGTTTTACTCTCAAGAATAAAGTAATCACTTTTGGGTACCATGAATGTCAGACTTAAAATTCTTTTGGAGCTGCAGACTGGTGATGTAATTCTTTCAACAGCTTTAACAGAAACCACAGTGCTGTTAGATATTCTTCTAATGACCGAGACAAAGTTGTGCATAGTCCAGATCACGAGGGACAAATTTTACCTCGCCCTCTGTCTTTGAACCAAAATCTTATAACAGTTTGTAGATGTGTGCAATGTTAGCAAAGAAACAATCCCTTGAGGTTTGAGTGATTTTCTCAAGAAACCAGATTGAAAATATTATAAATAGGTTTGCTGTTATTGTGTTTTTGAATAATTTAAAAGCTGGAGTCAAATACAGGAGCAGCCTATTCCAAATTGTCTTTGTTGACTCCTAAGTTTCCCACACATTAGCCAGTCCTTTTAATTCCTAGATGAGTGTCCACGTGTCCTTCTAGAGGGTTGAAGTTAATTATCCAATTAAGTTCTCCAGTATAACATTAGAAAAAAGCAGCAACAAATCAATACGTGGAGTCGTTTTTCTTTATACTTGAGGCAACAGACCCGTCTGCTGTTGGGGGTTGGGTCAAACTCGTACACAAGATTCCTCAACCTAATTCCAGCTGAGTGAGTGTGTGTGTGTGTGTGTGTGTGTGTGTGTTTGCTCCCTGTTTAAACAGGCTTTGTGCCAAGCCATTCCACAGCAAACCCCCGTCCTCCCGCTATGGAGCCCGATGGCCGCTCTCTTCCCTTCTCGTGTCATTCCCTTGCGAGGCACTTCAGATAAACTATAAACAACTCTGCCCTCCAGACAAGCCACATTCCTGATAAGTCTTTGCGTGAGCAATTATTTCCGGGTCGACTAGTGACTTTTTTTTTCCCCTCCCTCGGCCTTCCCCCACTCCTTTTTTTTTTTTCTTTTTTTTTCTTAGAGAAGTGGAAGAACAGCTGTGGTGACCCATGACTCAGTAAAGGGGATAGCCTAGTGTTTCATCTGCCGTTTTGTCTCCTGATTTGTTGTGTAGCAAAGCTCGCAGGCAGAACAAAAGCAGCAGAGGCAGTTCTCTGTAATGGAATCGGGCTCAGTGAAGTTGGCTATGAATCATTTGTCCTTCTCTGAAAATAATGGCGGGGGGAAAAATGTAGCAACCATTACTTGCGTTGGTCTTCCCTCTTGTCTCCCCTTTCATTTGTGGCCAATGTGTGTGATGAACCATCCCACATGTTTTTGTTAAAGTGCGGTGTTTTTCTCTGAGAGGAATCAAGATGATTGTATTAAAAACAGGTTAGGTGAAGATGAAGGTTACTATTGAATGTCTTAGTGTGTACAACACATTGAGCACTTTCACAAGAATGCTATTGTGAAAAGTTCCACTCTGTGTAGAGAGCGTGGTTGTTGACCTGAACTCCACCCATTTCAAAAGATCATGTTTGGCCTGTTTGGGTAGAGCAACCCTAATCTCATTTAAGGAGGCATCTTTCTTGAATGATTCTGAAACACTAATTTCATCCAGTTTTTAATGTGTGTTATCCCTCTTCCAACAGATTCAGTCGTGGACAGCCCCCAGCTCTCGCCCTTCAACTCCAAGGGTCCCCTCTGTCTGTCGCCCTCCTTCCAGATGTCGACCCTCAGCCTGCCAGGCCAGGCCGTGTCACCCCTGCAAAGCCCCATCCTGAG
This sequence comes from Thunnus thynnus, assembly GCF_963924715.1. Classification (NCBI taxonomy): domain Eukaryota; kingdom Metazoa; phylum Chordata; class Actinopteri; order Scombriformes; family Scombridae; genus Thunnus; species Thunnus thynnus. The sequence continues at coordinate 29,007,113 of NC_089524.1, read as the reverse complement.
CGAGGTGGGCACCAATGCCAGGCTAGAGGAGGAGGAGGAGGGCAGGAGGAAGGTACACTGCTTACATGCCACCCTTCCACCCCCTGCCTCACAACCCTTTTAGGAGTTTAGAACCGGAAGTTTTTGGATAATGGAGTGGAAATATATTTTCAACTCTTTATCACTGTGGCATAGCAAGATTGTGTTTTGTTTTTTTTTTCATAGTTGACATGTGTTGTCCATCTCTCTAATATCTGTCTTTGCCCTCAGCGATATCCCACCGATAAGGCCTACTTCATTGCCAAAGAGATTCTGACCACAGAGCGAACGTACCTTAAAGACCTTGAGGTCATCACAGTGGTGAGTTGTCCTTGATGGTGTATATGCACGAGGGCTGCACGACTCTGGTCAAAATGAGAATCACAATTTTCTACTCAGACACCATACTTTAAAGTACCAGTGTGTAAGATTTAGTGGAATCTAGTGGAACAGACTTTGCAGAAATGGAATATATTATTCATAAGTATGTTTTAATTAGTGTATAATCACCTGAAAATAAGAATCGTGTTTTCGTTACCATAGAATGAGCCCTTTATATCTACATAGGGAGCGGATCCTCTTCCACGAAGCCATGTTGCACTGCCATGTTTCTACAGTAGCCCAGAGTGGACAAACCAAATACTGGTTCTAGAGAGGGCCTTTTGTGTTTTTCACAGCCACTATAGGTTCTCCTACATGCTTGGAAGGGGAGGGTGAGGGGAGGTGTATTCATTTGGTTGCAATCTGCAACCTCACCACTAGATGCCACTAAATCCTACACAGTGGTCCTTTAATGAAATAATATCTGTTGTAATCCATGCAGACATAACAAACACATGCAGCTTCATGGACGAAATATAAGAATAATCAACAAAGCATCTTGTCTGCTCTTTAGAACACATTTGAACAAATGTTATCCTGTGTGTGTAATTAAAAAAAGATAAAATATTGTAATTACCACACAGCTCAGCTGTGGCCCCAAAACACATAGGCCCAGTCCGGTTATGAAGGGAGACTGCTTTTACAATGTTTGACCCGTTGTCAGTAAACCATTTTTTCCACCTCAAAACTCCAGCAAGTAAGAGCTGCTTCAGTCCTGTGTGATCCTTGACAGTTTCACCCTATTGATCCTTTTCTTGCAAAATAAATGTTTTTGACAGTCATCATAGTCTTTAAATCCGGTTCCACACAACAGAATAAGCACAGGATTTTTGTCAGGAAAGGGGTTGGAAAGATTTATTTGTTCTTCCTCACTGTCACTGTGTGATTCTGACACAATTTCCGTTTTTCCTAAAAAAGAAAAAAAAAAAAAGCTTTTTCCTGCACTGTATGTTACTCCTGTTACTCACACATGTATGTCCTGTCTACCTCTTCCTTTGTGCAGATTGTCACATGGTGTAATGTACATGTCATTTGTTGATAAAGCTTGGGGATCATTTGATTTGATGCAAACACAACAGAATCATGATTACAAAAAAAAGAGAGACTAGGTCTGTGCCATTTGACCAAAATCTCATATCCCACTATAGGTTATTCTATAGTGGGATAACAATACATATCACAATATAACACATTCTCTGTAAAGTCAATGAATAAGTAGTTTCTGGTCCATGTTCCTGCCGTCGTCTGTCCATCCTTTGCGCAGATTAAATGACTCTTCTTGGCTTTTTACTCATGAAGCTTTTATTGCACTTACAGTAACGTAACAAGTGTAGTTGTCATCAACTCGAGTACTTCACCTGGTTCACTTTCTCTCTTGTGTGTGCAGCACACACACACACACACACACACACACACACACACACACACACACACACACGGCTCAGTCCCGCCCTCGCTGAACCACAGAGAACAGAAGAGATTAGCGCAACCATAAATGACAGCTAAATGCAGCAGAGACTCCCACACTGAGCTGAAATTAAACAAGTGCACGTAAATTTGGTAAAAAACAATAATAAACATAGTCTCTACTGCATTTTGCTGTCATTTATGTTTATGTTAGTTTCTCATCTCCTCTCCTCTCCTCTCTGTTTCACCGTGGGTGGGACTCAGCCCCTCCACACACAGAGCTCAGCAGAGCAGAGGAGAGACAGACAGTGATGGAGAGTTAGACAGTTAACAACAACTAAACTCATTATGTTACCGTAAATGCAATAAAAGCTGCATGAGTAAAAAGCCAAAAAGAGTCATTTATTAATGTAATCCATGCAAAAGATGGCTGTAAACAGTGTGATTTGCAACACAACGAAATAAATGATAGAGCATAATATGAAACGATAGAAGTTTTCCCATCTCACACGACATGTATCGTCATATCATACAACCCTAAATGAGACCGTTCCTAAACTGAGATTGTGATCTTAATATGATGAATCGTGCAGCCGTGGTACACTCTAGTGTATTTTTATTAAGAGAATGTGTATCAATAGTCTAACGTCCCTCTCTTGCTCCCAGTGGTTTCGCAGTGCTGTGATCAAAGAAAACGCCATGCCCGACGGTCTGATGACCCTCCTCTTCTCCAACATCGACCCAATCTACGAGTTCCACCGAGGCTTCCTCAAGGAGTTGGACCAGAGGCTGGCTCTCTGGTAGGTTCCCCTTCAGTGTTTCTATGTGTGATAAGAAATATCAAAGCTCCTGATGAGATAGAAGTAAAGTGTCTGTATCCTGTATCCTCAGGGAGGGTCGCTCTAATGCTCACGTCAAAGGGGACTACCAAAGGATTGGTGATGTGATGCTGAGGAACATGTGTGCTCTTAAGGTGAGAATACTTTGTTAGCACTCTATTTCAAATCACTTCTCCTCTACGTGTTTAGCTGACAAACAGAACGCCCCGTATTCTCCTCAGGAATTCACCAGCTACCTACAGAAGCACGACGAGGTGTTAACAGAACTGGAGAAAGCCACTAAGAGGCTGAAGAAGCTGGAGACAGTTTACAAAGAGTTTGAGCTGCAGAAGGTCTGCTACTTGCCCCTCAACACATTCCTGCTCAAGCCCATCCAGCGCCTCATGCACTATAAGCTCATCCTGGAGAGACTATGCAAGCATTATTCTCCTTCACACCGTGATCACGACGACTGCAAGGGTGAGTCATCTCACCTAATGTTAATATGACAACACCATCTCACTTTGCAGTGGAAGAGGGCTTCGGCGAAGGCCCGGTTTTGGTGCAAAGTTTTCTAAAACTCACTCAGTCCTCATCCGATCTATTTGTATTAACTCAATTTATCTCACGAGAAACTGAAGGTGAAATACAGGATTTATTTAGTAAAAGCGATAGAAGTTGATGAAGGTTGCTTAGAGGAAAACACTTTCAGACTAACATTCTAGAGCACAAATAAACACGCCCACAACCCCAAACACCTCCGCTCGACCCCGTGACTGAATGCTGCACCGCCTGATTTGGTCTGAATACAGCCTTACCCTGTCAGACCTGGTAAGTCCAAACAAGTCCAAACTGAATGCAGTCAGATTAAAAGCTGCAACAGCACAAGACAGAGACAGATTAAATACACACAAGATATGATAAGTCTATGATTTAATTATCATCTTTTATGCACAAAGAAAACAAAATCAGTTCTACAAACTATAAAACACTGTGAATGAGATGATTTTTAGATTTATTTAGTGTCGCATGAGTCTAAATTATGTTTATACCCCCAGCTGGTAAAAACTTGCACTGTCATAGCAACCATCAGATCTGCTGACTCCCCCCCTGTATTTTCACTTATCATGCTGCATGTAAATCATGGAAATCCAGCAAAATACTTCACATAAATCATGTGAGGAAATACAAACTGAATGAGAGTCCCTACTTAACATCTTGTCAGACATTATAAAATAGGCAGCAGAATTTCTATCCAATAAATAATGAAATTGGAAAGAAGATTTATTAAGACATTTAGTAGAGGCGAAGTCCTTACACTAACGATGCTCATTAAATAAAGTCTTTACTCTAACAGATTGAAGAAGCAATCTTGTATGTTCCATATTTGAAAAGGGCTTTACTGTAGGTTGATGCTCCTCTCCATTGATGGTAGTGATATTTTGTTAGATGTTTGTAGTTTTACTTGAAATGATTCTTGCTAGAGATATGAGTGTTCAAACTTTTTTCAATGCAAATACTTTTCAAAATGTGAGACCTCCTCTTTTCTTGTTTGTGTTGTCAGTACAGCAGAGGAGTTATAAGACACTGATGTAAGTATTTTTTCCTCATAATGTTGTTTCCATACAGAGGCTCTGAAGGAGGTGGCAGATATTGCTACACAGCTCCAGAGCAGTCTTATCCGGCTGGAGAATTTCCAGAAGCTAACAGAGCTGCAGAGAGACCTGATTGGAATAGAGAACTTAACAGTACCAGGCAGGGTGAGTGCAATGACCTGGAGCAGAGGGTAGAGGGCACTGCAAAACTGGGTAAAAAGTGTCACACACACACAGTATCTAACAACCACGTTGTGTTCCAGGAGTTCATACGAGAGGGGTGTCTGTACAAGCTCACCAAGAAGGGGCTGCAGCAAAGAATGTTTTTCCTGGTTAGTATAAAACTGTTGAAACTGTTATTAAAGCTTCAATAACTACAAATCATATCACTTATTGTTCCTGCTGTCTTTTCAGTTCTCAGACATGCTGCTCTACACAAGCAAAGGTGTTACAGCGACCAATCAGTTCAAAGTGCACGGACAGCTGCCCCTCCATGGCATGATAGTGAGTACACAAGCTCTAGTTCACCCTGTCTAACATCTGTCCCTCGTTAACCTGTATCTGTCCCGTAAAGATCCCACCATGACGATGAAACCTAGGATTTTCAGTATCAGTTCAGAGTGTTGAGAAGGGAGGGCCTCGGTCTCCTAACTTTACATGTCTCTGCTTTACTCCTGGCTGCAGCTCATAGTGCTGGATGCACCGGTAAGTCCTCTGAGCTCTGCCAGCTTGGATGCCCAAACCCTACCCTTCTTCTCCCATGCTTACGTAGCCAAAGAAAGCACACCTAGCAGATTGCTCAAGATGCAGAATCATGTCAGTGCTTGCAATTATAAGATAAAGTAAAATAAACCATGGCCATCTCATGAGCGGTCTCTAAAAATATATAAGCAGGACGTAGTGATGTCTCTTCTTGCCAAAACTGTTAGGTGTGTTTTGTCTGGGTGGTGATGAGAGGCTACACATCTAAACTTTTGAAAAGGACATGAACCCACCACAGTTTACCTCCAGATGTATAGATGCTCCAGCAGAGAGCTCTCTGTGACATGAGAGTCAAACTTTCTCACTTTGTTTCCCTTTTTGTGAATTCCCAATTTAAAGTCATTCACTGTAAACAAAGTTGTTCAACTCACCATTAGAATGAGACATCTGGCTGAAGTTCTCTGATTTTCTCTTTTGTCTGCAGGTTGAGGAAAGTGAAAACGAGTGGTCAGTCCCACACTGCTTCACCATCTACTCTGCTCAGAGGACCATCGTAGTGGCCGCCAGGTGAGACGTGTGAATTGGATCATACTAGATCCAGTCAGATGTGAGGAGTGTTATTCTAAAATGTGTACAGAGATCAGTTATTTTGGGGTAAATGTTTGTAGATTATTAATAAATGAGTAATAGGAGCATGTAAATGAAAAAAGTTAAATGTAGAGAAAGCAGTCTATCATTAATTTCCTCTTGTAAAACAAAACATACATTCACTCTGAGTGAAAAGAACAAGGAATATATTTTTGGCATATTTTGATCATAAAAAATAAAAATGATTGATTCTTGAACTAAAGGATAATTCCAGTTTATCACAGCATTAACCTGTCGTCTGGCAAAGAAGTTGAACCAGGCTCAACTTTCTTAACACAATGCAACGTCACCCAGCAAAGCACAGCATTGGCCAATCAAAAACATACAAACACACTCCTGGTACATCACTTTGTAACAACAACAACACTTACCTACTTACTGTTTACTTCACAACCGTCAGGACCACAGATAAAACGATTACTGCTGTGATACCTCTCCAGAGCAGTGCAGTGTTCCCTCATGGATCATATCTCATCGTCTCATCGGTATCTGAAACAACACACCCACGCCAACCCTAACCAGACGATCATACAGGTTTTAAAGAAACCACAAACGTAGTGGAAATTATTTGGAAGAGAAACCTAAGGCTGAGTAAACATAACAGATAAACTGATTGTCTGACTGCTTGTGTGGTAATAAACTAGAATTATCCTTTAACAGTAACCAAGCAGACGTCACATCATGTAACACAGACTCTGAAAAATGCTGCTGGGATCTGTTAGTTCAGCTGTGCTTATGTATAAATGCATTCATGAGTTAATGTAATTCAGTGTGCTGTTGTGTCATCATCTCTCTGTTGGTGATTTCAGCTCTAAAGTAGAGATGGGCAAGTGGATTGAGGATCTGAACATCGCTATCGACATGGCCAAGAAGTCACAGGAGAAATCCAGCATCTTCCTCGATGCTGGACTCAGCGATCACTCCAACCGTAAGAGCTTCTACTCACCTCAGAATTATGTGAAGATGAACAGCGACTATCTGTAGAGTAGAAACGCATGTTTTATGTGGCAATTTTACACTTGCATCGGTCATCAAAATGTGTAGTTTATCCCTTTCCTCCATACAACTTCCTGCCCCGCCTCCTCCCTTCCTCCCCTCCTCCTCCTCCTCCTCCTCCTCCTCCCTCAGGATCGTCTGATGAGGTTTCTCTGGAACAGGAGTCAGAGGATGACATGAACTCCTCCCGCACTTCACTGGATAAGCAGACGCACCATCGTGCCAACACAACCATGCATGTGTGCTGGCACCGCAACACCAGCGTGTCTATGTCTGATCATAGCCTGGCTGTGGAGGTACTCCTCCTCTGCCCGCATTGAAACACACACACACACACACACTGAATAAATATGTCAAAACACAGACTCAGGTCATTTCACACACGTCTAAATACCATTCATCATCACTCAGTGGAGTCAAGAAAAAACGTCCATTGTTGCTTTGTGGTGGATCTCGGTGTTTCACCTTCTCTTCTTAACCCTTTAATTTTCCTTTAATTTCCTCTTTTCTTCCCTTGGTGACTGTCTTTCCACTGTTTCACTGAAGTGTGTCCTGTAAAGCTTGTTCTTCATTTCTTATGCAGTTGATAGCTGTTCAATAATGTGCATGCAAGGAAATGTTCTGTCATTTAACATTTTCCACTCCACAGACCTGGAGGATTTCCTGTCTGGTCTTTCTTTTTCCCTTTTTTTTCCTCTCCAAGCTAACACGCTAACACTTCCTTTCCCTTTCTCTGTCTCTACATCTTTTCTTTCTTCTCTCCTCTTCATCCTCTCAGTCTTCAGCTCTCCGGCTGTCTCACCAGAGCTGCCTCCTCGCTATCTCCTCGGTCAGGGCCAAAGACCAAACACCATCACACATGTTTGCTGGTACCGAAACCAGAACCTCTCTCTCACTGATTACCTGCGCATGAACCAGGTACCAGAGCCACGGGCCATGATAGATTACAAGTCTCAGTAGAAAGCATAACTGGTTTAATTGTATCATATTTCACCCTCCCCATGTCAAGATATAAAATTAAAACAAACTGCAGCACCCACACACAAAACATCATTCCAATCTACATCCATTTGGCTTTTTTTTTCTTGAAAAGTGACTGAAATGCTCTAAAAGCTCTAAAAAATTTCAGAAACAGGTTCCTGATGTGTTGTGATGAGCATCAGCAATATTTCTGTAAATGAAAACTACAGTTTATTATTAAAGTTATAGCATTCATCAGCACTTTAAACTTAACATCCCTAATTAGCACAATATACCTTTCATGTAAACAGTGACGTATTTTACTCGCTCACACACAGCAACACATCACTGACTCTTGTATGAATTTATAATAAAACATCACTTATAATCATGTAATCATCGCTGTCTAGCTTTTTAACTTTCTCCTCTTCCCCTCTTCCCCTCTGTGCAGAACCAGCTCTCAGGCTACCTCCTGAGGAAGTTCAAGAACAGCAACGGTTGGCAGAAACTCTGGGTTGTTTTCACCAACTTCTGTTTGTTCTTTTACAAGACCCACCAGGTTGGCAACACATCCAGTGCTTTCTTTCACTCAGTTTCATTATTCCTGCGTGAATACAAGCTGTAATACAATACATGTTGTTGTCATGTGTTTGCAGGATGACTTCCCGCTGGCTAGTCTCCCGCTGCTCGGCTACACAGTCAGCACCCCGGAGGAGTCGGACAGCATTCACAAGGAGTACGTCTTCAAACTGCAATTCAAGTCCCATGTTTACTTTTTCCGGGCAGAGAGCGAGTACACGTTTGAAAGGTAAACGCATATCAACTTGTTTCTAATATATTCTATCGTAACACACGTCAACTTCTATGTTTATCTTCCAACGTGACCACACACGCTGTCTTCTCTTCACAGATGGATGGAGGTGATCAAGAGTGCAGCCAGCACTACAGGCCGGATGAGCCTGCTCATACCTAAAGGAGGTCCCATGGAGATAAACGGAAACTGAAACAAACACGATGGTGTATCTGGAGGCTGGGCCTCTGGCGCATCAGAATAGACTCTGTTCAGTCTCGCGCTCTGTGTTATTTTTCAAGTGAATCAAAGATTTGGACGATAACAAGCGGCGACTGATTGAAGTGTTAACATGAATTATAATGATCTGTGCGTTTTTTTTTTTCTTGATTAATGATGTAAATGATAACATTTGTGTCAGTATACAGGATATAATGAAAGGGAGACGTGTACATTGTGATCAGTTTGTGCATGCGTAGCACTCAGTCATACACATAGACTGATACTGTGGGAAATATTGTTGTATGGGGCCAACTCAAAAACTTCAGTTCAGGCTTTTTAAAGGACTATTCTCCTCAACACGTTACAACTGAAGCTTTGTTGGGTTCAGCATTGTGCTACAGCAGGAATACAGATGATATACAGTAAGTGGAAAATGAAGGTACACCGGATAGCATGTGGATAAAATATCCAGCTCTCTTCATCTTTTGAAAGAGTCAGAGGTGTGTGTGTGTATGTGTGAGGTGGAGGAGAGCAAGAAGGTTCATGGAACGTTGAAAATGGGTTTGAGAGCAGAAGTCGTTTAATTTTGAGAGAAACGTGAGCTGAATCAAACCTGTGTTGAACTGAATCAGTATTTATTTCATCAGCGACTGAGGCCAGTCCAGTTCGGAGGCTTTATTTGCTTGTTAAAGGAAGGATAAAAAGGAAGTTTCAAAATGCTCAAAAGGGAGCTTCTCTGCTTAATACTTGTGGTTAGAACGGTCAGTGTGGTGCCACGTTCTCTCTTTAATATCATATGTAATCATTTATCCTGTTTTTGTTTTGCACAGGGATAACAACATGAGGAAATACTATAGTGGTTACTGTAGTGTTTTACTCTGTAAAAGTTGCAGATTTTTCTTGTAAAAGCAAACCAGAAGAACATATTTTGAAGTTAATTGTACCTGGTGTTAATGTTTCGCTGTGTGTAAGACTGTTGGGATCTGACATGTGGGAGATGTGTGTAGGTCTGAGCTAACAGGCACCTATGACACTTAATGTCAGTTATTTAGTGCGCCACATGCAACCATGGTATTGTTTGGTATATATTTTTTATGAAGACTGGAATCTTTACCCTCTTGTGTGAGCGTGTGTGTGTGTGTGTTTGTGTGCATGTGTGTGTGCGTGCGTGCGGAGAAGCCAACGGTATAGTCCTCCCTACACTCGCCTCTGGAGCTGTAACTAACATAAGGTGATGATGGAGGTCATCTCAAAAACTACAGGACATTCTCTGTGTGTAAGAGGCTGTTGCACAGTTAACAAACAGTATATTACTCCTATTTATTGTTAAGCATGTCATCAGGGCCTCGCTCCTGGATCCCCTCATGTAGTCTTCATGTTATTCCATTGAAAACCTAACAAATAAAAGCTCATTTGAATGAAGGCGTGCGGCTGTTGTTTTACATACAGTCCTGTGTGTTGCAGATTGAACAGAAGACATCTTGCCTGCAGATGTTTAACACATGTCTAGTGGTACACTTACACTTTAAATATTTACCTGAAGTTCCTTTAAGGTCTGACAGTACAAGAAGCTTTATTTGCCAAATCACTAAACCCATATTTACACAACACTGACATGTTGCCATATCATCATTTTTAACCACCAGCTTGCATCATCATTCATATGCAACTCTTGTCTTCACATTCGAAACAACCTGACGTCCATTTGCAAACTCTGAACACAAAATGCAGTTCTCTTACAACGTTATTAAATTACATGATCACACAGTCATCACAACATTATGTTTATCACTGAATTTTGATCATTGTTGCATTTTCAAAATAAATGGGTGATCATCAAATAATGCTGTCAAACAGTCTGCAGTGGTTAATTTCCTCAAGATTAGATGAATAGCAACAAGAAAAAGTGAAAGTTTTGCAGAAGTCAGTGGTTGAAAGTATATAAATTAAGAATGACTTTCAGTGTAATTTTTGAATATGCCGTTACTGTAAAAATACACAGTAAGGTAACTATTTGCAGTGAATCCTACAATCATACAAGGAAATGACTTCACTGCATCAGTTCACCTCTTCTGTTCTGTATCAATGACAAAGTTCGGTTTTATCAGAGGCTCCAAAACTTTTTTTTACATGACATGTAAGTTTACAGAAATCATCTCAAGTACAGTGAGCTGTAATGCTGGAAAGCAGATAGCATTAAACCACTATTTAAACTACTGTCACACACACTCAATACATAGCAACGTTTTGACAGTAGACAAGTAAACAAGACCTCAGCTAATGCATGAAAATGTCATTTTGTTAGAGTTATAGAGGGGTTTTTTTTTGCGCTGGAAAGTCTGAGAATTTAGTTCAGATATTGGCAAATGAAGGAGATGACAAAAGAAAGAAAAAATCCTTTTCTGTGATCAAGCTGTCAGTTACAGTGTTAAGAGTTGGCTTTTGTCTATTAACAGAGATCTACAAATCTGTCGAGCAGCCGCAGACAAAGCAGGGCATTCCTCAGGCATGTCCAAACAGCTTGTACAGTGGGTGTGGTGGCTTCCCCAGAAATGCCAATATTGCTCATCTGCCAAGGACATCTATTCAAACGATTTTGTGTAGGGAGTGGAGAAGGTGTGTGTAGCTGCCGACTGTCTGCTGTCATGGTGTTTATCTTTCAAAGTAACGTCGCTCCACATTATCTCCACATCAACTCCGTTGTCATGGTTGCCAGTAATTATGACTTGGTTTTTTTAACTGTATACTATCACTTTCTACATTTACTCCGCTACCTGTAGTAAATAGACAGTTTGTAGATTCAGATATTACATTCACACCATGATGAAAGGAACATGTTGTAATCAGTGATGGATTAATGATGTCACAGAGTTAATATACAGTATAATAGTCTTTTCACCGCATTCCCTCCTGTTAAAAGCTACAACACTAGCAGGGCCGTAGCCAGCGGTTTCCAAAACTGAGGTCACGAGCCCCAAACCTAACCCTGAACATCAGAAGTAACAGTATATGCACATTATTAATCATTCTGAAATGTTAAGACAAAAATAATGGGCCACTGACAGGAGCCATACTGCTGCCAAAACTGTCTAAATTTTAAGTCAAATTTTGAATGGAGGACTTTTTATAGAGTGATCAGCAGGTTTTACATTCATCTCCAAATGCTTTACTTACTGTATAATGTATGTTTTCCATGAGGCTGACCTGTGCAAACCGTACAACGTAAAACTATTCACTAATACAAGAAGAAGTGCTGTGCAAAGAAGTGAGTGTGTGTGTCAGTCTGTAGCAGTGTCATGTGGAGTGTTTTCATGTGAGGGATCACATCAGGGTGTCACTTAAAACAGGCCGGAACAACTAAACAAGTGAACCTTGTCTTCCAGCCAAAACACTGTTGAAAACACATTTCGATACAGCTTAATTGAATTTAAGTGATTCGCACTTAGAGATTTAGCAAATTCCAGTTTGGTTTCTTACAAATTCTGATATCCCCTTTGTCTAGTTTGTGAGGGGAAAGATCTTCTTGCATCCCTAAAGCAATGTTCTAAAACATCTTCACACTAGATGTTTTAGAGTCTTTTATACTCTGCTAAATCCTTTATTTTTCCTCCATGACATAGGCCTCAGGGGCCCCGGGGTAAGATTTAGCTGTGGGCCCATATTGAATCCCCAATATCACCCCACTGTGCGTTGTGTATAAACCCTGTTGCCTTTAAGTGCCCATCATGTGTTCAAGTCAAGGAATACTTGTTATTCTGAAACGCCCCTCACGTCTGCAATAAATCGGTTAATTTGGTGATTTTATTTAACACAAATATTTAGGGAAATACGCAATGTATGCATATTCTAACTGAAATAATAGACTTATTAAAACTAGACTTAAACACAGGGACCTTCTACAGGACTTCTTCTACTTTGCCTCCTGATTTTTCCAATGCAGAGTCATTCTAACAATTATTAATCACTACTGCATACATCTGACACATGCAGCCTGTATTTGATCAGTGAAAATGCAAAACTCACAAAAAGAAATGTTTTATCATCGCAAGCTTCCTGTGGGTTTCCTGTTGAATAGAATTGAATTGAATAGAACAGAGTTGACTGTAGATATGGTGATTTTGTCAAGCAGGCACACCTTTAATAAATCCAGTTATTGATTTACAGCTGAGGTGTCAGGTCGTGTCCTGTGTGTGTGTGTGTGTGTGTGTGTGAGAGAGAGAGAGAGATGAAGTTGGAGGGGGGCGGGGCTTGTGTGGGTCTGCTTATCTCCGCCTTTAGACTCCACAATAAGTGCCCTTAGAAGGAAAGCCTGTCAGACTGTAAAGTGGAGAGCATTTTTTAACGCGTTGAGTGGCAGCAGATCTTCAGTCAACCGATCAAGACCACTTTTCTTCTCAATGACAAGTCAAGATGCAGCCAGCCTAGGACTATACTCTATTTGGGGCTTTTTAGCCTATTAACATAAAGATTCTCGGGTAAGTGTTATTTAATTGTCCTCACTTTCATTATAAGAGAGTATAAACGCACTAACTGTAATTTATTGGATTCATGCATAACTTTTCTGGTCTTTTATACCAGCTTTTCCTCGTCTAAACGTCCCTGTCTCTCCAGCCAGGGGTTTATATAACCTGCTGCTTCAGTAGACTTTGATTGCGTTTGCATCGGACAGATTTACTCAGGCTATCATAAGATGTCCACAAACTAATCCGCGTGTTTGTTTCATGCAGGATCATCTCCACAAGTCTTCCTATCTGCTGGGAGGAGGGGAGGAGGTGCGCCGGGCCCGGGAAGAAGGCGCTGGAGGCGGGGAGGTGAGCAGCGCAGTCCGCGGCGGATGAGACGGGCATGGAGATGCTGCGCCGCTCCTCTGTGTTCGCGGCCGAAGTGTTTGACCGTTCGCCCACCGACAAGGAGCTGGTGTCCCAGGCCAAAGCTCTATGCAGGGACTATATCCACTCCAGGCTCAACCGTGCAGGGATAGGCTGGTCTAAGCCTGAGCACGGACTGGCTGCATCAGGTGGGACGCTGGGAGAGATTTCGTCGGTGCTCCTGTGGCTGGGTAAGTTAGTGGGACTGCCTGCCAAAAACTGAAGCTGTGTTGTGGACACTGAATTTAGGAATTAGGACAGCAGGAGTGCAGATTAGAGTTTATAAAGTTGCACATGGGAGTTTCAAAAGACTGACGCCAAACAATATCTTTTAGATGTGCTTAAATGTGATCATTTGTAGGCCAAGAAAAATGAAGAAAGTGTAGACAGGACAGAGACCATCATTTAGAGAAACTTTGGGACATAACTTACAAGTGTTGTTTAAATGATTTTTTTAATGGGAAAAAAATGAATTATATATGTTGACCTGGCAAGCCCATGTTGACAGCCAGGCTATAATGGAGGTTTTACTTTTTGAGAAGGCTCAGAGTGTATGAGGCTTGACCAGGCAGTCTTGGAGAGTATATCAGGTATGGGATATAGGTCTGGTATGGTAACCTCTCAGTACAGTTAAAATCTAGGCTTGCCTGTCTTGTTCAGACCACCATGAAGGTCATAGTGAAGAAAGAACAACAGTCCCTTCAATTTATATACAAGCAGTCTGTGCTCAGCAGAGCACAGAGAATAATGGCTGATCCATCCCATGTCCTTCACTCTGAGTAGGAGTTTTTACCCTCTGGCAGATGATATAGAGTACCCAAGTGGTGACTCAATCATTTTAAAAACTAATTTGTGCTTTCCTCTATTAACATCTTAAACAGTAGGGACATAATTCCCAAGTGACTTTATTAGGATTGAAGGGTTGTGCAATATGTATAAATGAATACCACTATGTGGTGGACTGTGTCACACGTCTACATACCCAATGAAGTATATCGTATCTTATCATATCATAATTCAATAAAATGTTCAAGTCTATTGGGGTGGGGGTGGGGGTTGCTGCTTGTACTCATGACCTCATCAAATCCAGTTGACAGCCCTGTCTGAAACGTATCATGGGGATTACCTTTCATTTTCTCTGGAAGACGTTTACGTGATTTCAGGGAATCCCTAGAAAAACAAGGAACACAGTTTAATTTTAGTTTGCCTCCCTGGATGTTTTCCCAGAATGAAATGTGAAACTGACTACAGATGGCTGTCCCAGTCTGAGGGTTCATATTACCATTTGTGGTTATCACCACACCTCCAGTTTTGGTTTTAGTTTTGTTACGCAATTTACTGGAAAATCAGATCAAACAGCAAAGGACACTGTGTTTAGTAAAAACGGGGGGGCTCTAATGACCACTTTCCGGCTGGGAGACTCTCAAATCACTTTAAATACTGTGGTCCTACCAAAAAGTTGGCAAACCTCTGATGCTTCATGTGAAAAAAATATTTAAGAGATTACAGCAGTTCGTTTTTGACTTGGTTCTCTTAAACGTTTACCGGATATCAAGTAAATCGGAAGTTCCAGCATTTTCACCTCATTGATTAAAAGTTCTGGTGGAATCACATTAAAGTCAAAACCAAATGTATGTTAAATACTGTCATGAACTTTCTAAGACACTCAGTGTTATTATTTAGATGAATGTCATCACTGTACTTTGTTACTCGCCAATCCTGCCTGTCCATACCTCAGAGAAGTCAAATCAGGGGCTAAAATGCTAAAGCTACTAATATTTAACTAAAATACTAAGCTACATAATGGTAGCATAAGTAGAGGAGAGTAACAAGAAGCCAACTAAAACTCAATGACTTAAGCATAGAAGAAGCCTATTAGATGCCAACTGACTCAGTAATGTCTGCTCTACAGCAATATTTACCTTAAGTTTGGAGCCGCCATAAGCTAACGGTCATACCAGACCAAGTAAGGCTGTAGAAGCAAAAGTCCTGAGTGAATTGAATTGAGCAACGGTGCATTGTTACTCATGAGTTCAGCTTTTCATTTGTAAAGGGAAGAATGTGTTATTTCTTCTTTCAAAGGTAACATAGTCTCACTTTAACTGTGGGCTAAATGCAAAGTTGGATGCACAACCAATACAATATTCACTTTTTTTGACTGAATTTCCACGTCTTTATCTTGGCCAGGTGATGAGTTGGAGTACCTTCGCCCCAACGTCTACCGCAACGTAGCACGACAGCTCAACATCACAGTGGCATCGGAGAGCGTGGTGTCAGACGCCTTCCTGGCTGTGGCTGCAGACATTTTCTCCACAGGTATAGTCCCCCATTAAATCTGGTTATTGTACTGTAAATCAAGCCATTCATGCAGGGCTGTTCATGGGAACCAGCTTTTGTGCTTTGTTATCAGGTTTATCTCTGACCTGCACAAACTTGGACCCAAAAATAAAGGAAGATGTTTGTCCTTTTAAGGAAGTTATTCATTGATGTCATTTGGAAGGAGGAACTTCAGAGCCTGAGGCAAATACAGTACTGTTTTATTATTTATTGTTTTATATATGAAACGTTTGGAGAACTACTACTGCTACTGCTCCTACCAATGTTTTATCATTTGTTTAATAGGGAGATTCATAATGTTCTCATGCTAAATAAAGCAATTCTGGCCTGCTTTTTTGTGTAAACACCTCTTATGTAGGGCGACGATAGGATTCTCCAGTTAGTCAGGGACATTTTGTCGCTGTCATTATCCCCTCACTGCAAGGAACCGTAGGGAAAACATTCAGTCCATATTAGGTTAAAATGTTGCTGGAGTGGCTGATTGTTACAGGCAGATTTGGACCCCACCCTGAGAGTTCAGTCACGAACCTCAGCTGGCTTTTTCCTCAGGGAAAGTAACAAAGCAATCTGCTGCAAAGGTAATTAAAAGTCAGCTTCAAACTGAAGGAACTCAGGTTAGTCTTAGTGTGTGTGCAGAGTTGCTTAGAAAAACTGCTGATTCAAACAGATATCAGCCTTAATATAAACATGCTCTCTGGTCATGATTACAAATGTGGTGTTTATTTAGGGATTTATATGTAATGCTAGATTTGAAAAACAAGTTGTTAGGCATTAGTTTCAGTTTACAAGATACACATGTAGCCCTCGGGTGATTACAATGTAAAATTTCGCCTAGACATGCCACTCTGTGAAGAGGAAGTCATGATCAGCAGTAGATTATGACCACAAAATTGTCTAACGTGTACAAGCTCTGAGACAAATGTCACATTGCTTTCCTCCATACACAGATAAACTACAGCTAAAAAGTCTTATCACATCCTACATGTTATACTTGCAGCAAAGTTACATTCTGCATAGGATGAGTTTGTTTTCCTTTCTTTGAAACATTTATTTAAAGCTGTCCTTATCAATAACAATGTGTAATGTTTAAGTTGAACACAAAGAGAATTATCACCCAGAGTGTTTTAGCATCTTTTAGCTAATTGTTTTTGTTTTGTGGCTTGCAGCTTTACTATCGGGTTCATTCAAATCAACATGGATTCCAGACACATGAGGTAGTTGTTTTTAGCACAAAAGCTATGATAAGCTACCTGCCCAGCACCAAACGACAGACAGACAAAGTTAGCGACTAGCTGGTGGTGAACATACTGTAGTGAAGCATTTAGCAGCTAAGGAGTTGACTATTTTTCGCAGGAGTTGGTGTAGGAGAATAGAGCCAAAAGGAGAGTGAATATTGGGCTTTCATTTGTTGGATGCACATAAACACGACTCCAAATAAATGCCAATGTTGCTCCATGTCAAATAAGCAACTGTTCACCATATCCACTTAAAAGGTGATAACATGTCAGAATTGTGTTTACAGCTTGTTTCAGCTGCCCCCAAGTGGCCAAAACATCCATGACTGCATCTTTAAAATCACAATTCTTACACCTTTATGGAGGTACAATATGAAATCACTGGAGTACCTCTTTTACACAAGTGTGAGTCAAATGTGACAAAAATGAAGAATGATTTTCTACCACAAGGGGCTGTAGTGGCACATGACCCTCACTTCCTCCATCTGAAGGGGCGACCTGATGGGATTCTGCCATTTTTGTTTTTGCTGTTACATCTCAAGAAGCATGTTTTTCTATATAGAGGCACCCTTATATCTTAACTGAACTCATTATCAGCCAAGCTAGCACCTGAGGTTGGATCCTATCTTAGGCCACACTGAAAAGGGCACTGATTTTACACATAAAGATCGGTTTACTAGTTATGAGAGATAAGCTTCTACTCGGCAGCCTGTGAAAACAGTAGTATAGTGTCTTCTGTGGTTCTGGAGGTGCTTTGTCCAAAATAGCCCTGATGATGACATCAGGGTTATCAAGGTTTGAGCTTGGAGACTAAATTTTTTTTAATGGCAAATTTGGGCATTTACCAGTTTACCAATTGAGTTGTATTATTGGAAATGTCATGTAGGATGCAGCATTTTCAGAATGCAACCAATAATGGGAACTAAATGTGAAAATATCTTCACCCTCTGCTGCATGAATTTTGACCATTCTTTTTAAAAATCTGTCTCTCATAAGGCCCCAAAATTTATGGACCTTGAAAGAAGTGGCCCTTTTCCATTTCTCCCCTGGCCCTTAAACAGTCTGTGCATGCCAATGTGTAACATCATTGACTGTAGAGTGTAAATGTGTCTGGCTGTTAACCAAAGTAAGATTATCCAAGCAAAAATATATCAAAATAATAAGGAAAAATTAGCACATTTTGTTTATAAGATTTATTATCTAGTAACTTGTCCACAAATGACTCTCCAAGCACAATCAGCTGTGGAAAAACAAATGAGAATTTGGTTCAAATATTTTATTGAACTCAAATCTGTTTCTTTTCTGTTTTATTTGCTCTTTTTGTTTTTTGGATCACTGCTGAACTCACCTAATATCAGACAGCTGTTTTACAAGAAGCGACAGAGTAGATTGCCATCCTGCAAATTCCAGCTTTCACCATTAAAGAGATACATGACCTCCGTTTATAAGAGTCTAGGAATGAATCAGATGACAGTTACAGAGGATGGATGGAGTTGAGTCTCAGTTTGTATGTGTTGGACATACTGTATAAACAATACAAAAATAGTATAAAGCTTTGACTGTAAATGGCGTGGCGGCAGAAAGAGTCACTCTACATGTGAGCTAAAGTTGGAAAAATGATCTGCTCACTGATCTAACTGTCTGCCCGCTGCCACCAAGTCTTGGGTTTGGGTTTTCTTCTTTGTGGTATAGACAGGCATGTAGGCATAATTCCTGGCTGCTGCTGAGGTTTTATAATGTGTTCATCCATCTTTAAAGAGTACTGCTGACGGAGACGTTTCTGCTCCAACTCCACAAAAAGAGCAGTTACTCCATTTTGCTTTAGAACCCTGTAATCATCTAATAATAATTGGATTGCAAACTATTTTCTCGATTCATACATCACACAGAGGACATAAATGGTTGTGTGTTTATTTTATTCTAATAGCTCTACAACCTGTGTGTTTCCCGCCAGGTGTGACATGGGGAAAGGTGGTTTCTTTGTACGCAGTGGCAGGGGCCCTGGCAGTCGACTGTGTGCGCCACGGTCACCCAGCTATGGTTCATACCATCGTCGACTGCATGGGGGAGTTTGTCCGCAAGAGTCTGACCTCCTGGTTAAAAAGGAGAGGAGGCTGGGTAAGGGAAACTTTCTTATTTACCCAATCACTTGTTTGTGTTTCTGCTTGAGTGTGTTTAGTTCCACAGTAGTCACCATGCCGGTGAGGTATTTTAGGATTAGTATTTTTAATATATTGATGTCAGAAATGACAGAAAGAAAGAAGAAAGAAAGTATTGAAAAAGTACTGCACTGTATAAGATGCGGTCCAAAAAGGAATTACATAGAGGAATCCAAGTATGTTCTAAGTTCCTATAAAAAGGATATTATGGGAATATTATACGAGCACAAGGAATATTATAGAGCATGAATAATAAAATAAGTGAACTACTGCTCTGGATTTTCCGTTTTAATATTTCACTACTTTCTTGATACTGCTTTTGTTTTTCATGCAGCCTTGCTGAAATATTTTAGGCATAATCAATAACAAATTTTACACTTAAGCTTGTTAGTGTTTTTTGCACAAGCAATTGGGATTGGTTAATCAAGCCATGAAATGAAATGAGGTACCAAGACATTGTAGTGGACGCATTTCATTATTTTGCGATGATGAAGTGAGTGTTTCTCCTCTGGTTTCTGTTAGCAGCTGCAGATAAATATTAGTTGGTCTGGAGGCTGATGTATCTCAATGAACTGAAATTTTACACATGAATTTCTGTGATGAGGTTCATGATGTCAGTAGCTGTGATGGCTTGAGGAGGGACAAGCCAGCAGCTCAATATTATTAATTAGCCCCACCATGAGGCCTAAGTATGATAGTATGATAACATATATGCTTTGTTAGACACCAGAGCTTCAAACCAACTTTTTACACCCTCAACCAGGCTTTATGTGTTCAGCTGATGCCTCAGCCACGAGGTAGAGCAGATCCAGAACAGCTGACATATACTGCTTCAATTTAACGAACATCTTTTTGGTTCATAAAAATTAACCACTAGACATAAACTAAAGCCACAGCTTCAGAAAGAAGAGAAGATGTGTCTTCTGTAGAGTCCTGTGAATGGGAAAAGCCTGTCTGATACAATCCTGCTGAAATAATAAAGTGAAACTCCAGCACAAGGGGGAACAAGGCCTGGCATCGTGCCTCCGTCTGTGTTCTGCTCTGCTGCAAAGAGCATAACAAGTGAACAAATGCTCGCCTGTGGACTCAAGAGACACTGCACCCAAGTCAGTTTTGCTTTGAAGATAAGTGGAGTGTGACAAAATGAAGAGCAACGCATTGTATAACTGACCTCCTAAGCACAAATGAGGGAACTGTTTTTCACAGTCTCAGTCAAAACTCGACCTGTAATGTTTCTACACCGAGAGATGATGTCAGCATGTCCTGCTTGAAACCTAAATAACATTTCGTGATATGCAGAGGGAGAAGTGTTTATTGTCAGGGCTGACAGTAAACTGTGGTCTCTGTATTACTTCATTGTCTATGAAAGTTTTCTAGTTATATAAGTAGAGTGTTGAAGCAAGCATTGCGGAGATTACAGTGTGGGATTTGGCTTTGAAAATTACATACTTGTGGGTAAATTGCACATCTTGCCACAGCAGATTTTCAAAATATTTTCAAATTAAGAACACGTGTTCATAAAGTCTTCTCGTTACTGCTAAACACACTCTTGTTTTTTTTTTGGTTGTGTTGTTTCATATCAGGATCAGAATACCTTTGCTGAGCTCTTGCGGCACATGCATGACTCATTGTGTTACTGTGTCCCCTCACAGGTGGATGTGACAAAATGTGTGGTGAACACTGATCCCAGCTTCCGCTCCCACTGGCTGGTGTCTTCCGCCTGTGCGTTCGGACACTACCTGAAGGCCATCGTGTTGTATCTCCTCAGGGAGAAATGAAAGACAAAGTCGCACACTGGATTCTGAGCAAACTGACCAGCACCATTCCAAAAAAAAGCATCTACCACTTTGGATTATGTTTACACTCATTTGCACTGAGCCTTCTTCGATGAACACCCACCCCTGCACAGAGATCCCTTGCTTCCTCTGCTCCCCCTGCGAGATTGTATATTTATTGTTAATGGTTATATTATGGCACACGTTTGATGTGGATTTTTAAAATCACCCACCATAAATGTTTTTAGCTTAGATATATTTTTCAGTTTTCCACAAACAGAAGAACTACTCATTTTGCTGCGTGGTTGGCAGCGGTTTGGCTGCCCCCAGTGGTTGAAAATAATCATTATTTTGACATGTAAATTGAGGATATGTCTCGGAGTTCTGAGGCTATCCATGAGGACTTTTGCTTACATCTCAAACTTTCACATTTCATGCTTGATAAATGCAGAGTACAAAATATTTTCTTCTTACTAAGGGACTGTACAAAAATGATTAGGGCAAGGGGGTAAGAAAAGGGGAGGGGTTTATGTATTTTTTTCTTTTTGCTGAAGGGAGGCTTGTCTCAATTTTGGGGGGGAAGGACTTTTCTTACTCCAGGTTTATCGTTTATTTCAGCCCTCCCTTGTGAAAATAATAGTTTTAAAGAATGGACCGAATACAATTTATGGCTTTCGTGCACACAATGGGTTACAATAGTGCACTTTGCCATGTAAGACAACAATCCTGTCTCTGTTTCAGGGCTTTATTTTCCTCATCACAATCAAACTAGTCACTAACAGGACCAACAGTCGATTGCAGAGAGCTGGTGCATGTGGCAGCCATTTATTGGCTGTAATAAATGTTTATTCAGCAACTGTTTATTAAAATGTCTAGAATGTTCACCATTTTGTCATATTTGCCATAATTCTAGTAATTGCTAATTCCACTTATTAGTGGTTATTCAAATATTATTAGCTTATTAGTTTATAAATTCAGCTACACCATCTTAAATTCTGTTCTTTTAATTATTAAAGGTGAAACAAGTTCTACTATCTCAACACTCTCACTTTATTTTGAGATCTTGGGGGAAGAGTGTTGCTGTTTTTTCCAAGTCAAGGAGAAGGTTAAAAGAAAATGTTAATTACATTGCGGAGGGTCTTGCTTTATAGAAGTTTAAAAACTATAATATTCATTCCCCTTTCCTAGCCCAATACTTTTCATACAGTCCCTAATGAGCCTTTTAGATTTCCAACTTTAAAAAGCAAGACCCTCCCCACCATAATTAACATTAACAGTTTAACAACTGTAAGATTCCCCCCCCCCCCCCCCCCCCCCCCCACCCCAATAATTTTCATAGAGTCCCCAATGAGTCTGTTTGGTGAATTAAGCCTGCAAGCACCACAAATATGAATTTGAAACAGCACTATACACTTAATGCAACTTTAACTCTCTGTATTCATTGTTCACTGTGAGGCAGTGTATTATATTGCTGTAATGTAATAGCAGAAATGCAAGTTACAGTATCTGTTCTCTGAGTTAGAGCACTTTGATAACATTTCAGTTTATGAGTAGAATTTATTCTATGAATAATTTCACTTTTATATGGCATGTAGCACTAGGAGTCCTAGAAAATAAGCAAATGTAAAGAGTTGTCTGCAACATATGTTAATAAGTCATTAATAAATGGTTCTTACAATAATATATCAAGTCTGCAGTTGTAAATGTTAATAAGTTGTTAATAAACTGATTTTGCTCTGCAGCAATTTTCAAGAAGGTAAGTGGTCCAATGGTCTTTCTTATGAATGATGAGTTAAAGAGCTTTTAAACCTTAAAAAATACCTAATTTGAATGTGGTATTGTAATGGGATATGTTTTTAAACCCAGACTGAACTGACTGAGTATGACATGTATGTCTTGTATTAAGTATTTGGGCACTGTGCTAATATGAGGTGGCTGTATTCTGAGAATAGAGGATGTGATTTATAGTTTTTCACTTTCTATCACTGCTACTATTTCCTATGCACAGCCTTTCGTGTTAAATCGAGAGGACAATCAAAGAGATGTTTGTGGACAAAACCACAAATTGGTGCATAAAGTGTTCAGTCTTAATTTCAGTTGAATCAAACAAACAACAAATGTAAACAGAGACAGTTTTTGACCTAGTTTTATACAAAGACTGTTTCATCCAAACAGTCTTTGTATAACATTTTCTTTCTACAGCATCATCCAAAGCTGTTTGTCCATCTGGTAATCATTTTGTTAGATACTATATAAATGTCAACTATTCAATTAACTCAGCACCAAATTTAAACTTGGTTTTACATTCATTCTCAACATTTTCATGTTTAATACATGTGTGGTTGAACTTGTTCTGTGAACACCTTACAAATCTGTGCTGCTGAATCAATCCCTATATATTGTTGCATGTATAGTAACACATTTAAGGTGATGTGGGATAAAAAATGTGATGTTCCAGCACTGCAGTATTTTTTAATATTCAGTAATATCTGATAATGATTTTTAAATATACAGTATTTTGTATTTGGATGATAAAAATATTGAAAATCATTGTTGCATAATGCATGAGATGAGCATCACGATTTGATGAATATTTTAGAATTCCAACCCACTGTCTTAATTCAAGGATAAGCCTTATGCTTAATGTAGTACATTCGTGTGTTTCTCCCTGCTGTATGCTTTTATCCAATTTTCAGTCCAAAAACCTTTCAACAGCAGTGTTGCTTTGTTAAAATCTCTAGTAAGGAGCTAAGATGTTGCTGGTCAATGGCAGCAACACTAACAGATGTGTGTGTTTGTGTGAATGATTGTATTTACAGGTATTGATGGCTATTTGTTACCTCCTAAAAGTCAAATAAGAATAACCAGACACAGACTGGCAGATTTAACCAGCAGTCTAACATCAAATGATATGTTAACTATAAAGTCGCATCAAAATGAAACACCAACTGCACAATTCTACTGAGTCAATTAAGGTAATTTGAGCTTGTGGGCAATTTAGTGTTGCCATAAGTGCATGTTTGGGGAATGAGGAAAGCAGAGCCCCCAGAGAAAACTCACACCACAATGAGGAGACGTCTTCCACTTCACTCTCCAACTGAATATTACAGACTAAATGTAAGCAATTAAACAGTTATTGTAAATTTATTAATTACTGACCCACAGCAAAGCTCTTGTGTTTTAAACTGCATCTCAAACCATTTTTCTTTACCACAAAACCTTGGTTTGTGAATAAAGAAAAATACGTTTTTTACTTAATAATCTTTTTTTAAATTATTGGCTATGGCCAATTTAAACGAGACAAAACATCATTGTTATTTCACAATGAAAATATAAATGGAATGATGTTTGATGAGCTGGTCTACAAAAGAACAAGAGTTATGTGTAACGTGAACGCACCGTCATCTGTTTTCAACTGGACGGATACGTCAGCCACAGTTGATTGGTTAGGGCATACATAACCACCCCCCTCCCACGTCTTATTGGATATCGTGAGGAATATCCCGCCTCTCTCTCTTCCCATTGGTCCAGCGGGGCAGAGTGCAGAGAACAACAAACAAGATAGGGTGAAGACCGTCGGGATGGATGCAGGTAAGCTAGATTTTAGAGCAAAATAAACATTATTTCTCATGCTTAGCCTGGCTACAAAATATCCACAACATTAGTGGTTCACACCTGGCAACAACTCTTCCACTCTGCCATGATAGGATTACCAACAAACCGCTGCCAATCCAACACAGACCCAGATTGCTTTGTAGCTTTCGGTGACGTTAGCCTGCTAAAGTGATGACTAAAGCTAACTGCTAAGTAACGCTAGCCTGCTGTTGTTGAAACCTGGTGGATTCCCCGCTTTGACAGCTCGCTGTACAGCTGAACAACTCCCTGTACGGTGTCCAGATGCCTTCTGTGTTGATGTCATGTGTTTCTGTAATGTTTCACTCTTAATAAGTTGTCTTCTGTCCTTGGTTTGACTTGTTTATGCGGCCGTTACGGTACGCCCAAAACGAGACATCTCAGACGATGCACTGTCACCATCACTACTACTGTACTACTACTAATAATAATGCAGTCAATTTGTAACGCACTTTTCATTCGTAGTGAAACTAAAAGTGCTACAGCATTAAAAACATATAACATAAAGAAAATAATAAGAGTTAAGATGAAAAAGTCTTCTCGATTAAAAAGGTTTTTAGGCCTTTTTTAAAAAGAGTCTAGGGTCTGTGCTGCCCTCACATGTTTTTATCAAAAGACACTTTCGTTTCTGACGTATATTTAGGTTTTTATGTAGGGTTAAAGTCTCCCTCCACTTAAACATAAAAACATAAGTTTTTCTTCTTGTTCCTATAGTTGAATGTTTGAGCTTCACTGTGAAGAAAGATGTATGTACAGACTTTGACACTAGAAAGATGTTTTCACATTGATATGCTGAAAGTGGAAAGTTTCTCTGTGCTCATTGAAAGTCAGATTTTAACATTTCTTTTTCTAAATATGTTAAAATAGGATTTTATGAATTTATGATGACATATTTCACTATTTTCTTTTTGGTGATATTTAAAGCTGCGTTAATTTGGGATATTATGGATGGAAAAACATAAATGCTGTCTTAAATCTTATAAACATTACAATATTTCATTTGATTATCATTGATGCTTTAATTTACAAGATTCTCCAATAATCACTATAGTTTTACAGCTACAACAGTCAAATAAATGTAGTGTATAAAAACTACCTCTGAAATGTAAAAGTATAAATCAGCATAAAGTGGAAATAACTCTGTACGGTACTCTAAAGTTGTACTGAAAACACAGGGAGCACTATTAGCCATCAGACAGCTGATATATAGTATGCAGCAAGACTCATTTAGTTGGTAATAGCTCTCAGAGAAAACGAGTAAACTTGCTGATGCATGTCTTTCTCTTCCAACTGTCAATATATGTCTTCATTGTTTATCTTTCTGTGTCTCAAGTAACAAACTGCTGATATTCAGACAAGTTAGTAAGCTGTCAACTTTTGCCGTCGGTAGTTTTTAATGTGAACGACCTTATTTGTCAGCAAAAACCTTTTTTTAAACTTTATATCATATCTTTATATATATTTATACTTTTCCAGTGTATTATTAAAGTCACCAGACCAAAACATGTCTTGCTTGTTTTCTTATGAGAAACTGAACCCTTAAATGGTGTCCCAGACTGTTTGTGCCAGATTTTCTCCCTGGCTTTAAGCCCAGTAATTCCAACTGCAGAGGCAAGTCTGTTACTGTGATTGCGTTTTGCCATCACACTTTTCTTGACAGCACCTACTTACTGAATTATATATGTACTTATTTAATAATATAATCATATTTATTTATAGAGTACTTTTCAAAATACACATTACAGAGTTCTTTACAAAAGCAGCAAAATAAAACAGAGAAATCATAAAATTATTAGGTTTTAAAAACAGATAAAAAACAATTCAGTTTAGGAAAAACCAAGAAAAAAATTAAAAGAAATAAAAAACAGTTCAAAGAAAATTAAAACTCAAGTAAAGTCAAGAAAGGCTTTGCCATGAAAGTATGTTTTAAGAAGAGACCATTTATTACCAATTATTTGCACCTCCTCTCTGGAGCTGATTGGGATTCAGTGTCTGGCTCAAGGACACGTGTACTGGCTTTCTTGTCCTGTGGCCCCGTCTGGGATACTCCATCTTTACTCCCTGTCAGAAAGCTGCACTGTCATCAGCTGCAACAGGTGGTCAGTGACATGAAAACCACCAGCGATTTCCCCCTTTGTAATTTCCCCCAGTCTCACGGTTCATTCACATCTTCTTTCGCCGCAGCTACCTTGACATACGACACACTTCGCTTCGGAGAGTTTGAAGATTTTCCTGAGACCTCAGACCCTGTTTGGATCTTAGGAAAAGAATACAATGCACTCACAGGTAGGACTGTGGAATACAGAGAAAGGAAAACTGATGAATGAGTGTTTAAGTAATAAAGAATGAAATTGGCCAGTATACTCTTATCTATGTGGATGTATTATAATGTGCTGATTTCTTCTCTTCATGTAGAGAAAGATGAGATTTTATCAGATGTCACTTCACGACTGTGGTTCACATACAGAAAAAACTTCCCTCCGATCGGTAAGTTAAAACAAAAGATAAATGACTTGATGAGTTTGGAGATTTGAGTAATTTGTGTTTTCGCATTAATTATAATGTCTGATTCTGGACTGTGTTACAGGGGGAACAGGACCAACATCAGATACAGGATGGGGATGTATGTTGCGTTGCGGCCAGATGATCCTCGGCGAGGCTTTGGTGTGTCGACATTTAGGCAGAGGTAAGACAGCTATAAGTGGATGAAAGCAGATTTAATCACTGTGTGGCACTTACAGCTCTTCTCCAGCGAGTAGACCATACCAAACAGAGCTTGTTTTAAAGCAGCTTGACAACTGGCTTTTTGTTCTCAGACTGGAGATGGGTCAGAGGCCAGAAACAAAGAGAAGAGTACATCAGTATTCTCAACGCCTTCATTGACAAAAAAGACAGCTATTATTCCATCCATCAAATCGGTGAGTAGTGACAGTCAAACATTTCCAATTATATCAAGAGCTCACTCAGACAGTCCTGGAAGAGTTTGCATAAAATTCTGTTTTTCTTTTTTTTTTTTTGTTCCTAAATTCTGCAGCTCAAATGGGAGTTGGAGAAGGAAAGCCTATAGGCCAGTGGTATGGACCAAACACAGTCGCCCAGGTTCTAAAGTAAGTACTGTAACATAGCTGAGAGTTAATGATGGTTTTTCATTTTCAATTAATCATTGGAATATCTGAAATGAAAAATACTGTGAAAAATGCCGTCACAAGTTCCCAAATCTCTGTGTGCAACCTTCAAACCTTAGTTTGACCAAAGTAGTCAAAAACCTGACAAATATTTATAGTTACAATCATATAAAACTGAGATAAATAGCAGATCCACTCATTTTAGAATCTGGAACCTGGGAGTTGTGGGCACTTTTACTTGATAACTTAAAGATTAAAGTTGTAGAGTTTTCTTCAAGCAAAAGTTATGTTTACATCCAGTATTTCTCACCAAAACACATTGTTTGTGCATCCTTGAAATCTTAACAAATGTGTTGAATGCATTTCCTTTCTCACTCAACATTTGCAAAGCCCATTTATAAATATTTCAAATTATATTTTATATTTACATCCATGTTTGCTAGCTTGTGCACACAAGTGCACAATACAAACAAAATGGGGACCCACCCATAAAAACATTGCTCTATAGCACTACTAGTGGCCAAAAACTCCACAAGGAACCTTTTAATCAATCATCAAATTGTTGCAAAGTCTGTCGATCTTTGCGGTTTAATTTTTTTATTTTCATTTTTCGCAGCAATATTGCAACTGCTGTTGTAGTGAATATGTCACTTTTAGAAAAGATAAGTGCCCACATGTATGTGTAGAGACCTGCAGGAGTCCGTTTTGATGGTTTACACAATCTGTCTGGCAGGTTTTATAAAAGTACACAAAATGAACAGTGTAGCTTGTGGAGTACATCCAGTAGAAAAGCATATCAGTCTGAACTGCAAAGTCTGACTGAATGTAAAAAAACAAAAACAAGACAAGAGACAGTCAGTCGAAGCAGAACAGCACTTTGTTTGTGTTGACGTTGCCACATAAACAAGTGTCTGCTTAGAAAAACTTAAGACATTCAGTCAGTGTGATTGAGACACACACTGTGAGGCATTCACTTGCTCGTATTGCATCATATTTTATGGCCTGGTCTCAGTTTCCTTTATGTATTGACGTCCCGCTGCCAAACAATTAACAAAACAGATAAGACCGAGGAGCTTTTACCAACAATCTAAATAAGTGCGCTTCAATCTTGATAAAGCTCGTAACTGTCTCGATGTGCTGTCTCGCTTTCAGGAAGCTGGCAGTGTTCGATACATGGAGCAGATTAGTTGTACACGTGGCGATGGACAACACCGTGGTCATCGAGGAGATCAGTGAGTGCAGCTGTGTTTGTGTTTATTTCCACTGTTATTATTCGTTATTGGCAAAAGCAGATTAAATCTCACTCTGGTTAAACTATGGACCCTGCTGAGTTTCTTAATACCGAAGCAGTCCGTCTTTTGATACTCTCTCACATGCGAATAGTTAAACATGAGATAGAAAGATCTTTGAGTGGAAAGCTTTCATCATATCGATTGCTGTCTCTGATGAGATAAAAGGGGAAGCAGCTGAGTCAGTGGAAGTGGTTCACTATCAAACACATGTTTAGAAGTCTCTCATAAATTTCCATCTGTGAAGTTTTGTTTTGTTTTGACAAATGTCAGTGATTATGTTTGTTTCTGTGTTTATTTGTTTCACTGCAGAGCTTCTTTGTATGCCTTGGCTGGACCCTGCAGGAGCCTGTGGTGAGTCAGAGGGAGTGGGTGAGCTCAATGGCTGCCTGGAGGGTGCATGTGCCCTGTCAGAGGAGGAGACGGCTCTCTGGAAACCTCTCGTCCTGCTCATCCCCCTCAGGCTGGGCCTGAGTGATATAAATGAGGCCTACATTGAAACCCTCAAGGTGATACTTCATCAAGCACACTCACATTGTAAATATATTCAAACAATAATTTCCCAATCTTAGAGGGTTTATATTATATTGGAGAAATTGACCATTATTTACCTAAATATGGGCATGGGAAATCTAGTTCTTATTCGTTGTAATTACCACATTGGGTGGTGATTCAGACTTCAAATTAGTCCTTCCTGACAACTGTGTTGCCACGCAACAGTAATGTAGCTAGCTAGTTTCAAACTAATGATTCACTAAATCAGGTTGCACCATTAAAACTGAACAAATATCTTATCTAGTAAAGCACTAATATGTAAAAATAGTAGTACTAGTAATATGTAAATCAGTTGTTCAGAAACATCCGTCACTGTCCAGTAAGAGGCAAACAAATATGTAAATGAAGTCAATGTAGCATCACAAGCTGTAACACAACTTCCAAAGCAGCAAACATATATGTATATAAACTGTACCTCCAATCCTTTGTGAATGAACAATACCAGTCAAATGTTCTGACACACTTTCATGTTCAAGAGAACGAGAAGGTGTCCTGACTTTTGACTGGTACTGTAGGTACAACTTTGTCTTATGCATACTTGTAGAAATTTGTATGTTTTAGAATTAGTGATATTCATGTAGTTCACAGTGAGAGGGGAATATCTAACTGTGCTGTTATCTGATGTTATGTAGTCATCTAGTCTAACATTATAGATATGGTATTTCATTAGAGATATATTGTGTTTTTCTGTAAAGTGTCAGGTCAGATATGTCCACCACCTGACAGTTAGTAGTTGTAAATGTGAAGGAACAACTCATCTCTACATAATAACTATGTATTTAATTCAGTAATCCACTTAGTAAACACTTTAGTTAAAATGAGGCTAACTAGTTTGAACTAATGAACAGCTGGTCCAACCAGTCCCTGATGTTCACTACATGTTTGGTCAGTAATTAGGATGTTATAAGGGTTCCTGCATGCTGTTTGAAACAGACTACGTGCTCTCACATGCGTAGTCACAAACCACTTCCATTACATAACATTGGACGACGTGCAGATGTGGCCGGTTAGAAATACTGTGTGCACAGCTCCTTGTTGATTTGCTCCAAATATTCTTTTGTTCAGGGAGCAGTCTTGATATGCTCCATCTGTCTCTCAGTGTATGACTATTTAAACAATTTTCCAGCACAGAATATGTAAAATAAACACTGAGATATACACAGAGTAAATTTTGATAATGCAGTGCCGTCAGCCCCACAATTCAAAATCAATAGACTGTAATGAACACTTAGTCTAAACATCACTGAATGACCAAGTTCAGACACTGGAATCCATGTTAACTGGTTTCACATCAACCTTCTGGGAGGGATTTTTGATTTGTA
Source organism: Thunnus thynnus (assembly GCF_963924715.1). Lineage (NCBI taxonomy): Eukaryota > Metazoa > Chordata > Actinopteri > Scombriformes > Scombridae > Thunnus > Thunnus thynnus. The sequence goes on along the minus strand of NC_089524.1, from coordinate 28,976,278 downwards.
CACAGTGTAAACTTGTGTCTTAGTAAAATGGAATTAAACTTACATGAAAAAAAAACACAAAAACTGTTAAACTTTGGAAAATGGTTGGCAGTAATGTGAAGTATATGTACTTTGTAGTAAATTGGCTAATAAATGTAATACAAATGCTACGTAAATGAACTCTGAGGCAAATTTAGCTACAGTCGGGGTGAGATAAACCCTCTTGTCTCTCTTCACAGCAATGCTTCATGCTGCCTCAGTCCCTGGGTGTTATTGGGGGAAAACCCAACAGTGCCCATTACTTCATTGGTTATGTCGGTATGTCTGGTCTCTGTGTTTGTGAAATACGCCCAGCTCATGCTCACCATATTGATTTTCACTCCCATAAAGACAACAATCTAATTGCGAACGTCTGTCTTTTCTCATCAGGGGAGGAGCTCATCTACTTAGACCCGCACACCACACAGCCGGCGGTGGAGCCGTGTGAAGACGGCCAGGTCCCCGATGAGACGTACCATTGTCAGCACCCGCCTTGTCGCATGCACATCTGTGAACTGGACCCGTCCATTGCAGCGGTAGGAATGCTAGAGAGGCTTTTATAGCACAGAGCTTTTGTATCTCAAACTAAAGGCTATTGTTAAAACGTGAATGTGAGCAGGCTGAAAAACTTTTTGCAGTAACTACTCAGATGTTCCATAGCTGATTGTATTCTGGGGTCTGCCAGGGTTTCTTCTGCAGAACAGAGGACGAGTTTGACGACTGGTGTATGCGCATAAGAAGGGTATGTCTCTGTGTACACTGCTCTTTTGTTGCTCCCTTGACTCATGTATAGCAGATGAATAAAGCATCACTTTTCTGTTAGAGGAACTCGTACATCATAACATTGAAATCTTTCTCTTCTAGCTCTCCTGCAACAGAGGGGGCTTGCCTATGTTTGAACTAGTAGACAGTCAGCCCTCTCACATGGTCAGCGTGGATGCCCTTAACCTTACTCCTGGTAAATAAATAGCACATGTTCTGCAGAATACATTCGAACAAATATGTTAATGAAAATGAATTTTAATGTTATGTTGTTTTTATGTGCTAACGCTCCCTTTGCAGATTTCTCCGACTCGGACAGGTTGGAACGGTTCTTTGATTCAGAAGACGAGGAGTTCGAGATCCTTTCCTTGTGAGGAACATATGAACAATGATTTACTGTTCTTGACAGTAGGCGAAAGCTTCTCTCTCTTCTCTGTATCAGAAGGGAAGCCTGAGGGGATGAACATTTCTGGAGACCTCTTGAGCCGGTCCAGCTCCAATGGTGTAGTTCAGCGTGTGTCACACAGCGTTCCTTCTCAACAGCCTCTGAATGCTCTCTGTATCCGACATTGAGACTGCCTGGTGGAAGCCGTAGCAGGAGCTCAGGATCAATTCTGTATGCACATCTTCACATTACATGTGTTTCCATTTGAGTCTTAACACTTTAAATGTTTATTCTGAAGTGATATGGTGCCTTTCCCTGACTCCATAAGTAAAAAAAATTGCCATAACAGTTTTATGTTGTATAGACACATAATGGTTCATGATGCCCATGGCTTATGCGGTTTGTAACTAACTGAAATCTGTAACAGCCTGTAATGAAACCAAATTTAGTCAGATCTGCAGACAAGTTGTATTAATTGCAAAGTATCCTTGCCAAGTCTAAAACATATACACTAGTTCATTTGAAGATTATTTATTTACTCAACACAATATGTAGACAGGTGAAAGAATAGACATGTAAGAGGATTCAAAAATAAAAATCAGACTGATATTTGAATATTGTATATCTCTTCGATTTCAAGAACTTGTGAAATGAACTTTGAAACAAAGCAAAGTCATTTCTCCTCCATTCTAAACAAAGCACAAGTAAAAACAGGGGCTAAGCAAAGAATTTAGTATGCTATAGAGTCATTTTGATACTATACCGTAAATAATAATAATACACAAAATAGCAAAATATTACATTGTATCTTAGTTGCAAATTAGCAGTTTTACCGAGAATAGTTTAAGTTCACGTCCACAGCTGTCCAAGTGGAAGGTTCTGAGCCGTGTTGATAGCATTAATGGTATGACTGGCGATGTTCTCGTGCACATCTTCAACACTCTGAGAAGCATCAATGACCTACGACAGACAATTAACATCATGAGATGGTTTTATATTCTGGATTTAAACAACACTCTGACATCCAGATCTGCTTCGTACCCACCTGCCAGTTGACTGAAGGATCTTTCATCAGCTGTTCAAATTTCTGCTGAACCGCTCTTTGGAAGGCACTGGTCTCATATCTCTCTTCTCCAAACTGACCTCTGAGAGCGGCCTCGGCTGAGCTGAGCTGCAGAAACATAACAAGGTCTGGCTTCGGCAGTCCCACGTCAGGCTTCTTGCACCAGTCCAGACAGAAACCCTGGAGAAGATGAACATTAAGCAATCTGTTGCTCCTCTCAAACACACATTATAATACTGTCAGCTGTCTATGGATGCACAGTTTGAAAGGCTAATAAATGACTTACTGGCTTGGCACTGGTGAAAGCAGCTCCAGAGAAGGCGTACCGATCTACAACCAGAGTGGTGCCTTGCTCCAGCTTCTTCTTCATTAAAGGCCTGTGAGTTGGAACAATTATATTACTATAATGTACACAAGCCAGAGCAAATCAGTCAAGGCTAATGACAAAAGAAAAATGAAGAGTATTTTCATCATTTCCATCATAAATGTGCTTGCAGAGACGTCAGGTACATTAATTCAAAGTTGTGTATATTTTCAAAGTAAAGCTGGTGATATAATACGTTTTTATTTTAACAAATCCCATCAGAAGACCAGAGAAGATCAAAACTAGCAATGCGTTAGCCCCTGTCTTAATGCTGGGGGGGTAGTGGAAACGTGTCTTTTTATAAATTGATAACTGACCCTTACAAGTAGTGTCATCCTTAACACTGCGTTCACTTAAATACGTTGCTCAATGTGAGGCATTGAATGCTGTAATTTACAGTGTCGTTGGTACTTTTATTGAAGGTCACTATATGAGAGTCTTACACCAGTTCCCAGCGGTTTGCAGAGAACAGCAAGTGCACGGTGTGGTCCTCCAGATCGCTCTTGTTCTCCAGGTAAGAGCTGATCAGCTGCCCTATCGTCGTGCTCCTGTCTGTGACCACAACACATTCAATTAACACTTCACTTTAATGGAAAGCCTTCTCTACAAAACACACCAGCACGGAGACTGAAACTGACATCCAAAAGCACAGCTGTGTTAACTGTGTTAAAGGTGACAGAACAAAAGACAGGCCTCACCAGGAAATCTCATCATCTCTGCTGGCTGTCCGCTCTGCTGCAGCGCCTGGACCAGCTTCTTACACTGCGTCGTTTTCCCGGCTCGGTCCACTCCCTCCAGGACAATAAGCGCTCCTCTTTTACACGCCATTTGTCCGGCTCCTGTGTTTTACAGAAAGGCAAAGACGAGCAGACTTCTCCCCGTAAGTGTCAAAATGGAAAGTTGGCTCCTTGTAACCGTTTGCGCGCCATTTACTGAACGGTGTCAATACGGATGTACGAATACGCAAGTCCTGTTCCGGTTGTTTGGGTTTTTTTCCCCCTCCACTGACATCTTACTTGTTTTCCAATTCGCAGTCCGCTAAGACCCGCCCTACTCTACCTCTGATTGGCTAGTACTCGTTGCCTTCGCTGGTTAGATTGGTTAGATTTAGGCATGACGAGTCAGATTAATTATGGTTCAGGGTCAGAGCCAATCAGAGGCAGAGTAGGGCGGGTCTTCGCGGAATGCGGTGCAAAAAACAACGCTCCAATGACTGTATAAAAAGTAAATATATAGTATATTTACTGTAGTATTTAATCATTTATTTATTTCTTGTTCCACTATTTTCCTTATTTATCTATTTGAGAAACTCACTTTTTACATAAAAACAAAAGTAGTTTATACGCAATTACATGTTATAAATTTATTTTTGAAAACACTTTATCATACAGTCTTTATTATTTTTATCATATTTATTTATTAACTACTTCACTGGTCTTTCTTAACAGTTTAACACCTTTGTTGTGGGAAATGGGGAAAAATAGTCCCACATAATACATACAGAGCATACAGTATATACTGAGCTTTTTTTATTTTGAGGGGCATGGGATGACTTAATTGGATCAAAATGTATTTTAACTACATATCTCACAATGAAAGGTTTACAATTGCTCAATTTACATTAATGTATGTAAAAAAAAAAAAATACCACAGAAAGGCCCTTACCATGGTACATCCACACAGTTGTTTTCACTTGGCTGATTTGATGCCCTGTCATGACTCTATGAGTGTGTAAAGACTGTGGTTGATTGACATCTCCCTCACTCCCCTGTTAGTTGACAATTTTCACATGTATTACTCTTATTAGTACAGGGAGTTTGATGTTAGTCCTTTTTATGATCAAAGATACCAAAAAAGTCCTGGATTGACACAAAGAGTGGCTGGTATTAACAGCTGGTAGTTGTGTAGTATTTATGGAGTTGTTTTAGTGGCTTTCACCTTATTTGTTGGCAAATATTTAAAGGGCAACATTCAAACTTTTTTCTCAGATGCAAAATATACAACTTGTTATTTATGTATGCTTGTTGTTATGAGAGCACAATAGAAAGCATGTCTTTTCAGCATTCAACAACTACAGCCCCCACAAAGCTTTGACTGTATACCAATGGCTAAGACTTATGGGATGTGTAGTTGTTAAGTGATAACAACATTTTAACCAAAATATCACCAATATTTGGTTAAATATTGAGGTGCTTGAATTCTACTAGTCAGTGTAGTAGAAGAGAGCCATTTAGCTTTTAATATGGACAGAAAACACCAGGAATATATTTTTAGGTTGTCAAAAAGACTAATGAAAGAAGTCCACCATCAGAAAACCCATTGAGCTAGAAAAATGGGACTTCATATGCTCAGCTATTCATATGAAATGTGTGTAATATACCATTAAGGGTGGAATACTCTCATGTAAAATTACTTATTACTGGGTATTTATGTTGAACATAGAAGACCTGAATTGGCCATTTTTAAAGACTGCCACCCTCTGCTGGCCAAACATACTGCACTATTTTGAAGTCAAGCCCACTGTTCCCGTTCAAGCAGTGACTGAAATGCATGAGGCAATTCCTGAGAATAATGGTTCATTTATTACATACAGTCTTTTCATTATGACAGTAACGTTTATTAGGAGGATTATCTTTACAGCATCCATCAACGACACATCACACTTTGCTCTTGTGGCAGTGTTTTAGAGCATCTTTCAGTGCTGCCAGCACCATGTCAACATTGGACTTGCTGCTGTTACATCCCATCAGTCCCACACGCAGCACCTGAAAATACCAAAAACATCTGGGATTAAACTACAAAGTGCATATAAAGTAGAAAGACACTCAGTATTTGTCCATTTATCCTCTTACCAAGCCAACTGATGGTCCAAGACCTCCAGAAATCTCTAAATTATGTGTTTTCATTATGTAGGATGTGATCTCTTTCCAGTCATATCCATGAGGAGCAACAATAGTTGTAACTGTAGGCAGCCTTGCCCTCTGCAACAACCATTAAAGTCAGAGTTAGTACATTTTCTCCCCTTATCATGTTGTATCATGATCATATTCTGTTTGTAATGATGTGTAATTCCACTACAGGTTGTTATAAAGATTACATGTTCGTATTGAAACTTGAAACTCACTTTGTCTTTCACAAAAAGTTTGAGACCCATGCTCTCTAGGCCAGCATGGAAATACTCCACCACTTTTTGATGTCTTTCCCATGAATTATCCAGACCCTTAGATTTAATACAAAATGTATTAAAGCAGATAGTCAAAACTTTATTTTAAAAAAAAGCTATTTTTGCACAATCCATATCTTCATTTTGTCTATCTTGTAATTTAAAATAGTTTTTTGATAGATCTTAGTCAGGCAAAAATCCGACTCTGCAGATCTCATGCCTTATCATGTTCAGCACTAGTTGTATATTAGTACAATAACAATGTCTTGCTACAACAGTCTTTAGCTTATAAAAGTGATTTTGCTTGCATATGTGCTCAGTCTCCAAAGAAAAGCTACTTAATGGTTAATTCATACTGTATTTACTATATGACCTGTTTTGAAGTATTGTGGGCATTGAGGTGGAATAGTATATTGTTGTCACTGCACTGCCTAATGCTCTGGACAGCAAAACCTAAATATTTCTTTATGACACATGTCCCACCTCTTCCACAAGGACAGCGAGGCTCTCCCTCAGGGAGTAAAAAGCAGAGACTGGGCCTGTGTGGTGATATCTGTGAAGAGGAAATAGAGTGATATACAGTAATTGTGCAAGTATGGCTAAAAATGAGACCGCTGTTTGAAATGCAATCAGTTCCTCTATGCAGGAAAAAAGGTCTTACACTCTTGAGGGCTTGCCATCACATCCCCAGTAGTTTGCAAGCCAGCTCAAATCCAAGAAAAATGACACAGGCTTTGTCCTTCGGTTGAATATTTTCTTGCTGTGGACAAATTCAGACTTAAATACACATGTTACACATATTTCAAACTATAACTTACAGGCATGCTAGTTACATTTCTCACCATGCTCTTTCGTTGAAGGAGATGGGTGCTGTACCCGGTGGGGCATTCAGAACCTTTTGAGAGCCTGTATACAGGATGTCTATCTCTGCAAGTACAATCATCCACAAAACAAATCTCTGTTTGGTGTCATCAGCAGATAATGTAACACTATATAGACATATTTAATGTTTCCATCAGCTGCAGCATGCAGCAGAAAAGCTGGAAACATTTGGAAAGATTTAATACTAAACCTTGCTTGTCCATGTACAAAGGTGCTCCCCCTACTGAAGCCACAGAGTCGACAAGGAATAAGCAGTTATACCTGTCGGCACAAATCATAACCCAGCTGTCATGTGTCTGTCGTTTGTTACAGGTGTGATGATGACAAAGACATGAGCGCTGTTTCTTACTTATGGCACAGCTGTCCGATGCCATCTAAAGGATGCAAGACTCCTGTAGAGGATTCTCCATGTGCGAGGAAGAACAGCACCGGCCTGTGTTTCGATAAGGCCTGTGATGAAGCAACAATTGATCAAACAGACTGTATTTATAACAGAAATGATTTGAGTAACCTGGTAACTGCAGTGTCAGGAAACATCACCTGCTCAATTTCTTCATTAGTGAAGAAGCCACCGGGAGGCGCCACAATGGTATTTACTCTGGCACCTGTTGGATTGACACACATGATGTTGTGTTATTGAAAAACTACTGAGGGATATTTATTCCATCATTTAATCCTTATTTTAAAGGACGAGGCCGGAGATATTTTGTATTTTTCTTATTGTCAACAAATCCCATGAAAAGACCAAAATCAACACTCAACTTATCCTAAGTAGTCAAGTTCTGATATATCTTATTCCTTTCTGCCATAGAGCTCCATTAGAAACACATCAGTGCACTGGATGATGTTTTTCATTACAATGAACATTGGCTCTGTAGTTTATTTTGACTCGATCCCACATATACCATCCTGCTGCTGTAAATACTCACTAGAGAATCAAATGTGTATACATCCGCAGCTGAAAATAGTCCCCAACAAATGCACTATTTATTCCTGTATGAGTAATGTTTGCTAAAAACTGCAGTGCCCAGCTATTTTGGAAAATTACTGAGCCTTTCAAAAAAAAAAAAAAAAACACTATATATTTGTGGCTTGTTTTTAGAGAGTTCCACCTTCAGTAGCAGCCAGTGAGCTTGGGGCTGAGCACCAAAGATCAAGGTTGAGAGGTCAGAAAGTCTGGAGAGACCGAGTAAAGCATTGTTGGTTTTGGTCTTTTCATGGGATTTGTTGACAGTAAGAAAAATATAGAACAACACCAACCTTTCCCTGTCAAATACCTATCCTTTCTGCCATTTCTGCTGCCCGCTCTCCCCATATGCCATTCACTGCAGTCAGCACACTCTCCCCGGGCTCCACTGTGTTGAAGATGGCACACTCCATAGCAGTGTGGCCGGTACCACTCACAGCTAAAGTCATGCTGTTCTGAGTCTGGAACATGTACTGGATCCCACTCTTGATGTCACTCATTATCTGTAATGAGCAATGTTATTGTTAAGTGGCAGACAGGCAGTGTGGTCCTAACAGACTAATTGCAGCCTATCAGGGCAGCAACTAATTATTATTTTCATTGATGATTCATTCGGTCCATTAAATGTCAGAAAATGGTGAAAAATGTCCATCACAAAGTCTAAGTTGAATTATTTGAATATCTTGTTTTGTCTATATATTCAGGTTACTATCATAGAAGACAAAAAAACAGCAAATATTCACATTTGCATGGGCAAAATGACAATTAATTTATTGTCAAAATTGTTACTAATTTAATTTCTGCCGATGGACCAATTGATTAATCAACTGAGTGTTTCATCTCTACCACCCTTTAAATTGGTCTTATCATGAGCAACTTAGAAATCAGATAAGCAAATGTGTAGATGTTTAATTTATCTCCATGCAGGCTCACACATGGAAAGAAGGAAGGGTCTGAGAAAAATGGATTTAAACTTCCAAGCATGCTCTCTCCTTTCTGTTTCATTCTTGCACACACAAACACAAACACATGATTTCTTGCTTAATAAAAACCCTTAATTAAAATGGCATGCATGGCTTGGCTGCAGTTTAGCAGTTTCTAAGAGATGTTATTCAGTGTTGTTACAGCCAACACAGGATATGGGGTAGAACATTGAACCGCTTGTCTTTTTCTGAGAGATGCAAAATGTTTTAATCTTTTTTTTTTTTTTTTTTTTTACAATGCAGACAGTGTAAATAGTTATTGTTGTTCACTTACGTCAGTCTGTTCTTGGATACAAACCACACCATCTGTATTAAAGCCACTGAGTTACCTCAAATATCTCTGGATGCATGTGTCCAATAACAGGATTGGCCCCGGCCTGCAAGATACGTGAAGGAACGTTTGAAGGTCCCGGTCCAAACATGTGACGATGAGGAACCGCCAGCGGTGTCTGCAGGCATTTTGGTGGAGCTACAGAGAGGGACGACATGTTTCCAGCAGTGTGACGAATGCAGTAAAACCACAAAGAGCTTCGAAAGAGGGTCAAGTAAAAGCCTCAGCTAAGCACACCCCCTCTGTCTGACCAGTGAGGTCCTCAGGTCAGGAGTCTGTCACAACATTTTCTGGTTTTATCTCTTCTCTTCTTCAGTCAACACACACAATGAGCTCAGCTAGCTTGATACCTTTTCATTTTAAAGATAAGGAAGTCTCCTAACAGGTCCCCAAACATGTTAATTATTGACTACTGACTCTCCAGAGGGTCAGACTTAACTGTTACACTGCTACGCTTTGCAAAGTGACAGCAGGCTGAATCCACACCACAACACACAAGTTTAAATGCGTTCTTGAGCCTATATTTTAAATCCATTATTTGCAGGTTCAGAGTATGGAGTATGGACAGTGTATATAAGCTCAAACAATGTTGGAAAGTCTGGAAAAGTCTATCGAAAGCATAATAAATGTGTAAACACCCTAACCTTAACCCTTTTATCACACAAAACATTGTTATAATGGCAGAATCTTGATAATAATGAAGATAAAGCAAAATAAATAAAATAAAATCCTCAAAAGATAAACTGTAGAACCGGACATTTTTAAATATTATCCAAATGATCCTGCATATACTCTCAGAACACATGATAAACATATTGATGACTTCCACTGGCTGAAGAGCTTTACTCAGCCTTTGAGGAGGCAGATATGTTCTATGTCTGAAAGACTAATGAGTTGTAATGTGTGCTCCATTAAAAATAAGCCTTTATTCAATTTTGAAGAAAAGTTATTTGAAAATGTCTTTCCTGAACCAAAATCAAGGACATACAGTGTATGCACATTAAAGAAACAAAATGTTGCATCTTGCTCATCCAGAAGCAAAAGATCTTGAAAACCGGCTTAATGATTGGCAGCAAACAGATTGTGTGATCTGTCTGATTTGAGAGAAGTAGAGAGTGAGATCCATTTTCCTTTTGTATTGTTTAAGAGGGACTCTACGACATCCTGGTGTACAGATGATCAAAAATTGGAACAGTTGTTCAACTTTGATGTATTTAAGTGTGATATCTTTGTCTCAAAAGCCTGGAAAAGAAGGCAAGATAGATTCTTTTGTTGGTATTTATTCTAATTTTATCAGTTGTATAACTGTACAGGACAAGTTTTGTCTGTAATTTTTTGTAGACACGAAGGCCTGAAAATTTGATTGTGAAAATGACCTTTTCTTTACTGTCCATGCTGGCAGGGCATAGTGTGCATAATACAATAATAAAAACTTTTAGTGTCTACTTTTATCTTGTCTTATCTTGTTCAACTGGAAAAGCACTATTTTTTGGATGGTAATTGGCTTTTAAATCCTGACACTGTCATGATGTTATAAAGAAAAAGTCTTAACAGTTTGTTCAGTGTTTGCAGATCTATTACAAATGAATTGTGATGTAAAACATTTTATATTATAAAATATAATGAAAAGCACACAGTAGGAGTGAGATTATTGAGGAAAACAACACGGTGCCCTCTTATCATCAGAATCAATCAACACAGTGACACAGATCTGGTGAGTTTTATTTCAGTGGTTTTTATTCTTCACAGCTGGGCTTGGTTTTTCCTCTGAGGGATGAGGAGATGCTTCCCCAGAGGTTCGGGGCAGAGAGACCCTTCTCTGTACACCAGCCGTCCCCTGAGGATCGTGGCACACACCACTCCTTGCAGTGTGACGCCGAGGTAAGGGGTTATCTGCACACACACACACACACACACATGATCATGAAGTCAGTCATATAAAAGTCTTTGAATCTTACCATTTTGTTCATGAAATGTATCTGAATGTATCTTTCTTACCTTGTTTTTATGATGTATGCTTGCTTCTTTAATCTGCAAAGTACGACAGAAGATAGAGGATATAAAGCTATCTGATTGGCTGGTAGATTCATTCAATAACACAATGCAAGAACATACTATTGCTTTTCCTTGTCAAAAAAGGTCTTAAAATGTAAGCAGATTCAAAGCTTTATGTCTATTGATGGTGTGGACTCCTTGATGTATACCAACCTCAAATTCTCTCTCTGGGTCCCATATGACCAAGTCGGCATCGAAGCCCGGGGCGAGGATGCCCTTCTGGTTGTCCAGACTACACAGCTGGGATGTTTTTCGGCTGAGGAGCCTCACCACATCATGCAGCTGGAAGCCTCTCTTACTGGCTGAACTCCAGAATAGAGGTAAACCTGGAAATGGTTAAAAATGGCTGAAGTGGTGAACAGGCTGGTCTGAGATATATTAACTGCAGTGACAATAGAGTTGACAGTTTAGTTTTATGTCAAACTTGGTGTTCCAGACAGCTCTCCTACTTTCATCAATTATTTCAATCACATCAGGAAGTTTCATAACTGCGTATCACTGTTGACAGTCTCCCTGATATCAGACTTTGACCACACTCTCACTGTGTTTGAAGAGTAAATGATTAGGCTGTCCTCTAAACTGGCACTCAGCTCTTGTTTACCTCCCTGTGAACTTTGCCCAGTGTGGGTGATCACTGTGTCAGGAGGACTATTGGGGGTAGGAGGGAAGGAGGGAACAATTAATCCTGTCAGACAAATCCTGTACCTGCTCCATAGACAGTGCATAATGAGAAAACTGTAATAGCAGCTGTAGAGATTGTATAGTGTAGCCGGTGCATTATGTGATTCACCTGATATCATCAATATACTGATGTGTCTCAAATCACTCCCCAGTAGAGTGAATCACTTACTGAACTGAATCAGGCTCTGATTACTAATTCAGTGAACATGGGACACTGATGAATCAATGATCTCTGATGCTTTTTTAAAACCACTCCACCTCTCTCAGGGGTGAGGTTAGGTTAAAATGTAAAAAGTCATGAAAAATACAGAATAAAGGTTTACCGGTTACATTTGCAGCTGTAACAATATATAATTATTCTTCCCAAGGCAGCTTATTAACAGAGTTATCATAGCATGAATAATAACTGCAAATAATGAATGAATAATAGCGGCATTTGATTTAGGTAAACTAATGAACAAGCACTGACAATAGTCAGTATTATTGTGGGTGGATAAGTATGACTTAGGTCTGCTAATTAGCAAGTATCGTTAATTTTGTAAGCTACAGCTGCGTTAGTGCTGCATTTACACCAGCAGCATGAGAAGAATGACTTAGGAGTGTTCACACTACATGCCAGGATAGTTACCTGCAGTGCTGGCCATATAGGTACAAATCTAAGTAGTTAGGATGACTTTTTTCTCTATTGCATTTTTTTGTTAAGAAGCCGTAAGCAAACTGTATAGGCTATGTAACTGAATTGATTGTATGAGTGTTAAGTTTTTTGGCTATTTGACAGTGGACCAAGCTGTAAATGCAACATTGACATTATTGTGGCAAATGTTGTCGTCTTTTTACACATCCAGCAGAGACGGAGCAACATTAGCATTCATTTGAATCACCTGACAATAAGTCCAATATTCACTCTCCTTTTAACTCTGGTCTGGTCTTCACCAACTGAGGGTAATATCTGGCTCTTTAGCTGCTAAATGCTCCTCTATGTTCACCAGCTAGTTGCTAACTTTGTCTGTCTGCTGTGTGGTGCTGAGCAGGTAGTGAACAGTGGGTTTATTAGAGCTTTTTCACTGAAAAACAGCTGCCTGTTGCAGCTGTGAATGAGGTCAATGAGAGTGGTCAGAGTGAAGAAAACAGTGAAGCTGCAGGCTGTAAAACCAAAACAATGAGCTCAAAGACGCTAAAACGATGCAATTTTGTTGACACTTCTGCATTTCTGTCCAACAAATGAGAGGTATCATACAGTAGCCATCAGAAAGTCTGTTTCTCTTCTACTCGTACTTACAACTATGAGGTGTTGTGGATGCTTTCATGACTGTAGTTACGGTCTTTATGATATGATGACATGAATGAATCATTGTAACATTTAACACTTCAAGTCAGTGACCCAGGTTTTTACAATGCATTCTGGGACCTCTCTAGAGAGCTGAACATCCAGTGCATTGACTGATTTTGGTAAACGGGCATCCTACTGATATTCATTATGTATGTCCCTGGTCTGTAGTTACCAAATTGCAAAGAAGAAATTCCTCCCCAAGCCTGAGTAAAGTCTCCGCTATCCAGTTTCTTCAGATCAGGGGTGCAGGGGGAGTGATCAGACACCACCATGTCAATCTGCCCAGCTTTCAGTGCAGACCACAGCTGCTCCTGGTGGGGCAGAATCAGTGTTTGACTTACACTCAAACTGAAAAGGGTCAGATTTGTATCTACTGTGCATCCTATTCTGTTTACCCGGTTCATAGATCCTCTGATGGGGGGGCAGCACTTGAACTGCGTGGCCCCAGCAGGTATGTTCTCTGCACACAGACTGAGGTAGTGGTGGGTCGTCTCCACCGTCAACGGGGCTCCGGCCTGCCGAGCCTCCTGGATCAGTTTCAATGGCTTAGCAGAGGATAAGTGAACAATATGGCACCGCACCCTGGAGCAGAGAGAGTTTACTGACTGGAGTTAGTGCTACAAACACAACCCATCCCTATCCAGAAATACCCACTGTGATGTACAATAGCTATTTGTTAACAAGCTGGTTCTTACTGGTATTGCATGCAGAGTTCTGTGACAGTGCGAATTGCTTCTATCTCCATGACATCTGGCCTGGACTGCAGAAAGGTGGAGTACTGGCAGGGATCTAACATGGGAAGTGGGAAGGCAGAGGTTTGGATCATATCAGTATTCATTACTGAAAACAAATTCTTTAAATAATTTGCCTCTGCTTCACAATGTCATGGAGTTCATACAAACCAGAGCAGGACAGAATATCAACATAAAATCAACATCATGTTATGAACCTTGATTTTTGATATCATATGACCAACTAGATATACAACAGCTTAAATGTAGTTAATTATTGGACTTTTAAATTGAATGAGAGGATTTTCTGAGCTTATTAGACTAGCTAAATAACTAGTTCGCTGCAAAAAATCCCAATCTTGATAATTTTGTAGCTGATTTTTGCATCTTAGAATCTTATTTTCTTGAAAGGTTTAGTTTTTGTGACATCAGTAACTGCCAGAAATAAAGACAATCAGCTGTTATTGACAATAATTTCTGAACATATAGGGAGAAATGAGAAATTTGTTTTTGTGATTTAGATGAACTGAAAACTTAAAATGACCGGAAGAAATCTGCCAGTGTGATGACACAATTTAATCTTTTTCCAACAAATCTTCTTGTTTCAAGATATTTTACAAATCAAGCCTCAGTAGTCAAAATGTAAAAAAAGTCAAAAATATCACAATATTTAATTTTGTCAAAACTGCTGAGCCCAAACATAAACACAACATATATTGAACATGATATAGGATGAATACAGTAAAAATAGGATGTGCCACAAACAGATCATCTATTGCAGGGAGTAAAATAATTGTTACCACCAGTCTCTTCTGTTGACTGCTGAACATCCCTCTCTGCATGAAACTGGGGGAGACAAAGCAGAAGGTGTTTCAGTTACATCACCTTACCTTACCTGAGCATGTGGGTTACTGTTATGGAAGATGATTCAGTTTGTGAGTTACCAGCAGGACACTTCCTGTGCCTTGTAGCTGCTTCATGGCAGTGTGCAGATCAAAGTCAGTCACATGGGGGAACTCATCCACCCCGCTGTGGATGAGGAAACACTTGAAGCCAGCCACTCCGGCCTGGATCATGGGCCGGAGTTCTAGCTGCAAGGAGACATTTGTTGTTTGTGTTTGCTATGGCTGTAATTCAGAACAATCTGGCTGAGAGAGAGTACAAGCTGTTCCACTGTACCTGATTGCCAGGAATCACACCTCCCCAGAAGGCTGTGTCCACAAAACACTTCCCAGTTGCCTCCTGCAGCTTTTCACTAAAATTACTAAGTGTGGTGGTTGGAGGGATGCTATTTCTGTTCAGTAAGCACAAATAAATAAAGGAATAAAATTCAACAGCCCATTTAGTCCCAAATATCAAAGTGTTATGTAGCACGCTAGCTTACCAGAGACGCTAGCTATGCTAAAACTCAAGAGCTAAATGCGGCAAACAAACATTAACTTGATGAAAACAGTAGTTTAATTAAGGAATTTTATTAATATACTAATACTCTAAAGATGTAATATGCAAATATACTTTTATCAGCATTTAAATACAAAAAACATGGGCTAGATGTGTCATAATCCACCTGGCAGAATGCTAACTCCTAACAATGAGATGGAATTATGAAAACTTGCAAAAAATAAATACTTTAGCTACAAAAAATTATATCTAAATGGAAGTATTAAACACTTTTACTGCTGTACCCACTTATGTTACTTTTTTCCCAACCAGGGAAGTTGCAAAGTAATATTGTTGGTTGTACTGAACAAATTGCACCAAAATATCTTTAAAAAGTGTCTGAAAATGCACTTATATTTGAAAAAAAGATATAAGTAATTCGTCAGAAAATAAACAAATATTCTTAGTTTTAAACTGAACCTCTAACATGTAAGTGCAAACATGAAAAATCTGAGGTTACAATAGACGGGAAAATGAGCAAAAAGATGTTTACTATTTTAGGCCTATTACAATTTATACATTTTTTGCAAAAAAAA
The DNA here is from genome assembly GCF_963924715.1 of Thunnus thynnus. NCBI lineage: Eukaryota > Metazoa > Chordata > Actinopteri > Scombriformes > Scombridae > Thunnus > Thunnus thynnus. The sequence continues at coordinate 28,960,587 of NC_089524.1, read as the reverse complement.
GAGAAAGGAAAACAATATGTACTTTATTATCATTATAATGCCCAGTAACTTAATCTGCCCCCAATTTGATCTTTGGCTGAAGAGAGCTTAAAAAGTATTATTATTATTATTATTATTATTATTATTATTATTATTATTATTATTATTATTATTATTATTATATGAATGTATTATTTCACAATCTGTTTACCCTCTGACCTTTACTTCCACCAGTGACCTTATGTGGTCAGACAGTGGGCACTGATTGGGGGCGTCTCCAACTTACAGCGGCATGTCCACAATCGTTGTCACTCCTCCAGCTGCAGCAGCTCTGGTGGCGGTCCAGAAACCCTCCCAGGAGGTGCGGCCTGGTTCATTCACATGAACATGGCAATCTACAATGCCTGGCATCACCACTCTGTCACCCACATCCAACACCTGCCATCACAGGTGGGTTACATCACCCAGGATAATCAAACATGAGAGTGAAAATATTAGGGGTGTTAAATGAACGACCTAACAGACAGTTTTCTTTCGTTGTGTCTCTATATATTCATCTTCATTCCACCAGGAGGAGTATGCTAAAAGTGAGACCAGTGTGAGACAGCTTACCTCACAGGCAACATCCCCAGAAAAGTCCCTGTCTGAGAGTATTTGATGGATTTTCCCATTCTTTATTACAACGACTGCAGGACGGACCTCGTTGCCAACCAGCACCCTCGTACTCCTCACAGCACCAACTGTTGATCCGAGCTCCATGCCTGCCTTTATTGAGAGTTAATCAGTACAACAGACTCTCCTGACTCTGCTTCTACACTTCAGATAGGATCAGGTCTTGGCAGTTCAGTGCCCTGGGCAGAGGCACCACCCCCTTACTGCATAGTTCAAAGGATAAAGATTTGTTGACTTTTCTTTTCTGTGTGACGCTTCGTGCATTTCAGATTCAACAGTACACAGAGGTTTAGGTGAATTTCACAAATAAGAACCACAACATTCATTAGGTATAAATGAGATATGATCAATTATGGAGAATAGTGGATAATGTGTTAGATTGGTGGTTTAGATGAAATGGCTGCAGTGTGGGGAAAGGTTTTAGAAACTGTCAGCAACAGAAGTGGTAATATTTTTGCAGTGGTAGAACTAGGGTGGGCTCAAACGCAGAAATAATAACACGCTACATAGGTAGGTAGAGTAAACAGGTAGTTAGATTTTAAATTTTTCAGGCTGCTAGAAGCTCCTTCTTTCCTGTGTGTATTGCATTGTGGATCAACAGCACAGTCAAAAAACAAATTAGTGTGCACGCTGGCATCTGTGAGATCTGTTTTTCTAGTATTTTACAGTGTGAATTTACTACACACTCAAAACTTTGTTAGAACTAGTATGTAGTCTGGTACTGGGACACAGTGTGAGTCTAAAAAACAACCCATGCTGCATCCCAGTTGCACAGAATGTCTGCATTTCATAAGATTTTTATTCATGCTTTACTACATGCTGGTGTGTTGTGGAGGCAAAACCCTACATACACTATCTGTATATATACAGTACCAGTCAAAAGCTTGGACACACCCTCCCATTCACTTGAATGAGAAAGTGACTGACCATGGGCTCATACATTACTAGTGCAGTGACATACAAAAATGATCTCTGATACTAGCAGTAGCAAGATATTCTCAAAGTTTGCATAGAAAAGGAGAGTTGATGAAGACATTAGAATTCATAGAGAAATGGAGCGAGAGATAATATGCTTTCATTCTCCCACAGGGTGGCACAAAAGCTGTGTGCTCACACAGCACTGCAGCTGCATGACACACTAACTCCTCTTTTCTTCAAGTAGGACTAAATGAGACAGACCACTCTTAAACAAACTGAATATGGGATATTTGAATGATGAGGGCAAAAAACAAATTTTAGTACCAACACCTCTTTGTGTGTGTGTGTTCTCTTTATGGGTTGTGTTGTTTCTACTATCTTGAATATTTCTGATAAAATGTATGATGTTAATTCTTTCAGGTTAACTCACCTCCTACTAACTGCTTCCTTTTCTGACCATGTAGTATTGTGTGTTAATGTCCTACAACAACACACACACACACACACACGTCAGCTTATTGTCGTCATTTTTACATTTTTCTGTCAAATCTCAAAACGTTGTGAAGCAGAACACCGAAAACCTGAAAAGGCAGATTTAAACCGAGGATAGACAAACTGCAGAAATTAGGATATTTTTTGGATATAATTAGCGTTGTCTCTTCTGCACAATGATACAGATTGTGGGAGCATAAAATATTTTTGTAAATTAGGGATAAAAACACAAATGTCAAATGTGAACATACTGGTCAGAATCCCTTGCAGTCATGCCATAGCATTACATGTAAGTCTGCAGGCAGATGAGCAATGATAACTTAGTTAAACATAATAAGATCAAGGCATGGCCAGCTCCTCTCATTGCTGTCTGTCATCAGTGTGACTGCGGGCTGCTCAACAGGACGTCCATTGGCTGCCGGCTGGAGGAGAGGGCTGGGTTTTGAGCCTGTATGAGGGATGGAGGCGGACAGGATGCAGCTTCTTCTCCTCAGCGGCCCCCATCTCTCCAGCCTCCCGGCGGCGATGCGCTGTGCGTTATGACGCCAAGCCGTTTGACGAGCACATTACGTGGGGTTGGCAGAGCAGCACAGCAGCCTGGATCCCCGTTATGTAATGCATTAATGCATCGGATGCTGCACGGCTGAGAGTTGCGGGGAGGAAAAACTGACGGATGGCTTATTTAGTGACAATCAGCGGGGTGGTGGCTTATGACTGAGCGTGCAGACGTCTGCTGTCGGCAAGTACAATGATAATTGTAAATCGCAGGAGTGCAGTGTAATTGAGCCCGTCTGGGCATCAGTGGCCTATCCCTGAGGTGCACAGACGTCTGGAGCCTGCGGAAGCTTTTTTTTTTTTTTAAGCCGACCAGAGGTACGACTCCGTTTAAATTCGTCTCCTATATCAGTGGAAATAAACCAATGCGGGTTTGTTTCAGAGCAGAATCAGGATCATATTTTGTTCTCCATCGCACCGGTTTAATCCAACAGCCACTGAGCTGTGGCATAAACAATGGCGGGTCCCGAGCAGTCCCAGCAGCAGCAGCAGGTAGAGGAGAAGGCAGAGCATATAGATGATGCTGAGATGGCTCTGCAAGGTATCAACATGCTGCTCAACAACGGATTCAAAGAAAGCGACGAGCTTTTCAGAAGATACAGGTAAATATTTTTTTTTGCTTTCTCGCCAGTAAGAATCTGTTATGTTGCATGCTTAAACCTATAATGTCAGCAAGAGGAAAAATAATGTCACAAACAGTCAAGTGAAATTCAGAGCACAGAGTACAGCATGTACAGAGTGAAACTATTGCTCCACATATATATAACAGTTCAATTAAATGATTGCTTTGACTGCTTTAGGATCTTCCAAATCCCTGTTTATCAAGCCTGTGAGCGAAACCTCAGGAGCGTCTTAACTGGGATTCCCTGAAAGCCTCCCATTGACAGAGAACACCTCTAAATGTTTCCAACAGGGAGGTTTTCATCATTCAAACAGGTCACGGCAATGTTAAATCTGTGCACCTCGTGGCTTTAACAGGTGACCATGGTGTGTGGATTATACACCTTGACGGCTTTATCTAAGCCCACAGTATGTTTTTTTTTTAATCAAATTTGCTTCTTTTTTTTTTAAAGAAAAAAGTAATCACCGCCCTGCACATCCAACAATTTTTTGGAGGCATTTTGTCTTTTTTTTTTGATAGTAGATAGTGAGAGGTTAGCTCCAGGTCAAACAAGCTGATAGTATTTAGGCCCTTGACTGATATCATTAATGACAGCTGGGGACCGTGGCTGCACCTGCTCCTGAGCATGCTCCTCCTCGGCTTTCTGGATGCTGACACGGAGTGGTGCCAAAACTATAGAAAAAGCATGATTGAGATTTTGTTGCAATTAAAACAATCCACTAAGTTTGTATCTGTTTTGTTCCTTCTGTTGTGTTTCCTCCTTCCTATTCTCTCTGCAGGAGTCACAGCCCACTGATGAGCTTTGGGGCCAGCTTTGTCAGTTTCCTGGTGAGTTTCCTCTCAGACTGGGGATAAAATGAGCAAATAAGCCAAAATATAATTGACTATACAACCATCATGTGTGCATATTCTATCTAATATCTATCTAAGATCTAATATAACCCAATCTGTCATATTGGTTCCATCATTGTCACCACTGGTGTCCTCCCTGTTGCTTTTCCACCCATTAACATAATGGATGCATCCTCCTCTTAAGGAAATCACTGCTCTTGCAGAGAAGCACATTACTGTAACGCTGCGTCCATCACTGATGAGAGAGGAAGATTTTTCACAGCACCCTGGTCACACACAGCCTCTGACGCTGCCCCTCGTGTCGACACTCACATACCATGAAGCCATAGATGATGTCATCCTCTGTCCCCAGATGCTAAATCGTCCTGAAGGCAGTGGGGGTGGTGACTTCTGACCGTCAGAGCGGGCATTCGTACATTTCTGTGTATACGGTGATAGTTAAATGCAGCATAAATTAAGAGAAAGCCTCAGTCTGACAGTAAAATATCGAAATGTGAAACCACAAAACCTATCTTTAAAAGCCACTGTTATTTTTTAATTCCTCCTTCGTTTGTATGTGATCATTTCCTCCCTGGTTCTAGGTGATCTCAAAAGGTTTCAACAGCATCACAACAAAGATTTTCTGATTCTGCAGCATCTTTTCACATCCAAACACACAGCTGCACAGATGTCACTGTGTTCCTCCATTCATTGTTATGCAGAAAGAGCCCTTTGTCCTTTTTAAGATCATTACATAACACTCCTTCCCTCTTATTAGAATATGTTACTGTTTGTCGGCCAGCTCAATCTTAGATTTGCTCTTTGAAACAAAATAATGTTATATCCTTACACTAACATATATCATTGAACAACAAGAGGCCAGTTTTGAGCTCTTTCTGCTGCATTGCATTGCAGAATGCCATGATGACATTTGAGGAGGAGAAGATGCAGACAGCCTGTGACGACCTGAGGACCACGGAGAAACTGTGTGAAAGTGACAGTGCCGGAGTCATAGAGACAATCAGAAACAAGATCAAGAAGAGTGTGAGTGCAAAAATATGGTCAAAAGAAGTAAAGAAAATATATTATGTGGACTGTTGGAGGGCAATTAGAGCCCTTTAACTAAACTCTGATAGTGCCACTTTCAAAAGTTGACATAAATTGAGCAGAATGGAAATTCAGGCATACTGATGACTCAAGTTAGACATCTAGATTCACTTAATTAGTGTGAACAAACACAATTTCATAGTTGCTGATGTCTCCTCATATCACAGCCAGAGCAGGCTACACTACAGTTCAGATAACAATGTTTAGATCCTCAGCAGGAGGCCTAATGATGGAGGCAGCAGTGAGATCATGCCAAACCCACTCTCAGATTCAATCAGTGCCTCTGTGAAATGTAATCAACCAATTGAGCGATGAGTGTGGGGGGCCATCTAGCAGCGGTGTTTCACAGTTTCATTCAGGCAACTCGTTCATCCTCTGGCTGCAATCCACTGGAGATGCTAGTTGTAGGGTGTGTTTGTACTGCTTTCAGAACCTGTTTGTGTGTGTGTGTGTGTATGCGTGCGTGTGTGTGTGTGTACAGATGGATTCCCAAAGGTCAGGCGTTGTGGTCGTGGACCGCCTTCAGAGACAGATTATTGTTGCTGACTGTCAGGTGTACCTCGCTGTGCTCTCCTTTGTCAAGCAGGAACTCTCAGGTAATCAAATTTAAGCCACAGGCCAAACAGTATGACTTCAAATGTGTGTCTCTCATAGCAACCAGGATCTGGGTATTATGTCATCACAGCAGGTGCATATACACATACATACTTGTGAACTTTATTACTCAAGGAATAATTTAATTTCTTGAGCCGCCATAATGAGTTCATATTATTTTTGCATAAGTGGTATGAGAAGGCAGGTGTATTAACATGAAAATAGTTGCTTATTAAAGGGGCACTCCAGTGATTTATTGTTGCATTACCATAAAGTTGGGCAACTCACAAGAGGCAGATTAAAAAAAGACTGGTCAGCAGCAGAGGCTGAGATATCCTGACTTTCAATCCCTTGTATGAGTCAAACTCCAAAACCACTGAATCCTACATTTCCCATGATGCAATTAATAGCTTTTTTTCCTAGACCCTCCCTGTCTGCTCATGCAAACTCTGCATCCTCAGTTTGTAACACAGGGTTTCTAAATTTAGTCTCCAATCCCAGATGAGATACATCGGATGGCATCACTATGACATCATGTTCATTTTCTTAGCCGCAGAAGACATCACACAATATTTCAATAACTGAGCACAACTTCCTATGATGAGTAAACTGATCTTCAGGTGTAAAATTAGTGGAGTCCCCCTTTACTAATCAATTTATTGCTGAAATAATTAGTTCATCAATTGATGACAGAAAACAAATAAAAACTTGATAAAATATTTTGAGAAGTGACAATCGATCCTGTTTTTCTTTGTTTTATATCATTGTAAATTGAATATATATTTGGGTCTGATCTGTTGCTTGGATGTAACATGCGATTTGAATGAGTATGATAATTAGTTGGAAGCCTACGTTAATTAGATTAATGAAAATTATGGTTTTGTTTTTCCAACTGAGAATGTAAAACCTAATCTTTTTTTCCACTAACAGCATATATCAAAGGAGGCTGGATTCTTCGTAAGGCATGGAAAATGTACAATAAGTGCCACAGTGACATCAGCCACCTGCAGGAGACTTGTCAGCGGAGGTCCTCTGTCCACCAGGAGTCCCTCTCGGTAGACAATGCCAACCACAATGCGCCAGTGGAGAACGGCGTGACGGCTGAGGCCCTGGACCGACTCAAGGGATCCGTCAGCTTCGGCTATGGTCTCTTCCACCTGTGCATCTCCATGGTACCACCACACCTGCTGAAAATTATCAACCTGCTGGGCTTCCCCGGCGACCGTCTGCAGGGCCTGTCCTCCCTTATGTATGCAAGCGAGAGCAAGGACATGAAGGCACCACTAGCTACGTGAGTAGGCTCAGGTTGCAGAGAGAGACCAATGAGACTTTAATTAACAACGGTTAACTTAAGAGCTTTAAAGCTGCTCCAATCAATATTTTTCTATTAACAATGGATCAAATGTTTAATGTGAAAGAGGTCACTCATAGTGTCAAACTCACACAGAAATATCACCTGAGCGTTTTAGCCTCTTTTAGCTCATTGTTTTGGTTTTACAGCCTGCAACTTTTATATTTTGGTTCACTGTGACCACTTTCATCAACACTGTTCCCAACAGCAGCAGCAGGCAGCTGTTTTCAGTGAAAAATCTCTGACGCTATCGAGCTCCGATAAATCTACTGTACACTATCTGCCCTGCAACAAACAGACAAAGTTATCGACAGCTGATGAACATTGTGGAGCTCGATACATTCCCTAGGAGCTGGCGGAAACCAAAACAGAGCTAAAAGGAGGATGAATATTAGACTTTTTGTCATTTGTCAGGTGGACAGAAACTCTGCTCCAAATGAATGCTTATGTTGCTCCTGCTAGATGTATAAATTAACTGTTTAATACATCTAATATGTTTGCCATAGAGACTTTATAAGGTGATAATATGTCAGATGTTGTGTTTAGAGTTTTATGCACTGCCCCCAAGTGGCCAAAAGTGGTGAAAACCAAGAATCCTTGAGACTAGATCCTGGGAACTTTAAGTATGAACTATCAGTGGTTCTCACAGTTTTTGACTTGTGACCTTTTAAAATGGAATTTACTGGCAACCCTATAACAAAAAAACATCTCAAAACATATCAAAGTTGTATTGTAGAAAAGTTTTTTTTCCAATCTAATAAATTATCCTGATGCAGCAATCCGATTGAGTCCAGAGACTGCTTTAGTGCTGAAATCTGAGCAATGTAATGTGTAATGTAATGTGAATGTAACTCATAGCTTTAACTCTAAATTTTATTTTTTTTATCATGAAACTGACAAAGAAAATGTATTTTAACTGGATAGGTTATGTCTTGCCAATACACTACCTGCTAATAAGCTCAGTTTCTGCACCGTTCATCCCTATTAAAAACCTTCTGCAGAGCATTATCTCGAGTAACCTTTGCTTTCTTGCAAATGAAGTATGTCACATGCATCCGAGTGTCTCTCCACTGAATTTAACAGCAATTACATTAACTGGAGTCAGAAAGGTTTTTGTCCCAATCTGACTAATCGTAAACCAAATTAAGGCAGGTTAATGGTCAAACTAGTATGTAAACAAACATGTTTTTTTACATGTGAAACAGGCTTGCAGCTACTTTCGTTGACATTGAGTCTACACTGCCATTTTAGTATTCACAGCATAAAAGTGAACTGCACATTTGGAGCTGCATATTTACCTTTCATAAATATTCAGTTTCATACTAATTTCTATTGAGTCTCAGGTTCAAATTTTTCGAAAGCTTTTGAGACACTCTGAGATGAATTTCGTATTGTGTTGCACAGGTTGGCCCTCTTGTGGTACCACACAGTAGTGCTGCCCTTCTTTGCTCTGGATGGCTCCGATACAAATGCAGGGCTACTGGAAGCCAAAGCAATTCTGCAGAGAAAGTCGGTGGTTTACCCCAACTCGTCCCTCTTCATGTTCTTTAAAGGACGGGTTCACCGGCTAGAGGTATGTACAGTAGGCAGCAGGTTAGTAACAGTCAGTGACAGAAAATTATAACTTAAACAAGTCTTTGTTATTGTAATACTGGGTAAAGACATTGGAGGAAAACCTTTTTTTATAGAATATGATAAAAACAGGCTTAGCTTCCGTTAGCCAGTACAACCGCCTCTATTCAAGCACATACAATTAATATGCATGTCAGACTGTTCATTAATTCACCAACATCTGATCAACCATCTATTTATCTAACTCTCTCATTCAACACATGCATGTAGTGTGTGTCTAACATAATTACCGTTACCTGTTGGTGTGTGTGCTCTCTTCTCTGTCCCCAGTGCCATATCAACAGTGCTTTGGCCTGTTTCCATGATGCATTAGAACTTGCATCAGACCAAAGAGAGATCCAGCATGTGTGTCTCTATGAGATTGGTACGTGTTCTCTCATTAGCTTGTCGTGACATACTGGCACTTGACGTACAGCGAGGGATTCATTTTGTCATTCTGTCTGCTTGTCTTTGTTTCAGGTTGGTGTAGCATGATTGAGATGAATTTCGAGGATGCATACAGGTCATTTGAACGGCTGAAGAATGAGTCACGTTGGTCGCAGTGCTACTATGCCTACTTGACTGGAGGTGGGCCTGTCACACACTAACAAATGCTTGCACTGCTGGGTTGTTTCTCCTCTGTGTTCTATGCAGTCTTTTTTTTTGTTATGTTTTTTTTCCAGTGAGTCAGGGTGCTTCAGGTGACCTGGATGGGGCAACCGGAGTTTTCAAAGATGTGCAGAAACTGTTCAAGAGGAAAAACAACCAGATAGAGCAGTTTGCTGTCAAAAGGGTGGGTTTTGCTGAAGATTCACCTTCCTCTCTCTTTTGAAAGTCAGTCATCATGAGTGTGTCATAAAAGTTTTCCTTCTCTGTCTGATTCCCTTCCACAGGCTGAGAGATTGAGAAAGGTTTCTCCCACCAGAGAGCTATGCATCCTCGGTGTAATTGAAGTGCTGTATCTGTGGAAAGCTCTTCCAAACTGCTCCTCATCTAAACTGCAGATAATGAATCAGGGTGAATATAACCTACATGATTCATCATGATTCATACCAACATAACCACTTTAGCTGCAGCCAGACTCCTAAGAATTTAATTTTACCCTGTGTGACAATTTACTCTCATGTCTGTTCAGTGTTACAGAGTTTAGATGACGCTTCGTGCAGAGGCCTGAAGCATCTCCTCCTCGGTGCCATTCACAAATGTCATGGAAACATGAGAGATGCTGTTCAGGTATCAGTCTACATTGATCCCTGAATGACTGAATTTCTACTGGTAATGTTTCTCATCTTTTTTTATCTGTCCATTTTATCTGGGATCCAGTCATTTCAGCTGGCTGCTAGAGATGAGTACGGACGGCAGATCAACTCGTATGTTCAGCCGTACGCCGTCTATGAGCTGGGATGTATACTCCTTGCAAAACCAGAGGTCAGTTTGCCGCACAGAGCAGTCATATTTTTGGGATTGATTTATGAAGCAAAGAGGTATTTCTATTTGGAATCTACTGATGCTCAGTTATAACTCTGTCTTTTTTGTTGTTTTGCAATCCAGACAGTGGGAAAGGGGAGATCATTACTACTTCAAGCAAAGGTAAAATATTTAGATAGTAATCATCTATGTAATGTTATAAATATATACAATTAACTGATGACATTTCTTTAATTCCATCTATCTATTTAAAAACATTTTTAGGAGGATTTTACAGGCTACGACTTTGAGAACAGGCTTCATGTCCGCATCCACTCAGCCTTGGCCTCGTTGAAGGAAGTAGTGCCTCAGTGACTCCAGGAAGGAAAGCTGCGATGGCTCATGGCTTTTTACACCCAGTTGTAAGCCATTCTAAATAACTGTATGAAATACTAGTCGACAGGCTCCTGTGTTTGTCATTCTTAAAGTATTTGGGGAATCTTACCTACAGTTAGACTGATATGAGGCCTCATTTCTGTGCATTCAGTACAGAAATAGATATAGTATGTGTATGTTCATACTAGCTTAGCGCAAAGTGTGGAAGCAGATGGAGATGACTAGCCGAGCTATGGCTAGCAAGCTAAAAACTATGTCCAATATTACCAGTACTGGTACAGCTTGTCGTGTTAGCCAGCAAGTTAGTCACCTGATACATCCATAATTGGGATTAGTTACCATAAAGTGAAAACCGTGCGACCTTGGTATAGGGGCAGGACTGTTGAGAGTAAGCAAACCATCGCATTGTTGGCCAAGTAAATAGCTCCAACTTCATGTTCAGTCTCATTTTGCATTTCTATTTTATGGTGTGTTTCTACAGTACTGTAGAAATAAGATCTTTATAATTGTTGGAAGGTGTATTTTTCAGCTTGAAGCAACTAAGCTAGCTGTTTCCCATTTGCTTCTTGTCTTTGTGCAAAGCTAAACACAACCCTGATGTATTTTTGAACTGAATGCACAGAGATGAAATTTATATCAATCCTTAACCCTGGGCAAAACAACAAACACACATATTTCCCCAAATTTCTAACTGTTCCTTTAAGTGTTTTCCACCCAAACGTATTAGCTAGCTAGTAACAGTTTTCTTCATCAACTTGTGTATTTGGAGGATTTCAGTTATGCCTCCCCGTCTCTTCTGTGAGCAATTCAGCACATAAAAGTAACCTTTTAATGAGATTATATTTCCCTTTATAGCAACTGAATAAGATACAGGTAGGCTAATAGCGGTTTTCGCATATTTCAAAACATGCAGACAACATTTGAGCATCTTACTCCAATAATGAAATAGAATTAATAATGCCAGTTATCACAAATCATGAAAAAGATGCGGGAAAGATTAGTCAAATTTAATATTAGATTTTTCTAGAAACATATTCTTATAAAGGACGCCATGGTTTGATACATTTTCAGCCAGATGTTTCTCATAAGTAATGCTAATTAAAATTTCAAATTCTGCTTGTCAAATTGTTAACAGACATTGAGTCATATCACACGGGGGCCACATACTTTTTTCTTTACAATTTAAATAACTTGTAATCCAATTATTTACCACTGGAATAGTTAAATAGCAAATTCATTCTCACTGGTCACCTAAAGTTGCACATACTAGGCTGCTGTGAATTAGTCACATTCAAGTAGTAGGACATCATATATTTATAGTAATTGAGCTCACCACACTTTACAATGCCCTAATCACACGTTTTTATGTGACATTGGGCATTGATCCTGTGCACTATACATGGTACGTCAGGGTAACAGTGACTTTAATATTGCATTAAAGTCAAATGTACCTGTATGTCCATCCCTGCAAATACATGAAGGTATTATAACACAGTACCTTCAGTACTGTAATGTTACCACTGAAAGGTGCTGTTAAATGTCAGCCTAATAAACATAAATTACTTGTGACTTATTTTAGTGTTTTAGTGATAAAAGCTTTTGATTTAGGTCTTAATAGTGACAAGTTTATTTATTACATAACAGAAGTTGTACTTTTACATGCGTCATTTACAGTATCCTGTTAGAGTATTGAACCTTCGAGTCCTGTGATGGACAGCAAGATAGATTGCAACATTAATGATCAAGCTGTTGCAAAAGTGGGATCTTGAATTGGACAAAGAATAATATTTCTGTGATAAAAGTGAATTTAACAAACTTTCTCAAGTTCTACTTTCTCACAGTTTCACACTGTACATATGAAATATTCCACGCAGGGTACTGCTTTTTGTTAATGAGTAATCTGAGTTATGATCATCCGAGCAATATAAGTAAGAGGAGGAAATCTTAATTTGCAGAAGCTTTCAACAATGACTATCTGTGTTTTTCATCCCATGTTCAGGATTGTGGACATATAGATTTGTTTTGCTCACACAAAGCTGGTTAGACAAAGCCGGTCACCCCCCTGTTGCTGTGATGGATGTAAACTGTGGTAAATGTTGAGGTGACCGCTGTGCAAGTGGTCGGTGCGGTGCAAGTAACGTGATGGTGAAATGTCAGTAAGATGTCACCTGCCCGCTGTCCCAAATACTTCTGTTACTGAAAGAATGTTTCCGTTCGTCATGAGGATTTAAACCTAGTTGAAATTGAGGTTACATGTCAGAATGATGGTGTTGCAATGTGTCACTGAACTCTACAATAAACTGTTCTCCATTAATCTAGACTAATATGTGGTATTTTTTCTACTGATGTTTTATTGTCATGTCTGGTTGTTATATGTTTTTTTTATCTATCTACAGTATAAATGTATGTATAATCCACCAGGGGGAGTGTGTTGAACATAATTCATTAGCCAACTTCATAACAGGCAGCATCCTCTGAAAAGTTGCTATCAGAGAGGATGTGGGTTGGGATGTGATAGATTTTGCCACACCTTGATAACATTGACAACAGAACATAGACAAAAAATATTTAAAGCTAGATAATAATACTTTTTACTTGAATATGCACTTGTGGAAAGGATTCACAATACAGAGATGAACAGTTGACATTTAGAAGGAACTGAAAAAATACAAGCAAAGGGAGTGTCCTTTAGAAACTGAATACTACTGCATATTATCAAGAGAAATGAAAGCTAGATGAAATATGATTAGATTTATTATTATGACTGCCTCAGTGGTTCATTTGCTGTCAGCATGCACTCATTGTACTTTTAGATTCATTATTTATAAGCCTGTAATGGGAGGTGTAATTATTGATTTAATTTTTGATTTCATGGAAGCAGAAATCAGTCATAAAACAGACTTATGATCTTTTGCATGAAAAATAAGGAGCTTCTCTTGTTGACCACAAGATGGAGAATGATCTCCCAGTTAATGGATTACTTGGGTTTATTATATTAATATCATTGATGTTTCAGTGCTAAATGTGATTATGGGGAGGGAGTTTTGAGTGACATGCTCTGAGAGATACACTCCAAGAGCATCTCTTTAAGAAAACATGTCTGTCACACTAGGCTCAAGGCAATAGCTCACTCAACCAATAAATTATTCAGACTCCTGTGCCACCGAATTTAGACATGGCAGAAAAGAGCTGGAAGGTTGGGCAGAACAATACATTGGCTCCTGCTCACATCTCCCTGTAGTGGACACTCTTAAATAATCAAAATTTCCTTTCACGCTCACTTATAAAACTGGGCCTTCAGCTTGGCCTAATTCACATTAAAACATGGAAGACAGGGCAGAGTATGTCATCTTGTATGTAGTGAGTCATGGGAGTGACATCATCCTTTTTTCATCTGTTGTGATTCACACTCACCTCTTATATTTGATGGTGGACCATTGCTACACTTCAAGCAGCATATTCTCCTTGTGCATGGATTAGACCTTGAAGTCTTAATGCCGATGAATTAAATAAAGGAATTGCATCAGATAGAAGTGGAGGAGATGTAAAGAGCCCTCGAGAGATGTTACACATCAAGAAAATGTGTCTGAGAGAGAGAGAGAGAGAGAGAGAGAGAGAGAGCAGTAGGAATGGTAGGACTGAGCAAAGAGCAAGGTCACAAAACACAATTGCATTGTGTTTCACTCAGGCTGAAACCTGAGCGGCCAGAGTATCCTACCATCAGATAGAGAGTTCCTGTTCACTACCCTTTACCACTGCTAAGCCTCATGTGCAACACACTCTGCATTTTATCTCATAATTTAATTCAATCAAGAGGCATAGATTGGAAGAAATTTTGCAATTAAGTATATTTCAACATCTATGCAAAAAAAAAGCAAAAAGCAGGGTGAAATGTTTTACTGTGCAGACCTGTTTGTCTAAAGATGGATGACAGTGACAAGAAAATGTATTGATCTCGTAGCGACAACCTCCAGCCACTGACCCGTTACTGTGCTGTAGACCTGTAATGTGTGTGGGTCACTTGCACAAGGACACATTGTCATTATTAAGCCCGGTCCTCTCATCTCTGCAATCAGCTCAATGACTGTCTGAGAGCCTCTCTATGAGAACATTGCTCCAGGCATTGCTCTTCATCTTGTCATCTGTTCACACAGGTTGAACTACAAAGCATCACTTACATACTGTATCTTCTTTTTCTACCCAATACTAAAAAATATTAGGATTAAACAGGTGTTTGAACCCAATTGTATTTTTTCAGGTATATCACCATCTGAGCTTACACTAGCAATAAACAGATACCTATAGAGGATACTGAGAATTACAGCTGTGAAACAGATAACAAGGTTAACTGACTAAAACCTACTTCACCTTCATTTAACAACTGGAAGTCAAAAGTAAATGAAATATTGGAAATGGTAAGAATAGCCTACATAAGCAGAAATCAAGAATAGAAATATATCAGAAAGTGGAGTAAATTGATTAAATGGATTAACTAAATAACATTGAGGAACTATCATTAGAGGAGCTACATGTAGTGTAATAGACTATAGATCCAGCCTATTTTCTTGTTTGCATTTTTCCAACTTTATATATTATTATCTTTCACTATCCTACTATCTATCCTATTATTAATTGTCTTTCCTTGTTTTCTCCTTCACTGTAAAATATATAATATTGTAAGAATGCTAGAAGTAAGGATGCTGTCATAAGCAAATGTAAGTCAACATTTACTAAAAAAAAAAAAGTAAGTTCAGGTGATGTATTTTTAATTTTTTTTTATTTATTTATTTTTTTTCTTGCTATTGTCAGGAGTTCAGGAGTCTTTTTCACAGCAAACATTTTGACCTGTCATAGCAATAGAAGTACAGGTGTTACTAATAACATTAATGATGTTCTATTCATGTGTCCCAGTAAACCATGACAGCGTGACAGTGAGCCAGCATGAACAATACCAGCAGCTAAATGAAACCCAGCCATCATTCATTTTATTATTTACACCTGTGCTTTTCCTGCTGTGACATGTCAAAATGTCTTCATTCTGTTCCACATAATTTATGTCATCTGACAGTGCTGTTTTCATTTTTATGAACTCCATTAAAGGCCATTGTTATCTAATGTGATTAAGTCGCAGCTGACTCAATACAACGGTGCAGCCTACATATCTTTTCTCAGTGATGACATTTTGATGATGTCGAAAAAAAAGAATGAATAAATAATAATAATAAAATGATTTATGGCTGATACCATTTAGGTTTTCCAAATTCATGACTCTGGTGTAGTGCACCAGTACAGCTTCCTTGGACACTTGAATGGAACTGAGCCATCATTAATGTTATCAGTTACACCTGTTATTTTCCTGCTATCATAAGTGAAAATTAATGTTGTGGAAAAGGGTTGTGTCTACTGAATGTTTACTATTTAACTATTAGTATTTGCTGTGCAGGAAGACAACTAACTATAACATCTTCCAACATCAGTGCAGATAAGCCACTTGAGAAGTGAAACTATTTTCTGACCTTTCTGACCACATGATCATTTTTTTGCTCCAGTGTTTGGGACTAGACTTGCTGCAAGATGCTGGCTATATTGTGTGCCTCAGTGAGCAGGCAGTTTCCATGGTGCAGAGACCTGCTTTGTGCCAGTTTGTCTCTTCTCAGCTTGATGTCCCTGGTTTGACCTACTAAACATTATTCATAACAAATGCATTTTCATGCTTCTATTGTCCACTGAGTGCAGTCAAAACAATCCTGCATGTAAACGAAGCTGTTTTACTCGCATTTGGGGGAATTTTTTTCCACCCATGCTATTTGCTATTTTTTGGTAGCTTTAAATAAAAAGTATTACACAACAGCAGCTTTTTACATGAGGTGTTTCATGGGGGATACTAATCTTGTTCCCTCCCCACTTACTGCACTGCACTGGAAATGTGCAGATTTAATGGACAGTGATCAGTGTTTGAGGTCTTTTTTGACATGTTGGTAATGGGGAAGGCCGTCACCAACATGTTGAGCTAGACAATGAGGAACTTGAGTGGTCCAAGGTGGTTGAACAGATCAAGGAAATTCCACTCTTTCCTAGATTGGACCCCCAATCAACTGTAACTTGACTTGTCTTAACATGTGACTTTGTTACCCTGCAGCTCACCTGTGTAACAACTCTGTTGTATTTGTAATTGCTTTCCTATTTTCTAGTATGCTATTATTGTTTTGCCTATGTAATGTGCATGTTTATAACTTTTTGAAAACAAAAATTACAAATCGAAAATCTTGCTCCCTAGCCTCCCTGCCCCTCCTCTCTTTTTCCCCCCTTTCTCTCTCCCCCCCCATCCAACCCCCCTCCCCTCTCTCTCTTTCTCTCTCTCTCCCTCCCACCCCCCCTCTTCTCTCTCTCCACTCCCCCCCTCCTCTTCTCTCTCTCTACCCACCACTGCATTGATGCTGTTACCTCCCTCGGTGGTGATGTCACCGGCTCAGTGGAGCTCAAGCATCCTTGCCAGAGACAGGGAGACAACAGAGCCATTTTGACCGCTTTTGACTGTGAAGAAGCGGCCACCATCCGCAGCAACCCGACCGGCCACCTTCCTTCCTGGGTCCCCACTGGCAGGGCAGGGCAGGGCAGGGCAGAGGGGGGTGGGTTGGGTAGAGGACACCGTCGACACCGTAACCCCAGCCCTTCCCGTTTTTTCATGGAGAGGCGAGGCTGTTAGCAGGGGCAGTGTCAGACCTGGAGGAGACCAGAGGAGGTGGAGGTAGCTGCGGAGCTGGATAATAAAACAGAGGAGCACGACTAACTCGGTGTCCACACAGGGGGAAAAAGACCTCATTGGCACTGCGGAGGTAGGTTTTTATTTGTCCATTGTCCCGTTGTAATGCAGTTTTAATGAGACAGTCTTTATTTACTTAGTGTTAAATCTCCTGGGAAGAGATGGGCATAGGGTGCGGCCGATGAAGAGGCTGTCAGTGACTAAAGGATAGTGTACTAACAGAAAGACATTAAAGCTGCTCTGTAACACAATACATGTGCTGTCACGACTCGGTGTTGCTTATATTGTTTGATAAACGGTATTTTAATTATGTGAGCATACGCAGGACGACATGAATAAATGCCCTGTCATTGGGCGAAAGGTAAGCTAGGAGACGTGTAGCTTGCCATAACTGAACAAATGTTATCTCACGAGCTCTCAGAATTATTTGCAATTTTTCAAGAAGTAATTACAGTTATGAATTATCAATTTTAGCCTAACCAAAGACAGGCCCTAAACCTGTGTTTACCTGTGCTTTGTGGCTTTGCTGTCATGCCATAAAGCTAACCATTAAATGTACATTTTTATGATTAAAAAGCAAAAATTGCATGAAACTGTCGTCACCTTAAAGTACACATCATCATGGTTTATTACATTAGTCTTTGTCACAGGGAAAATGGTGGCCGCCCAGCTGAGCTGCATCATCAGCTGATTGGTCAGAGCATCTGTAGATTATGACCATGAATGTTGTTGGGAAAAAAAAAGCAGATCTGAATTTTCAGAAGTATGATAAAGTATTGTTTTTTTATATAAGATATTCTGTTGAACATAATATATGCTTTAATGTGAACTCCATCGTCATCCCTTCATTTTTATATATCAAAACAATACTGGATGTTGGATCAATATTATTCAGTCTGTTTTATTTATTGATCCTTATCTGTCTTCAGTATAATCTACACTATGGCTACACCTTAAAAAACATGACGCACTGTTTTCCTGTCGTACAATGTTAACTGCATACATTTCACAAATGAATCTGTTTCACAAATGAATCTGTTAAGGTGCCAGCTTTAGAGGATGTGTCAGGAAGCAGGGTGACACAGCAGATTTTCAACAGTCAATGACGATGACAGACACTTAAGTCGCAAACTGCAGAAACATACTGTGAATATTGATACAATTCTAACAATATCCCAAATTCGGGGTATTAATTAAGTTACAGAAATGTCACTTTCTCCTATAACCTATAAACTATGATAGTTCGATAACATTCGCAGCAATGAAATCGTATCGTATTGCTCTTCGTCGAGCTTATTGATTAAAACATGAAATTAATCTATTTTGATTGGCACAGATGATGAGTCATGGTGGATCTTGATCACACCCACGATGGCACTGCACACTAAAATGTGTGGTGGCAGCGTTGATTTAATGTTGATATTTAGTCTTTTAGGAGACAGTATGACGGGGTTTGTTCATGAAACCGAGCTGCTGAATGGAGCCAGACCCTGGATTTGTGGCTGGTTTCAGTGCCATTGTAATCCAGGGAAATAGCCTGACATTTAGCTGCTGCTGCACTTCTTTTGTTACTGCTAGCTTTATTATCCATCTCCCTCGGCTGTAGCTGACCATGCATGGTCTTTTCATGTTACAGCCACATAGCCCTGCCCTCCTCTATTGTGCTGAACACGTCAACCATAAGATGTAATATTCTGCCCTTCAATTTTAACACAAATTCATCTGGAAGTAAAAATAAGACATCAGTTATGTAACATAACATAACATAACATAACATAACATAACATAACATAACATAACATAACATAACATAACATGTGACAAAAAAGATGGTTCAAGTCTGTTGTAGCATGTCATTTGCATATGAAATCATACATACTGATAAAACGGGGAATTATATTAATTAGGATTCACTATCTGCTCCTTTCCACTGATCTGCAGGCCCTACACCTGGGCACCAGACAAGGCACCCCAAGGTGCTAGGAAGACAGCACCATGGCAGGGGCCTCTGTGAAGGTGGCGGTGCGTGTCCGCCCCTTCAATTCAAGGGAGATTGGAAAAGAAAGCAAATGCATCATTCAGATGTCTGGAAACACCACCAGTAAGTACTCAAACCACAACTACTTTACTGAAAAACATTGGCCCAGTCTGGAAAATCCACCTACAGTGTTTGTGTTATATAGAGCTGCAATGATTAGTCGATTAATCGATTAGTCGATCAACAGAAAATGAACCACCAGCTATCTTGATAATCAATTGAGTCATTTTTAAGAAAAAAATGACACATTCTCTGATTCCAGCTTCTCAAATGTGAATATTTTCTGGTTTATTTAGTCCTCTGTGATAGTGAATGAAATACTTTTGGTTTGTGGACAAAACAAGACATTTGAGGTTGCATCATGGGTTTTGGGAAACAGTGATCAACGTTTTTCACCATTTTTGGACATTTTATAGACCAAACAACTAATCAATATATATTTAAAAAATAATTGACAGTTTAATCAATAATGAAAATAATCATTAGTTATTAGAGTATGTTTTAATTGTCTGAAATTCAGAATTAAATGTAGTTTGCTTGAATAGCTACATGCTACACAGGCAGCAAAAGTAGAGGAGCTGGTTGGTAGCAGGCACCTGCTGTTGGCAGCCAGGTGTAAGAACTGGGGGGGGGTGTTCTCCAACCACAGGGCACAGGTTCAAGCTTCTCCAGCTGTTCTGTTGCTGATCTTGACCTCGGACCTCCCTGTATGACTCTGCAAATCTCTATCTGAGAGAAAACGTTCAGCGTGTCTGCAAGATTTACAGCCGTCTTATTACTGAAAGGTTGATGTTTTCCATCACTAAATAGAGCTCCAACTAGATGAGTGATCAAATTGAAATCACCTGCTTAGGAAATCTCTTCAACATCACGCTGTAGGTGACATAATCTCCTGCAAATTTGATCTCATATTTATTTAGCACGATGCCTGTTATTTATTTATGTGGTCAGATTAAGCCAGATTTAAAAACGGCTCCTTATTCAACATTTTCTAATTAACTTTTCAATTCAAATCTGTCACTAATGCACTATTGGCAGCTGCATTTGGAAGAAACGTAGATTTTGTCTGCATGAAATAATCCATATAAACATACTGAAATGTTACCTACTGTATTTGTTTTTGTGCCTTATGTTGTATAGTTTTTAAGCATGTATTATAGTTCGGAGCACCCCTAATTCCTTGGGTTATGCATTGTGCGCAGCGAGGACTCTGGTCGAGAGGAGACTGGAAAGACACTCGATATGTAGTCTGCTTAGCAAGGTAAAGCCATTTGTCAATAATGGATGAGGCTCCCTAAAATATTTACCATTTGGCCTAATTTAGCCATCTCTCCCTTCTTCCTCATGTCATGGGTGACTAGACAACAAGCTGGGTGGCTTTTTTGGGTTGTCATTTTTTAACTGTGATTTGTTGGATTTTGTGATAAATTTCCCCTCTAAACTAAAATCTAGACACGTATAATCTTGCAAACTCTAGTAGGAATTGTCCATTTTCGTCCCTCAAGGTTTTCACAGCACGATGGTGATTAAAATTTGTTGACACCTACAGAAAATGTGGTGTCATTGCCTTGGCACGGAGCTCCTTCCTCCTGTCTCTACAGCAGTGGACAATGAGTATTTTGCTGCATTGTCTCCTTTAGCAGTGTAAACTTAGATCAGAGGGACTGTAGTCTACTGGGAATATATTGACAGTGTGGATATCAGTGGAATGTCCTTAGAGACATCCTGTTTGCATTTATCTGTGAATTTGATACCTAATCAAACAAAGCCTATTTCTGTTTTTTTAATCATACCAGTTATGCAGGTACATTTGATTTGAAAACACTGAATTTCACTGGCATGCTACCATGTTAATCAGTGTGGCGTTTCCTTTTTCTTTAATATATGCTCATTTGAACACTTACTGCATATTCACTGCAATACTCACCACCCTGTTCTCATATATTATCTTATATATATTCTTAGATAATGTTTGTTTGGAGACCTCCTGAGAAAACCCAACATTGTAGTTTTGCAGTACAAACTGTTCATGCAACAGTATACAACATCAATCAGGCTGTTAAAGCACTGTAGGCATTGTATAAACATACACAATAGATTATTCTTCCATTAGTGAGGAGCCAGAAAATGGCTGCAAATACACATATATATATATGTGTATATTTTTATGTACTGCTTCTGATTTTTGTTTTTCAGAAATGTATGTTTTTCTAATTTATGTATTATCGTCAAATCAGAAATAGCTATGTCACCTAATATAAGTTAAAGATTCATCACACCTGAATACAGTTAAATCTGGGAGCTCAGTTGCAATTAAAGCTTCAAAAAAGAAGAAATCATAAACTAAGCTAATAGAAATTGCAGTAGACATTTTATTTTGACATATTAAACTACTAGTTTAAGCCCCCCACGCTTGTTATTTTACACACAGAATTGGGTCTGTGTGAAGAGATTTTAGTCGCAAATCCGTTCAATCAATCTTGCTTACAATCCAGAAATTAAACTGAGTTTAACATCATGTTAGCTGTAATAAAAAACATCATGTTGATCAGAAGCACAAAGCCTCTTTCAGTGAGACTGCAGGTCTTTCATCAGAGCAGATTGTTCTCTTCAGCTCTGAGTCAATGGCTCTGGATGTGGACTGGAGGATGTGAGCTGACTGATGTCATGAAAAAGCCCATTGGTTGCAATGTCTGGAGGAGGCACAGAGGCAGGGTATAAATGCCCCCTTGTCTTTTTGTAGTCTGGGCTGAGGAAAGGAGGAAGAAAAAGTTCTGGGGGTTTTTTTGTGTGTGTCTCACTCTCTGCTTTGTGCTCTCTGACACCCATGCGTCGGTCAATAGCCCAGTTCCCACAAAGCAGCAGAATGGCAGTAATCTTGTTGTTTGAGAGATCTTCCCTCCCACGCCAGCCTTAATTAAGATGCAGGGGACAGACCTGAAGGAAAGATGGGCCTCTCTTTAGAGGGCTACTGGGTGCAAATTCTTTTCTGGATAGATTTCAATTTATTTTGCTGCAGTCAGAAAACTTATAGAGAAGAAATTTCACTACTGGACCGACTCAAAATATTTCTGTACATCCCTTTTAAAACTCTTAATAATATCAAATAAATGGCAAATTGTATGGTGTACATTATGTTGTTGTGGTAAAATTGAATGTAGACACACCCTTGTAAATAAATTTGCAGAAATATCATGCTTTTTAGGGAGAACTAAATGTATTTATGCAGCTTGTTCAAATTTTAGATAAAATAATGAGCTGATTAGCATAATATTGCACAACTACAGCTAAAGTGCCTGTTGGTAGGTTTTGTGTCTTATCGGGGTGAGCTTTATAAATTTGCATCCAACCTAAAGCAGCAGACAACATACCACCTACATGTAAACCCAGTGCTGAATATAGCATCTATGTGGCTCCCCTCCAATCTCTGTCAGTGGGTTCACATCCCCTCTGCCAGACCTGCTGACACAGCCACATTTCCTCCCCTATTGACTGGGGCAGGTCACCCGTGACAGTCTGACCAGCATCACTCAGTCACAATTATGAAGACCCAGCAGCTATGACAAAGACAAACATGGAGTGTGTCATAATAGGATGCAGAAAAGATGATAGTGTAACAACTACAGCAGATAATCACCACTATAATTAGAAGATGTGAGATGTGGGTGTCGCTGACAGTGATAGTGACAAGCAGTGGTGATGTTTTACCCCCCAAAAAGTGTGTAAACTACATTTGGGGAATCAAAATGACTTAACACTGTATTGAAGTGTGTTGTCAAACATTGCTTTTAAAAGGTGGTATTCAAAAAGTGCAAGGCAAAGTTTAGATCTTTAAAATAAAGTTGGAACCATCCCTTTATAGTAAGTAATGTAATGTAAATGTGATTATAAATATAATATGCTGTGTAACTACCTGTTTGTAATATACAATTATTCAGCAGTGGTGAAATAGCATTGAAAGAAATAAGTCCTGCATTCAGACTTAAGTGAAAGTATTTATAATAGATTAAAGTATCAGTGTAAGGAAATGTTACACTGTAGTTGCATAAACCTACAGAAAATATTTTGATGACATTTTAGTAATTAAGGACAGAACAAGTAAGGAACAAATCAGGAACTAACGTCTAATTATTAAACAGCTATTATAAATCAAGAATAATACAGTAGATAATAAGTTACATTAGAACAGACTAGATACTATGTAAACCAGTAGGAGATAATAATGTCAATGAATCAATGTAAAATAGGTCTTTTGTGTCTGTTTTCAGTTAAGTCATTAATTCCGGCTAATAAGCTGGAGTCTGTTGCCTTTCCATTCAGTCCACCAAACAAAGTTAAAACACGCCTCCATTAACGGTCTACTGATGGATTATTTTTGGATGGATCATTATTTTGTACAACCACAATATTCAGGCTGCCCTTTAGAAGATTTTGGGTTGTTGGCTCTTAAAAAATAGAAAATTAATGTTCCCTACTCCTTTTTCGTTCCCATTTTCCTACTGATGCTGTTAGCTCCCTACTTCTCATTAATTTGTTTTGTTTTTTTTGCAAAGTAATTACTCCCTGCTCAAACAATTCAGCACAATTCTAACATGCTGTTGTTTTCTTCCTCCTTATTTTCCATATATCTGAAGAACTAATTTGAATACTGTAAAAATAAGTGTCTATATCAGGCGAATACGATTAAACTCATTAGTAGAAATCAGTATGTGCAACCATTCTGTTAATAAGAGAAAATACATAGTGTATATGCGCATACACACCTGACCACCTCTGGTGACGAGTTTCCTGCCAGAAGACAATGAGCTTCTGTCGTACCCTGTCTAATTACGTTTGCCCCCCATGTCATGACTTTCAGACCTGGCGTCATCCATAAACTCAACACCTCACAATTAACAAGCGTTTCCATCATAAAAGTGGGAAGACAGGTAGTAAAGGGGAGCATGATGTAGATTGGAGACATGCTCCGTGGGCGTAAAATGCTGCTAAAACTGGCCTCAGGTGGAGATTACCCTGACATGCGAGCTGAACGCTGAGCACTGTCAACGTCACCCAAGCTACTGAGTGTAATTTTAATAGCCAGCACTGCCCTGTTTCTCGCTGTAACCCTCGTATATGCTCCCAATCACTGCCACTCTAAAGTAATTACTTTATCTGAAAGCAAGGCGCTTTTCTTTCCGGTCTTGTATGAATCATAGGACACAATCAGAGATGAGTAAGTATAGAGGAGATGAATTACTGCAAAGGGTAGTCGTCAGATCTTGATATATTTCTCATTTGAGAGGTTTGGTAAAGTAATCCATTGTCGTTTTTAAATTAGATTTATTTGATGGGGTTTTTTTCTGCGTTGTAACTCCAGATTTTAAAGAACCAGATCAGATTTATTTGCCATGAAAGCTAATCAATTGCTTCCCTGTTTTCACCACATGACAGCTTGAGACTTTGTGGGGCCTTCATTCAATATCTGACTGTATTCGAGAGTGCTCTTAAATGGCCATTTTTCATTGTAAGCCAATTGCAGTGACACACTGATATACTTTTGCAGTGTTTAACCTGCTTCACCGCTACACAGGAAATACATTTTCTTTTGAAAGTGATTAGTTACAACAGCATCAAAGCCTCTTTTAAGTATTGTGTTATTTAACCAAAATTTTGTGCAAGTTGCATAGTTTATTTCCAGGTATGGCCAATCAGGCTTTACAATGAGCAACGCTAGATTTCACTGGGAAAGGCAACAAGGGTAAACGCTATTGCTGCATTCATTATTATTGTTTCATTAATGCTAGTTGTCCCTCCAATTCTAAGTAGGTATAACCGGAATTTCAAATGATGTCTGAAGTGATGACATTTACTGTAAAGAAAACATTTGTGGCAGGAGACAGTGCACAGTTAGGGAAATTAGCAGTTGCTGCTGTGGTTAGCGGCAAACCTCACACATTTTATGACAGTTACAAGCACTGAGTACACTACTTTTGTATTCTCAAAATAGAAGAGAGTCCTGTGTGTAAACTGTAATGCATCTGTGTTGATATTTGGCCGTCTTCCAGAGTACCTGGACACGTCATGCCCAGTAAACACAGCCTCATCTCTTTGTCATGGTGAGGAATGGGTCTGAAACTCTAAACCCAAGACTAACTGCCACACTGGCCTATATTTCATAGATGGAAAGACAGCAGCAGTGTAAAGAGGAAATAACAGTGTGTACGCTTACTTGAGAGTCTACTTAGCCCTGGGCCTTTTCTTCTATTATCGACCACATCTACATTAGCAGGAAAAATGTTGTCTGGCGCTCTGGGAGCAGAAAGGAAGCATTTTCACAGTTGTTATCATCAGACCATATTAGATGTGTTGTTCTTCTGTGGGCACGCCACCAGGTCAGTCACTCCAGTGGCAATATTTACAGTCATACTTGGAACTAAGGAACACACTGATATTTGGGTGTGCTTCAGCCCTCTGCAAGAGAACTGTACAGCTGATATTTTGCCTTTAATTGTGTGTCAATTTTCATTGTAAAATGTCTCAACATTATGAGAATGAAAACAAACGTAGGCCTTATCATCCCATCACACAGGTTGTTGTATGTGGAAGCATTTTTCTACAAATCTTAATTACTTTTGCTGCATGTCCATTTTTAGAGAATATTATTCATTCTTCTGGCTCAGTTGTCCATGTTTGGATCACATTTATTTTGTCTGTTGTTCAATCAAATGTGTTATTCCAAAAATGAAATCTCTGGACAAGAAAAAAAGTTATACAATTAAATAACGGATATATCAAAGAGGCATTGTTTTGAAAGAATCAATTATGATATTGTGTAAAAGAGCAAAATCTTTATAAATACACATACTGTACATACACAGTTTTCTTTGCTGCAAATAAGCTTTAAGCTCTACACTTTAGTAAAAAGCCTGAGAGCTGTAGAATAAAATGACAGTAACATAACTAATAGATGAAGTGAACCAGAGAAAGATGTGTGTCCTCATCATAAAGTGAATGAGTACCTCTATGTGCTTTGTAAAGGGTCACGGAGCAGACGTATCTAATATCAAGTTAGGCCAGATATCAGTAGGAAATGATTTGATCAGCCATCATAATTCAAGAATGGAGATTTGCTTGAGTCATCATTGGTCATCCTGTGGATATAAATGTACCAGACCAGACTATCATTGGTAAGACTAGGATTGCTGTTGGGTAATGTGAAAAGGTATTGAATAGAAAGATTAAACTTTTAATGGCAGATGGTTGATATGACTCATTTTGGTTTGTGCGAAACAGACTTGTGTGATATACAGTATAGATGGTTGACACAGGAAGAAAAAATGAATATTTTAAGATTCACAAAGGTAGAATATGTTGGAGGGCAAACAAAGGACAGCTGAGCCTGATGAAATGCAGCTGAAGGCTGATGGTTGTGTCATGATTAGACTGTTGAAACATGAGTTGAGTCTGAGCCTGACAGGCTCAGTCTGAGCTGTCCTAAAATGGCCGTTGCACAAGAGAAAGCTGGTAGGTAACAACAAGGTCTTTTACTTCTGGCACCACCATCAGGCCAAACTGTACATTTGGAAATAGGAAGTAAAAATAGCAAAGTTGTCTCTTTTTCATCCAACCTATTTTCCTGGTGTTATGAATTACAGCCTTGTGGCTGTACTGAAGAGGTTTAATCTTGTTTTTGGTTGTACGTGCTATTTCCTACTCGCTCACATAAATTTGCAAGTGTGCACCCACCTTCAGTGGGGGTAAATGTTTTTCTCATTACTCTCAGTGTTCATCTTCCTAAAAATGCCAAAAGGTTCCCAAAACAGCTGATCTTTTGTGGTTTGCGTTAATGTGGTGCCCAAACATTAAAGATCACTATTGGTACAGAAAGAAGAAGCAACTAAGGCCTTTCCAGCTCTATTAGTACAACATGACACTGATCCAGTTCAGATACAGTTTCATGTGGACGGCACTCACCCTCCCTCTGACCTGTGTTCCTTGTCCTGTCTTTCAGCCATCATCAACCCCAAGCAGGCCAAAGACAACAAGAGCTTCAACTTTGATTACTCCTACTGGTCGCACACCACGGTAACTCTTTCCGCACTCCCACAGAGCAAATGTTGCACAGACACCCCAACAAAGCCACAAACACACACACACACACACACACACACACACACACACACACATATTACTATGGATTGCTAATTATTGATCTCTTATTTCTCTCCACAGCCGGCGGATGTCAATTATGCCTCTCAGATGCTGGTGTACAAAGACATCGGAGAAGAAATGTTGCTGCATGCCTTTGAAGGTTACAACGTCTGCATCTTTGCTTATGGCCAGACGGGTGCTGGCAAGTCCTACACCATGATGGGAAAACAGGATGTCAAAGATCAACAAGGAATCATTCCCTTGGTACAGACATGATTACTTGCACAGTAAGTGAATCTGAATTTCTCTCTTGTAAAAATTCTGAATTAATGTTCTTATTTTCCTCCTTCCAGCTGTGTGAAGATCTTTTCACTAAAATCAATGACAATACAGACAACAGCATGTCTTACTCTGTGGAGGTAAGTATGGTTCCCCTCTGTCATCTGCCCCTCCTGTATATACAGTACACCTGAACCCGTCACCTGTTCAAAATGTTTAAGCTCATTTTATGAAACTGAACAGGTAAGCTACATGGAAATCTACTGTGAACGTGTGCGGGACTTGCTGAACCCTAAAAACAAAGGGCACCTGCGTGTGCGAGAGCATCCTCTGATGGGACCCTATGTGGAGGACCTGTCCAAGCTGGCTGTCACCTCCTACAACGACATCCAGGACCTGATGGACTCTGGCAACAAGGCCAGGTGACGAAGCCGTCCATCAGCTTATTTAATTATTTATATTCTAGCTATTTGCACTTTGAATTCTTATATTTGTTGGTCTAACAAACACAGAAACATTTCATTTTGCTTATTGGATAAATGAATCTCCTCTCTCTACAGGACTGTGGCTGCCACCAACATGAACGAGACAAGCAGTCGCTCGCATGCCGTCTTTAACATCATATTCACTCAGAAGCGCCTTGATGCCGAGACTGATAACACCTCGGAGAAGGTACAACATGAGTGAACTCATTTAACATTGAGCTGTTGTCTCTGCTTATCTTTTAGCTGATTGATGACACTGATTTAAATCTTGTCGTAATTAGGAAATCATTGATTACTTGAAGGTCATAATGATAATGTGAGGTGAAAATAATCTTTTAACGAAACCTGTCTCTGGAACAACAATGATACAAGTAATCTGTTGTATTTTATTCATTAAAATCTATTGCATGGTCTGTTGCAGGTCAGCAAAATAAGTTTGGTGGATTTGGCTGGCAGTGAGAGGGCAGATTCTACTGGAGCCAAGGGGACAAGGCTTAAGGTGAAAATACTTTCCTTTATTACATTTGGGGTATTCAAAAACAGCTCTGAAAACACATTTACTCGCCTGTGTGGGAAACAATCAATATGGCTAAATATACATTAAAGCAATTGATTTGTGTGTGTTTACTTTCAATGCAAACATCCTTCTCTGTCACAGGAAGGAGCAAATATCAACAAATCTCTGACCACGCTGGGGAAGGTCATCTCTGCTTTGGCAGAAGTGGTAAGAATTCTATCTGTGTACTGTTCATTGTAAGATAAAGCAGATTTAATGTAGGATAAATGTGTTTATTTTACTGTCTACTTCATTTTAGGACTCTGGGCCAAATAAGGTAAACTATTTGAATTCTAATATTTTCTGTGTATTATTTCTCTCAACCTAAATGCAGATAAATGCATTGATTTTAATTTTGTTTTTCCTATTTAACACACAGAATAAAAAGAAGAAGAAAGTAGAAAGCTTCATTCCCTACAGAGATTCAGTTTTGACCTGGCTACTGAGAGAAAATTTGGGTATGAGCACTATAAATCTGAGTTTGACAGGGTAATGTTTCCTAATAATCCATCAATCTTCAGCAAACTGAGCCCAAAGCATTCTAATCTAACTCTTTTTCTACATTGTGTCAGGGGGGAATTCTCGCACTGCGATGGTAGCTGCCCTGAGTCCAGCAGACATCAACTATGACGAGACCCTCAGCACACTCAGGTAGAGAGCAGACAACACATTTTCTGCTACATCTTTTACCTCCCGCACAGCCAATGAATGCGGCTTTGAACGACAAGTTACAGCCGCAGTGCCGTGCTGCGGGGGTGGGGGGGGATTGTGAATATGTGCGTGCCTTGTTGTCTCCTCCGTCACCCGTGTCCCTTATTTACACTCACAGGTACGCAGACCGCGCCAAACAAATTCGCTGTAACGCTGTCATCAACGAGGATCCCAACAACCGACTGGTGCGCGAGCTGAAGGAGGAGGTGTCTCGTCTGAAAGAGCTCCTCTTCGCCCAGGGCCTGGGTGACATCATTGAGAGTAAGGGCTCATTTATTGGGTTGGTGTGACCATTAGTGTTATCTCTAAATTCAATTTCAAACCGTTTGTAATGGTTTCAGACCATTTTGTAAGTGTGCACATTATTCTCAAGGCTATACAATCAGCCTCACCTCAGCTCACACAGCTCCTCTCACAAACACTGCACTAGTATTCTCCCTATGTTCACAAACATTATGTGTGCGTCAAGGTGCGTTCAGATACAACATCTAACCAAGAACCAGCCCTCCAAAATTAATGGAAAGACATGAATGGAAAGTGATGAATAGATGCAGATTCTCTTTGGACTACAGAGGGACCAGAATTGAAGTGCAATTTATTCCCATGTTGTAGGGAGGGAGCTAGCATGACGAGCTATTTAATATTAGCGTTCCAAGTTGGAAAATGCTAGCCTCTACTGCTGTCCTAGCACTCATTTAACCATATAATAGTCCACCAGTACAGTTGTATAATGTGTAATGTAGCTCTAGAAGGAGCTCTCTCTGTCTGTAAAAAGAAAAGTCTGAAAAAGAAACCCTGATGATGTCATAGTGTGTAAATTATAACAGGGAGTCTGCATTACAAACTAGAGGTGAGGGGTTTGATAGACGTGGGCATTTACCAGGCACACACGGTCTACAGAAAAGATGTATTGAGTTATATTGAATTGCATTATGGGGGGCATGGGTTCTAGTGTTTTTGGAGATTTCAGCCTCTGCTGCATCGATTTTGATCATAAATGTTTTGGTTTGTCTCTTGCACGTCCTTCAACTTTTTGTGCAAGACTAAATCACTAGATTACTCCTTAAAACTGAGACAAAAATCAATGCTGATGGAATAAACCACCTGCACTATTATGATGGGCTGCATCATGTTACACCCAACCCTCCAATTCTGATGCACTATTAAACAAGATGAAAATTTGTATCTGAACACAGCTTTACAGTTATCTGAAATTGTTTTTTTTTTTTTTCTCATAACCATTGTCATGGCTGAACCTGTGAGTGTTTCATTTACAACATTTGTTACAGAAAAATCAGAAATGAACATGCAGAACTATATCTCCTGTACTGAGAGCATTCTAGACAAACTGGTTGTATTTATGTCGACTACACAGCTCAAGTGTTCAGCAAATGATACATGAACATTTAAATCCATGATCATTTTAATCTAAAGGTGTTACACTGTCTCTTTTTCTCTTTCTCTCTTTCTCTCTCTCTTTCTGTCATGCTATATCTTGTCTTCTCCCAGCATTTCGAGGGTCTGGTGCTGAGATAGAGGGTTTGAAATGTATGTTTCTTGGCTCTTGCTTTTGCTCTTGTGGCAGCTTAGCATCACTGGCGCTTTCTGTGACAGTAAATAATAGCTTTTTTGTGTTCCCTGCAGCACCACAATATCAAGAGAAATTGATCAGATTGTTTAAAGAGATATCTACTGAAATACAAGTAGATGAATGTTTATGCAATACAAATAGCATATAGGCTTTGTCATTTTGGCTGTTATCTATTTATATCTCTATATATGCAATATCATGGTGCTGTAGAGATTTGTGTTTGGCTTCGTAGCTGTGGCATTGGTGGGGCAAAGCTTAATTCACTGTGATGCAACAAAGCAGAGCAGCAAAATATGAATTTGCACCATCAAGAGACATGTTTCATCCCAATCTTTAATTTCCCTGATGTAGAGACTGTAGCCTCCCATTCCCCCCCCGGCAGGGTCTGTCTGGCTTTATCACCTCCCGTTGGCAGCCGTAACAGAAAGCATTCAGTAAACATAAGACGATGATGATGCGCCCTTTCCCGTCATTTGAGGGAGAGTATAATAATTTGCATAATATTAGATCTATGAGGTACTCACCTCATTTTATGCTATGAGTTTTTTACTGTCTTTCCATAATACATGACTTCATTAGCTGCACTGCGAAGGCGATATTATGTGATCCATCTTGGCAGGCAACAGCCTGTCCAGATGGATGGGTGTGATACACTTTTCCAATTTATTGCTCTGTGTTGCCATAGCAGCAGCTGCAGGGTTGATATTCTTTATTTTGTAAAATCTATCATAGGCCTTTGAGGTGTCACAACAATGCCAAGGAAAAACATTGAACGAACAACAGAATACAGGATGTAAACTGTAGACTGTTTCGATAAATAGAAAAGATATCAAAAGTCATGATTCAAAATGTCCACAGGTGTTTACTTAATGGCTATACATATAAACTTGTCTGATTCTCTGCCAGAGTAATGGATTTCTTTCAGTAAATTGTTTGGCATTGCTCATTTTAGAGAAGCACACTGAGCATTAAATGCATCTCGTCAGCTTTTAGATACAGTGATAATGTTAATGGAGAGCTCAGGCTTCCTGAATGTTCTCTGAAGAATGAGTCATTATGTCCCTGCACATTGGACGGCCTTGCTTACGTATTTCATTTTCCATACACAATGACTCATTTTATTTTTGCTTTAAAAGATGCTTGATTGGAAATAATTCTTGTCTCATATTTGAAATTCTATCTGAAATGAACAGTATATATATTGCAACTTTACATTTGCTTATCTTTGACTGTTCCTGCATTTGACACTTGCTTGAGGTTTTTTGTATATTAGTTGCATTATCTTTTGTGCCTTGTAACGGCTGGATGGCCTCTTTGTTGCATCTCTTTGGTTGGTCTTCTTTGCGCGTGGCTTTCCGCTGGTGCTGCCCTCGCTTGTATACAAGCAGTTTAAGTTTCTCTCTGTGAATTAGATTTGTTTTAAGCCACATTTTGTCTTCTTTCTATTCTCCCTTTTCTTCTCTTCCTTATCTGTCTGGATTTCTCCATTTCTTTACTCCCTATTATCGATTACCCCAACCCCACTTCCTGTACACTCCCAGCGCCCCCTCCCACCCTGACAGACCTATCCGATTACAAGAACAATAACAATAAAGGCCAAGCTGTGAATCAAAGGGATGATCTCTCCACAGTGACCAATGCCATGACGGGGATGAGTCCCTCTCCGTCTCTCTCGGCCTTGTCCAGCCGTGCCGGATCTATCGCCAGTCTGCATGACCGCATCATGTTCAGCCCAGGCAGTGAGGAGGCCATCGAGAGGCTGAAGGTGAACACTGGATGACAAACAGTACCTCTTTAATTTCTCACTCCATTTTGACATAATGCAGTTGTACTGTACGTACATATTAGATATTCCCTATGCCCATCAGTTACATGTTGCCAGATGATATCTACAGCGTTATTCACCAATGATTTGTACTCATGACCTCTCAGTAGTTAAAGGAGAAGACAGGCTATCATCTGTGTTTTTGTTATTGGCAACAAATCCCAAAAAGTATTGTTGGGAGCATTTTATGGCTTTAATAGAGGGTCCACATTAGAAGTTTGTTTTGTCATGTTTCATCTTTTTAAAGGATAAATAATTTCCTAAAACAGCTGAGCACTCTAGTTTTTAGGACAGTGTATGTGCAACTAACTTCAAAATATACAATTGTGCCCATGTTCAGGTTCCTGTTTCAAAGTGGGATTAGTGAAAACTCTGAGTTTGTTATCCCTGAGATGAAGGAAACTCTGGGTTTTCAGTCCCAGAAAGTTACCACGGTAACTGACCCAGAGTTAACTGTGAAGCTAACCTGCTCGCTGGCAGGCTTTCTTCAACAAGCCCTGAGTTTCTCTCTGTCTTCTCCCTCTTACAGAGCCAGACTCGCTGTTTCATTTCCTCATCCATTCAGTCTGCATCAAAGGGCATTCATTAGTGGAGGTTTACTGTATGTTAGAATCAAAATCCTGGTTGGATATTAGTTTAGTTACTCAAGGACTTTCTAAACTTAGCGCTTTTATGAACATCAGTCATTTCTTTGAACGGCGGTTTTTACCTTCACATTCAAATATTACACAGCATGAATTCAGCCTCAGCTCAGAATAAAACCTCTGCATGTCCTTCTGTTATAACACTGTGACTCACTGTGCACACAAGACAGCAGCTACTGCACTGAAATGTTCATTGAACATAATGTGTAATCTCACTTTAAATTTAAAAATCAGTAATAAGCTTTAGACACATAGGATCAATGAATAATTATCTCTATCACTCATGATGTGATCGGTTGCACTGATGGAACATCATTCCTATAATATTGGACATTATATGTTAATATTACTGAGTGATTAGGATCAAACAGCATCACTGAATGCTGTTGAACCAAAATACAAATAGACGTCAAAACTCTTAAAATCTACCATATTTAACCTTGATGCTGTTTCAAGTGCAAACACACAACACACCAAATACATTATTACTGTCAGACTACTGACACTATCAGACTGTGAGTTTACAGTCATGTCTCTGTGTCTTTGATCTCTATATGTTATAAATCTTTAACTATATTTTTCATCTTCAGTTGCTGCCTCCTGTGTTTTGTCCCTGTCAGATTAAAGCTGAACAAATATGTTTAAAATATAATGTAGCTGCAGCCCGATACACAGTCAGGTTCTCCTTCATCATCATTAAGGAAATGGAAGTCTGGTAAATGATGAATTAATGGACAACACTGAATAGAACTTTATTGTGTTAACTTATTGACACTTTTTCCCGCTCTGACTCAGGCTTTTTTTTATTTTTTAAAGATAAATATGCAACGTCCGCATACACATGCATTAATATCTCTACTTCCACTGGATTAATATGGAGACTCTGTGTTAAATTTACCTAATGCCATGGTGAATCATAGTATCTGAGCTCCATTGATGATATCATCACACACACGCTTAACTCAGAGTGAACATAGTCAGAGTTCATTGAACTGACTGATCAGTTGTTCTGGACCTGAAAACTCCCATCTCATTTCCCATCTCGGGGTTCATCAACTCAGAGTTCAGGTTTAGGTTCAGAGTTTGTTAAGCCTGCTTTCTGAAACAGGCCCCGGGACAATGACTGAACATGTCACCTGGTGCAACAGTGTTCGGACAACAATGGAGCTTTGGCTACACAGACAGTACTTGTTAGAAGGATCAATTCATTGTTGGTTTTGGTCTTTTCTTGAGACTTGTTGACAAAAAGAAAAATATACAATATCGCCAGGCATAACCTTTTAGATGCTTGTTTACATGTCTTAACACTGCTGTTTGAAATGTCAGGAAACAGAAAAAATCATTGCAGAACTCAATGAGACTTGGGAAGAGAAACTTCGTCGAACAGAAGCCATTCGAATGGAAAGGTGAGATACATACAATATGCCATTTGTCTTTTTTTTCTAACTTCTCTTTTAGAAAAGAGTCCAGGACCACACAAAAGTAAAACTCATGAATTAAAGACAATAATTCATGAACACTGAGATAAAACAGACAACAAATAGCATCAAAGAATGCTTATGTAATGTTAAGAAACAGGACATGTGGAGTCATTGCAGATAACTTAATATAGAAGTAGAATTTGATCTTTTTTATAACATACTTACCTGTTTTTGTAATCTTTACAATTATTTATCTTAAAATGACTCTACAAGAGGAATGTGCTAAAACTGACTTATATAGAAAAATATACCAGTGCTCCACTTATTCATGCAAACTATATTGATTATTGAGGCATCTTAACATATAGACAAATCACTGAATACTGCATCTGATGTTCATCCACAGAGAGGCCTTGCTGGCAGAAATGGGTGTAGCAATGCGAGAAGATGGTGGGACAGTTGGTGTATTCTCCCCTAAGAAGGTAAGAAAGAGACATTTCCAAAAATGCTCCATGACCTAATACTTACCATTTCAATTATTCACTAAAATGCTTGTCTATTTACCCCAAAGCCCTCCGATAGTCCTAGAAAGCCCCAGCCCGTGTTTATTGACACAGTCGGGCTGTTTTCCCCCAACGAGGTTTGTAGCTCTGAAGTGTTTAAAGCTGCCTCCTTCTCTGGGTGCTCTGAGTCTCACTTCAACAGGAGCCTCGCCAAGATCTGACGAGGGTTTATTTTTTTCATTAAGTGTTATCTTAAATCTACTTCATTACTCACTTCAAACACTCCCTCACTGCGCTCAAGGCAGCAACGGTTGTAAACATGGGGGGAAAGATAATGGCTGTGCCCCCATTTCGGTGGTTTATGGCTGTTTGCCTGCAGCCCCATAACATCTACATTAAACACTTGTGCTGTGAAGCTGTAGGGAGGGAATTTGACTGCATGGTTTTAACTACTGCTTATCGTTTGATGTTTCTTCCTGGGAGAGATTGCTTTTCAGCACTGTGATGTGCAGTGCATACATATGTTATATTGTAAATAACATATGGATAATAAATGATTTATGTAAATTACTTACTAAATTTCTACAGGCAGTAAATTATTCCTTGTTCTCTGTCAGACGCCTCATCTGGTGAACCTCAACGAGGATCCTCTGATGTCTGAGTGCCTGCTGTATTACATTAAAGATGGAATCACCAGGTTAGATATGACAATAATAATAATAATAATAATAATAATAAACCACACTGAAATGGTAACTTAAATGGAGGAAAGCAAAGAATTTTATTTGAAGTGTTATATTTACTTGCTGTGACATCATATTTTCACCTTTTGTTTATAGGGTCGGTCGTGTAGACGCCAGCAGTCGTCAGGACATAGTCCTCAGTGGCCACTTCATAAAGGATGAGCACTGCACCTTTACCAGTTCTACTGATCCATCAGGAGAAAGTGAGCAATCCTTATCTTGCTTTATCAGGCTTGTATTTGTGTACATAAGTGTTTAATAAGAGTTTAATATTGACAGACAGGACAGGAAGTCTCATTTTGTTCTCTTTGTTTCCTAAACAGCTGTTGTCCTAGAGCCCTGTGAAGGAGCTGAGACCTATGTCAACGGAAAGAGAGTGACAGAGCCCACTATCCTCAAATCAGGTCAGTAAGCTCTCTTGCTCCCTGGATATCATCTTTCATTCTGTATAGTAACTGGTAGCACCATGTATGTGGTATCCATTTACTTTTATACATGCTGATGTTTCAATACCCCCATAGGAAATCGCATCATCCTGGGGAAAAGCCATGTGTTCCGGTTCAACCACCCTGTGCAAGCTAGAGCAGAGAGGGAGAGGACACCATGTGCTGAAACACCTGCTGAGCCTGTGGACTGGGCCTTTGCCCAGAGGGAGCTGCTGGAGAAACAGGGCATTGACATGAAACAGGAAATGGAACAGAGGTAATTTGGGGAAATAGTGAGCCAAGGGACTTGATTCTTTCCAGAAAGGCAGTATAGATATCAGATAGGGCCTCATCCCTGACATATATTATTGTAGACGGGAACACCAAATGAGATTCCCCTTTGTCCTCGTGTGTTTATGTCCTCAGGCTGCAGGAGTTGGAGGACCAGTATCGCAAAGAAAGAGAGGAGGCCAACAACCTTCTAGAGCAGCAAAGACTGGTACAGTAATGAGCAGCTTTGCAAGTGTCAGCGAGTGTAGCTTTGTGTGCTGCTGATATTAATCATTAAAGGTATAGGAAACAACATCTAACAATATTTTTTATGCTTCATTTACAGTACATTCATATTTTTATTGAGCTGTGGTCCACAGTTCACTTATTCACTTGACATCTATTCCTAAATAGCTTGCTAATGTGGTAGGGGGACCAGAATTTGACATGGGTCTTCATAAACCATTTCTATAGGATTATGAGAGCAAGCTTGAGGCTCTTCAGAAACAAGTGGACCGTTATTACCCAGAAGCGACTGAAGAAGAGGAGGAGCCAGAGGAGGAAGGTAGTGCAAATGATTGAACACAGACACCTGCAAATAATGTATCAATAGTGAGTTGTTGGTAAGCAAATCCTCACTAAATGATGATCTTTCATCCTTTTGGCCCACAGTGCAATGGACAGAGAGGGAAAGGGAGATGGCTGTGTGGGGCTTCCGTAAGTGGAGGTGCTACCAGTTCACCTCTCTCCGTGACCTGCTATGGGGCAATGCCATCTTCCTCAAGGAGGCCAACGCTATCAGTGTGGAACTCAAGAAGAAGGTCCAACATGTTAATGTCATTAAAACTCCATTATAGCCACAAACTGATGTTATAATATGGATCTCTAACTATATCAATGCTTTCTGTGCTCCTGCAGGTCCAGTTCCAGTTTGTGCTGCTGACAGACACTCTCTACTCCCCCCTGCCTCCAGACCTGTTGCCCCCAGAGGCAACTAAAGACAGAGAGAAGCGACATTTCCCACGCACTATTGTGGCTGTGGAGGTGCAGGATCAGAAGAATGGAGCCACCCATTACTGGACATTAGAAAAACTAAGGTACATGATCATGCACCGTGTCTTTACATAACAACATTTTTTAAATTCTGAATTCTACATGTACTTGCCAGACATGTAGCTTTCATATATTCTTTCAATGTAACATTTGGCCAAAAGACAATACTAATCTAGAAACACTCTCTTTAATAATTGCACTGCCAACTAAAAATGTCTGCAAGCCTTTGACATACAGTAGAGACAAAATGAGCAACGATCTCAGTGCGTATGTGAGGGATACATTTCACAAAAAGAACATTCCTAATTAACTCCATGCTATGTATCTTTTTAGTCTAATGACTCTATGTGGTGACGGTTGCTGCTTCTTGCAGGCAGAGACTTGATCTGATGAGAGAGATGTATGACCGCGCTGCT
This sequence comes from Thunnus thynnus, assembly GCF_963924715.1. Classification (NCBI taxonomy): domain Eukaryota; kingdom Metazoa; phylum Chordata; class Actinopteri; order Scombriformes; family Scombridae; genus Thunnus; species Thunnus thynnus. The sequence continues at coordinate 28,922,196 of NC_089524.1, read as the reverse complement.
GATGTGCCCAACAATACCACCGAGGACAGTGAAAATGTGATGACCGGAGGCGACCCCTTTTATGACCGCTTCCCTTGGTTCCGTCTGGTTGGCAGGTAAATGCTGAACAACAGTATCGCTCCTACACAGTATGTGAACAGCAGAGACAGGCATTCATCCTGAGCTGATACACTATAAACACCAAATCACAGGTCAACAGCAGCGAGCAGACAGCTGCCCAGTGTTAGTCTTATTTGTCTGTTCATGATAACGGGAGGCTATTGGCTATAAGTGCCACATGTGCATGTGGTCACCTGATGGACCATAATGACGGAGACACCAGCCTGAAGTAGTCTGCAGCCCAGTTCATTATGGTGTCTCTATCATTACATAGTGAAGTCTGGTGTTCCCAGTCTACACTGTAGTTGCATTACTATCATCGTATCTCTCCTTTCACCAAATGTAAAAAATTCTATTTATATGAAGGACTTAATGGGCATCATTTATCAAGAAACATACAGTGATCGGAAATTTACACAAACACCATGAATGTAATAATTGAACTTATTATTCACAAATGTTGTCATAACTGATATGTTTTAACTTGTACTGTCAGTGTACTGTCAATTGTCAATCTAATCTCTATGTGCTTTATTAACGAATGCAGTCCTGTCTTCTTCTGGTAGCCTGAGTGAATATATTTCTCCTGAATACGGCCTTGCATCTTAAACACAAAGGATGGATTTGACGATCGATGGAAATGATTGGTACAGGCTTGTCGATTCCAGGCCTGTCTTTTTTAATGGGAAAAATAGTCCATGGAACATTTGAGAACGACATTTCTTCAGTCCTCCTACTCAAAGCCTGCTGTTTCTTTCTCTTCCACTTTAGCACACAGCCTCCCAGTCGCTCTCTCTTTCTCGCTCTTGCAGATGGGTCCAACACACAGTCACATGCCCCAGTTACATAATATTCAGCATATCAAGCCTTTAATGTCATTTAGCTCCAGCAAGACAGGTAAAAATGTTCAGGCAGTAATCTGAAAACCACTTGAAATATGTTGTTTGTCAGCTCATTTAGAATTTCTATTATACAATAGGTGAGTAATAAAAGCATATCTAGTCAAATACGCCACATCAAAGGAAATTGTTGTATTAGCCATTTGTATTATGAACACTCGTAAAGCTAACTAGTTGAGACACACTCTTGATACGCTTATGATCAAGGGCTTTTTTATTTCAATATAGGCTTTACACCAGAAGTCACCGCTGCTAATAATCTACGGGGATTCACCCATAATGTCCACAGAGAGTTGTTTTTGTATGTATTTACTACTTATATTAATTTAGAGTAGTCTATTCTAAATCAGTAATGACGTTAATATTCATGAGATAAGATTCTAGCAGCACAGACAGAGACTATAGAACAGATGAGGAACTTTGAAATAAATAAATAAAAATTAGACTGACACTAAAAATATTAATACAATATACACATTACAATACATTAATATATATAGCTGCATTTTGCAAATAGTGTGTATATTATAGGTATATGTATAGATATAATTATGAATAATAACAAATATATAAAAATATTGTTGTTGTTATATATAATGTACGTGTAGTATATGTAATATACACACACTTTACTGCAAATACAGCAGCAGTTTACACCTAAAAGTGATTTTTCTCAGTTTTTTTTTTCTCCTCTTTTGAAGCAAATTGTATTTTATGCAGATTGTCAAGCATCATACTCATGGTCTGGCACATTTAAGTATATGCCCTCCAAGCAAAGGTGGTTAAATACTTCTAACAACCTTTGCAGCTTGTCTTGCACTATCCCATCTGTCGTCTATGTCTCCACTATATGCTCTCCACTACAACAGACAGTAAAAGCAGATTTTGGCTCAAAGGGAGGAAGGTTTTCTCCACTGGTCCACTCCATATGGTGCCCTTCCGCCCCTCTTGTTTGAACAAGTGTGTGCTTTCTATCTGACTGTACTAACCCAGTTCCCATGTCTCTGGCTGCACCAGAAACCCCATTTTCAACACATGCATGAGCGAGCGCATGAGTGACCTTACCCCATCCCCGACCCTCTCCAACTCTGAAATTACTGAGCTGGCCGACTCGCAGCGGGAGGGTCGAGGGGAGGAGGAGGAGGAGTTGGAGGATTTGGACGACCTGGACGATGATATCTTTTTGGACGACCCGTGCTCGGAGCTCGGGGGAGAGGATGATGATGATGATGATGATGATGATGATGATGAGGGAGAGCTCTACCGAGGCTCCAGCGAAGGCCTGGACCCCTTTTACGACCGCTCACCATTATTCAGTGTAGTGGGAAGGTTGGTGAGGTTTCGGGAGCATGCTGGTGGAGGAAACTAGCTCTTTCACGCTGAGACGCAGGGTCCGTTTCCCTCAATAGACATCAGCGCAGACAAAATGACATACGTGAAAACGCAATACACGACACAGATGCAGTATGTTCTCACACGGTCCTGTTTTGTGGACTGTGTGTGCATGAGTGAGGAGAGTACATGAAACATTCACACAGGAGTGCCAGAGTGTCTTTTGTTTTCGTATGTGGCAACCACACATTTTCTGCCCACATTAGCCTGCTTTTGGGTGTACAAACAGACATTTCCCATGGTACTGTCCAGTTGGGGCAAGTAAACTACACTGTGTTGAATTGGCGCAATAGCTTCAGTGGCGATTTGGAAACCAATTTTAACTATGTTTTTTTGATCGTTGGATTTTCATTTCGTCATCTTCTTTAACACTGGCTGCTTGTTGAGTACTCCAAGACAAACTAGCCCCTTAAGCTAAGTTTCCCCTGTCTCAATTGTCACTGTCACACAAATGTTCTCAAATATTAAACCACTACACAGATTTTTTTCATGAATATGATTCTGAGTGGACACTGGAGTAGACATTTCTGGGCTTCAAGGTTTATCTTTTGCTTTCTATTTTTAATCTCATCAAATTAGACTTGCTTCTTTTTATTGTTTGCTAAACTGTTTTTTTATACACTAGCTTAGACCAAATGCTTCTCCCTCATTTGACAATTGTATCAAACAAGTCCTTTAAGCCAGCCTGGGGTGGGTCGTTTCTTACCACTTGTTTCGATGGAAATCCAAGCAATGTTGATGCTCAACGGCTGCTTGAGGTGTGTGTTTCACTTATGTGCGGTTAAATGGAAAATAGTGGCTTTTAAAGATAATTCACTAGCCAAAAGCACTGACATGTCTCATGGAGTATATTGAGGTCTGATTTGCATAACACAGGAACCCACAGCGAAATGTTCTCACCGTGCTGTGAAACCTGAATAAGTATGAAAGAGTCTGGAAATTATTCACGTGAAGTAGCAAAGTTATGTTCAAGGAAGACTCAAAATCTCAAGATGAAAGAGCTGGTTTCTACTGCAGCTGTCTCTTTTAGGCATGCCAGAGCACAAGTCTTTTCATTTTGACCTTTTTTGTCAATTTTTACTTGAATACGTCTGATGATGATCTAGTGCCCTTCTTTTGCACAAATTAGCACTTCGACCCAGGAGGTGCCCTTTGATTTCTGATGTTATTCGTTGGTTTTTGGTGTAGCATATAATATATCAAGCTGTTGGCAGTTTTTATTCAAGCTGAGCCATGTTCCGTATGATGATTTCTGTTCCATTTGCTTTTGATTCCTTTGAGTCGAGAAGTTGAAAGCATTTTTGTTCACCTTTTTTGTCCTGAGCATGCCTTCTTTGCACCTCACCAATCTTGTCATAAGCCTTTCCCTTTTAACACTCGCCACCCTTAAATGTCTACCCCTGTTAGCTCATGGAAAAGTGGTCCTTGACTGCAAGATGTATTGTAGCTAAAAACTAGAAAGAAAAAACAAGGAAGAGAAAACTTTCTAATGCAGTTGTTCTCAAGCAAAATGTAGTCTTTGTCACTACCCCTGAAGTATTTTCAAATGTAATGCATATACAAAGTGCCACAAGTGCTCAATTTGGCTTTGTACATTTGATATGTAGTGCAGTGTTTTCATATTGAGTGCAGTAGAATATAATCATTAAGCAATGCAAAAAGAACTCATTATTTCAGGAATGCAGTTCATTGCTCATGAGGAAAACATCTGCTCTCCAGCTCAGTGTTGAGCTGGTTTCCAATATTTTGAAATCATTTAAAGAATTCAAAAGTTGACCCTTACACACATGCTCCTTAGCCTCACCAAGCTTTCATCAGTACAGTAAAAAAAAAGGAATACTGCATGTAACCCATAAATGTCCTGATAATATCATCATTTGTAGATGGTGAGGAAAAGCCCCTAAGAAGCGATAGTAAAGGGCAGCCATGGCCATCGCAAGAGCAGTCCCAGCTTCTGTTTGGTTGCTTTGCAGCTCTGTGTTCTGTTGTCCAGTCCAGTGAAATTTTATCAATTTGTGACCCACCTCCTTGGCTTTGTTGTTTTTAACGCTTTGTTATTCCTCTCACCTTTTCTGCTTTTTATCCAGGGCTTTTGTTTATCTGAGTAACCTGCTGTACCCGGTTCCTCTTGTCCACCGCGTGGCCATCGTTAGCGAGAAGGGGGAAGTGAAGGGCTTCCTGCGGGTGGCAGTGCAGGCCATATCAGGTAAGGCTCGGAACCTCAGCCTCATCGCTGATGGAACAAAGGGCATTAAGGGATTGAGAGGACAGGCTGTTTGTGACTTCTTGAGGGAGTGAAGTGAAGGTGCTTTGTGTTTCCCTCCAGCTGATGAGGAAGCTCCCGACTACGGCTCAGGAGTGAGGCAGTCAGGCACTGCCAAAATATCATTCGAAGATCAGCAATATGAAAAGGTAGAGGCAATCCCTATACTTACTGTATACTATTTACCTGTACACTTTTACATACTTACCAGTTTGTTTTGTACCTTGCTTTTGCAGTTCCAGTCAGAATCCTGCTCTGTGGGACTGTCTCGTACAGGGATTTCACAGGAGGAGCTTCGTATCGTGGAAGGGGAGGGGCAGAATGTAGAAATGGGACCCTCAGCTGATGAGGTCAACAACAACACATGTGCGGGTAATCGTATTTATGAGTGAATGGATACATGTTTTGGGTGTTTGGGTATGTGTGGTGTCCTACTTAGCCTAACAGTGGCCTAAATCTGGCAGACGTGGCTACTAGATTCATGCCAGACTGATTCTGTGTGAAAGGCTCATGATGGAATTGGCTCAGGAAGATTTGGGCTGGGAGGAGGAGGTGAGGTGATTCTCAAGTTGGTGCCCCAAATCCTAGCCAAACCTCATCCATCCATGGACCATGGTGCCAGAACACAACTGGGTGCACCGACAGCCACAAACAGTTCGATTGGCTAGCTACCTGGAATGCAAGCTGCAACCTGTGTCTGATTTTCATTTTGCGTTCCTCACAGCTGGTGCAGATGAACTGGAGAATCCACTGAAGGCCAACGTAGACGGCCAGCTAGACACAACTCTGGAGCACCTCAGGATTGGTAATGTGTTTACCTTCAGGGTGACTGTCCTGCAGGCTTCCAGCATCTCTGCAGAATACGCTGACATCTTCTGCCAGTTCAAGTAAGCATTTCACCAACATGTTTTCATTGTACGCTATTATGTCCATGATTGCCAGTATTTATCCTTGGTTTTTTTTACAGTTTCACATCAAAATTTTGTAAATGTTTTGCTGTTTCGATTGATTTCAGTTTCATCCACCGCCATGATGAGGCCTTCTCCACCGAACCCCTAAAAAACACAGGCCGCGGCCCCCCTCTCGGCTTTTACCACGTGCAGAATGTAAGCATTATCAGTACAGATCATGTACAATGATGTGTTGGAGCATGTTTAATAGCCCATGTACTCAAACCATCACTGTATTGTTTTTATAGATTGCTGTTGAGGTTACCAAATCCTTTGTTGACTATATCAAGACTCAGCCAATTGTGTTCGAGGTGTTTGGACACTACCAGAAACAGCCTTTCCTTCCACTCTGTAAAGACGTCATCAGGTACTGTAGCAGCTATGAAGTTTGCTCATAGAGTTGATTTACTGCAGAGACAAAGATATAATCAGTATTATAATGTTTTCATAAAATAACTCTATGGTTATGTATTGTCATTTCCTTAATCAGTCCACTGCGCCCCTGCAGGAGACAGTTCCCACGAGTGATGCCTCTGTCCAAACCAGGTAAATAAAGTCTTTGGCTTGACTTCCACCATTTATTTATGTTACACAGTCTTTGTATTGGTCTCCCTGCAAGTCGTGTCATCTTAGCTTCATGTTGTTGGGTATGAGCAGTGGACTCTGACGCCTCGCCGGACCAGGAGAAATCACTGGAGCTGATCCGATACCTGGTCCCAGATGTGTTCAATGGGGCGCTGGTGGACTCGCTGTCAGGCCACGCTCTGTCTGCTGCTGGCTTGGCTGCTTCCTTCCTACTGGAAGTAAACGAGCGAGCTCAGCTGCCAGCTCCACCCACCTCTATCTGTTCAGTTATTAAAGCTCAGAAGCCGGGTTGGTTAACTGATGTCAGATCCAAGAGAATCCTGTGACTGAAAGCCTTTTTTATATCAAGTGTTTCTCTTGGTGTGACTTACTCCAAAGCCAAGTGGTTGTTTCTTCACCCTGAAATGTATTAATTAAATACTAATTCAAAGAATACAACATATTACGTGGCATGGTTGCATAGGAGGGAACTGATTCAAGCCACTGTGACAACAAGCATCAATTCTTTGAAGTATTACTGAAATGTAACACTGGAGCCCTTGCAGCTCCAGGGTCGATGTTCTGTAACTGACCATGATATGACCTTCCCGTAAATGTGGAGATGGCGTCACAAAAAACATTCAGTGTTTCAAATCTACACACTTTCTATTATGGTGTATATTACAGTTACTACTGGTCGAAGCTAGTAGAAGCTGTTATAATTTTAAAAATGAAGTTAATTGATATAAAAGGGAGCTTTCCTGTGTCAGGATTCTACAGTGGATTGGCTCTCTGGTGTACTGTGTGTTCACTGTTGACCTGCGTGGTGGATGCTCCCTGCAGTTCCCTCTTTGAGCTCCTGGATCACTGTGCCTTTCTGCTGCAGTAGTGGTGAATAATACTGTCTCAGATGGGAATGATAATTTATACTGTACATTATACTGTATATTTATATATTGCACATATAACATTTTATACAGTCACATACTATATATTATATTTCTATTTCTGCATGTAAGTGTTTTTTCATGCACACTCTGTCTTAACTATGAACTCCTTTTGGGGAACTACCTTAAATTGCTGAAGCTGATCAGCTCATTGTGTTTTCAGGATACACATAGTCAGACTAGATTTAACCATTTAGACAAAACAGCTAGACATTGATACTATGAAAGGAGTCTGCAAATGCTTTTTCACATGCATAGAATGCTACAAGTTGAATTTGCTGACACAAAGGCTGCCTTGTGCAGCGAGAACCCACAGTGCCAAACCTAGTGAAGTTTTATGAATACATATGTAGATTTTTTTCTAAGGAAATTTATTGGTATTCTCCTTTAAGGGAGGAACGCAGAGTTGCTTATAAACCTGCTCATGGAAAGGAGCTCCCTCTACAGGACTGAATGGTTCCTCTCTCTCCCTGCATCACTGATTTCCTCTCTTCTTCCTATTCTCTTTCCTTTGTAGGTTTAGAGCTGTTGTCAGCTCCCTGCTGCTAGCCACTAGTCTGCTCTGTGTTCATGCTCACCCGGTCTTTCTGTCTAACACTCTCTACCTCCTTTTTCAACACAGTACCTGCTACCAAGCTGACAACCATGACCCGCCCGCAGGCAGGACCCTGCCACTGCAAATACGATCTCATGGTATTCTTTGAGATCTGCGAGCTGGAGGCCAATGGAGAGTGAGTATCCTTTGTCACCTCTCAGCAAGCATCCAGTGCTGCAGTTCATTTTCACTCAGCAGATGATGCGAATGATTTAACCGAGCTTTCCATGAAATTAAATATTCAAGAAATAAGTATGATGATCCTGGGAAGCTTTTGCACCACATAAATGTCTCTAGCACTATAAATGACTGTCATCAAATTAAATCAGTGAAGCCTGTTCTCATCTGCGTCTTCCCAGCTACATCCCTGCAGTGGTGGACCACAGAGGAGGAATGCCTTGCCATGGCACATTCCTACTGCACCAGGTATGTCAATTACACTTTGAACAAATATAATGGTGTGAATATTTTAAATGTATTGAATATAATTACACCTCTCTATCTATCTTGCCTGTTTTTTTTTATTTAACTCAACAGGGCCTTCAGAGGAGAATCACTGTCACCATTGTGCATGAGTCGGGCGGTGACATGGAATGGAAGGAAGTCCGTGAACTTGTTGTGGGTACGTTTGGTTTCCAGGCTTTCTTTCCCTGAAAACCAAAACATTGCACCAACAGTAGTACTGCATTGTATATAATCTTCTCTCACTGAGACACCTGTGCTTTTCCAGGACGACTCCGCAACACCCCTGAATCTGATGAGACTATCATTGACCCCAATATTCTCTCTCTCAACATCTTGTCTGCTGGGTATGTCAGGCCCATGCAAGATGACAGGTACGTACACGTGTAAACATCAGCTTTCCAACAGCAAGATCTATACAAATGATGCATCTTTTGTATGTTCCATTAGCTTGGTGAATTCAAAATTCGAAATATCTTGTGGACACTGATATATTTGTTTATGCTAAGGTTGTTGCAGCTTGGCCGAACTTGGAAACCACTCTATGGTTCAGATTTTTATGTCAACAAGAGTCTTATCCGAGGACCTCACTATGTTACTACAGTGGCAGCTCCTGCACTGGAACATGGCACACGAGCAAATGCATGGCATAGGGAATCAGCTGTACGCGTCAGAAAAAAAGCATGGCAGTAGAGGCACAACTTGAATGTTATAACAAACTACAGCAAGCTCTTTTATGTTGTATCTTTATTATCGTGTCTGCATGAATCTAGTTTTCTCTTTCTGATTGCAGGAGGTCACACATGAAAAGTCCAGAGTGACCATGAGCAAAGTGAATCAGATTACCCTCGAGTTCTTTAAGAGGACCTTTTTAAACCCAAACCTGCCACATCAGTAGTTATGAATTCACTTTAGTCCATGCTGGCTGTGCGACCCTCCTTGGTGTTAATCTGTGCCTTTGTTGTTTGATTGTCGACATTGCACTTACATGTTTCATCTCACCCCGTCTATCACCTCACCTCTAACCCGTCATCATCTCTCAACCATGATTACATGTACTAACCCCAATACTGACCTGCTTATAGACTTCAAGAACCATGCCACTAATTTTACCTCATTTTATTGAATTTCACTGCTGTATAAATAGACTTTCATCAAATAATATTGTAGCACTCCAATATGGAATAAAAATGCATGTCTTTCTGACCTATCCAGTAGCATGTATCACTGCAAGTAGTGTAAAATCACTAACAAACTGTCTGGATTTAGACCCAATATGATGTCATACATTGGACATTTCATCATTACTATATTGAAACCCTTGATTAACTCTTGATATTTAAGAATCACTGACTGTAGATAACAATGAACAGAGTATCTGTTAATGCACTAACATATCTTGTGTTTTTGGGTGTACTGTATGATCCTGGTTGTCTTAATGCAGCCTAGTTTGAGTAGAATAAAAGCAGGGAGAAGATGCAGCCTGAATGAAATTCGCAAATACAGGATATAACAGTCCAACAGAACAATGTCAGTGTTAATATCATACTGAAATTTACTCACAATGTTTTTAATAACATCATAAAATTCACCATTGGATGAAAGTTCTCCGCTCCACTAACATTATGGCATTTTTCCATTGTTTTTGGGGAAGTCACGCCGAGTCGTGACTCGAGTCGAGCTGGCACGCTGAGAGTGTTTTACACAGCAGGGCAAAATAAAATAAGTAGTTCACCAGTTGGAGGTGTGCTGGTCATCTGCACCTCTTCATCAAACATCATCATCACTCTGACTGTTTCTGCTGGTACTATTCCTCTCTGCATTATTTCTAAATGATCTGTTGACTGGTTTTTAGCTAACAAAGCTCTGCTAATTTGGTGAGGAACACGTTTAATTTCCTGTAAATTCTTCACGATAAAAGTCTTAAATTTTTAGCAGTAAAGCAGGAAATTCTGGGTTTGCATTGGTGGAAACCTAACACGTCGTTGATACGCCTGCCCCTCAGCAGGCTCCCAGAAAGCTGGCTAATCAGAACAGAGTGGGCTCATTGGGAGGGCCGCCTTAAAGAGACAGGAGCTAAGACTGCCTGTTAGAGACAGAGGCTGAACAGAGGGGCTGCATAAAAGGCCAGTATAGGTTAAATAAGGATTTTTGTGAATCATACAGAGGTAATCTATTGGAGTCCCAAAATAAAAATACAGAGCTGGAATTGAGCATAATACAGTAAGTCCCCTTTAATGTTGTTCTGCAGACAGCCAGTAGAGGGCAGCTGGGTTTTTTTAGGCTTGTGTGTTATGTATGTAGTATGTTTATTCAAGAAAAGCAGTAATTACTGACATAGAAATCACTATTAACCCTTCACTGGTTTGTCCTCTAAAATCACTCACCTTGAACACCACTACTATATGGTGGCACAATAACACTGAAGTAATAGCATGTATCATACATTATGTCTTTACAGTATATTTACAATGTAAATGCAAATGTAAATTTTTTTATTCCTTTTCCTTTGGCCAAACTGATCATATTACCCAAGTTAAATATATACAAACTGTAAGCTATTTTTTGAAAGAATTTTTATTTAATTTATGATTTTTGTGACCGGCTGTTTTTGGCTCATTGCTTAATCCCTCTGCTTTCCCAACCACTCTCCAAAAAGCCTAACAATACCAGCAACACCATCACCCAGACATGGGTTTACTGAGTTTCAATTTAAAGCAACCAAACGCTCCATGCAGCACTGTCCAGTGGCCCTGCTGAGCCAGCCTTTCTTTGACCATGGTGCTGCAGCCCTAGGGTTTTCAACCCTCAGCGCTTGTGTTGATACGGCCTCAGTGGCCAATAATTGGGTGTAAGGGCTCAGCACTGGGTCAGGCTGTGGTCCAGTGAGGTCTCTGCTCAGTCTTGCAGAGACTAACATCAAGGTATATATGGATGCTAACATTTTTCTCCCTCCAGTCCACTAACGGAATGTTGTTTTTTGCTTTTGCAGACAGTTTCTTGATTCGGACATGCCTAGGTATATTATTTTGCCTCTCTTCTCATACTCTTAAGTTACACAAACAACTCATCTTTCAAACGTCCTCTACACCCTGTCATTCCTAGTCAGCCTCTAGTGATTTTGTTTCCCTCTTTCCTAATACTGTATGCCATTACTGTCAGCTTTTCATCTGTACCTCTTTGTTTTCCCCCCTCATGAGAAGTGAGGGATGTGGTTCTGCATGTCCCTGCTTCTCTTGCTGCGCTGGGTGTTTGTTTGAGCTGTTCTCAGGCTGCGGTTTATGATGGACAGGATCTGCATGGCTCGCTTTGCTTCACGTGTCTCTGCTGGAGGTGTCGTGGGGCCAGTATCACACAGCAGTCACTGCAGGAACTATCTTATAAAGATTGATTTTAGAAAGCGTACAGAAAGTGGTCACTCTTGCATTCGTCTTTCGACAGCAACAGGGAATTTAAAAATGTTGCCCACACTGAAAAAAAAGTTTCCCTACTCCCATTGTTAATATTTGATTGTGTGCATATGCTAATTTATCCAACATGATTGTACTCCATATGAGTTACAGGGGTGGAAATGAAAGAATTCATTGCAAGTAAGAGGTATTAGTACAACCTGCCAGTAGAGGGTGGTAGTGATCCATTATTACAACAGTTCACTTGAAGAGTAAAGGCACAGAGATGCACCCTGTCCTAAGTAAGAACACTAATAAAATTCTCTTTTCTTCTCTCCACTCTGTTTATTATTTTATACAGTTGACCTTTACAATGAAGCAATACTTTGAAACCATGGATATGATTTATTTAGTTACCTCTAGTCCCAAGAGATAGAGTATTTCCCATCACAGCTACAGAATATTAACAGGAACACTAGTCATCCATTATTGCTCTAAGTGCTGTAATATGGAACACATCATTTACACTACCCATTCTGGCACGTTATTCAAATGTAGCAATTAAAATGTAATCCAGTGAACCATTACCTCAGCAGTAGCACTTTGCCCAAAATTGCTGCAATGTTGTGAATATTTTTAAATCTTGCTTGTACCACAGCGAAACTCTGCCAAACACCAGAAACAAATGGTTCCTCACATGTTAAGCCAGCAGAATGACTTCAATCCTGGCCCCTGCATTTTTAGGAGGTAGTAAAATGCACATGTCGGTGTAGTGCAAAGAGGAAATTGCTTCCTTGTAGTGTAAGCAAACAGGTTTCTACTACTGGGAAAGAAGTGTGCGTGAGTGCATGTGTGATGTGTGAATGCGTATGTGTTAATGCACTCGCTAATTGCTTCAAAAACAGGCCATCTCTGCGCCCAATCTCCTGAATTCTCACAGAGCAGCAGTGAATTCTCTTTACTACTCAACTCAGTACATGGCTGTTTGTTTTTCTTCTGGGTGACACATTGTTCACTTTCCCACAAGGTCACTTCAGTCCAAGGCCAGTGGGCCCAACATCTGAACCTCATGAAGAGTCCATTCAGCCTGTTTTTATGGCTTACAGAAACATTAGTTTCCCTTTACAATTCTTGCTTGGATTATCTTTTTTAGATTTAAGGCTGCACCGGGCTGCAGGCCAGAAGAATAACTGGTTTCAGTGTGTGATTATTTCCTCTTGGGGAAAAAAGGGAAAAAATCGTGTACATTAACGTATGGAGTAAATCAGAGGCGTAACAGAAAGCAGTGTTGTTTTGTTTGAGGAATGGTCACGTGCTGTTATTTGACCTTTTCAACGGTAGAGCAGGATGAGAAGTCGATCAGCACCTTCCACAGGATTTCTCAACCGTCTCTTATGGGTGAGCTGTACTGTCCATGGCAGTGTTTACATAAGGCACAGATGAGATAACTGTGTGGAAAAAAAGACAAACACCATCCCAGCCACACAAGCGCACAACCACAACATACTTCCTGACTCTCACTTTTTATTCTTTTGCTGATTTCTTCTTTCTCACAGCATTTCCTTGGGAGTTGACCATAGGTATTTCACTGCCCTATCCCTCATTTCGTCTGGCTGTCTCTCATCCATCCCCTTCCTTTTTTTCTGTACTAATAGTCATCTCTGCTCTCTTTGCTTTATTGTGGTGATTTGTACAAGGCAGAGCATCAACTCAGTCGGCCTTTTGCATGCAAAAAGATTTCATTAATATTTTTGTTGCATTTATAACTTCAGAAATACTCACTGCAATGTTTTTTAAATACTGTATAATTCCAATAACAGTAGTAATTTATTGTGTTCTTAGTCTATCAAATCAAATGTTAGTGCACATCTTTCTGTATGTTTAGCATTTTTGATTATTGAAGTATTGTTTAGAATTACAGTATCTTAAGTTGTCTATTAGCATCTGTGTTGCCAGGTTGACAGACTATAGCATGAGTTTAGCTCTGACTGCTAATTAGTCATTTAGATTGAAAGACTTCAACTTCGCCCATTAATTCATTACCACCTGACCACCTCAGGACCTTCTACCGCTTCGAGACCGCTTGGGACAGCTCCATGCACAACTCCCTGCTTCTAAACAGAGTCACTCCATACGGGGAGAAGATCTACATGACCCTCTCGGCCTACCTGGAGGTATACTACAGTGCCTGCATCGTGAGAGGCAGAAATAGTTCTTACGGTATCAGAGGTGATGTGTGATTGACGTGATGTCGGAAATCATTTCTCTTTTATCACTTGCAGATGGAGAACTGCACCCAGCCCGCAGTCATAACCAAAGATATCTGCATGGTGTTTTACTCTCGAGACACAAAGCTGTCAGCCTCCCGCTCTATCCGCAACCTTTTTGGTACTGGAAGCCTGAGAGCGGCAGATGGGTGAGTTTAAAATTTAAAACTATGAAAACTTTATGTGGCTCCTAGCGTCCTCTGTGTTGATACTGACCTGTTTTTCTTTTTCTTTTTCTAGAAACCGTGTAACAGGAGTTTATGAAGTCAGTCTGTGTCATCTGGCGGATGCAGGAAGCCCAGGTAAGAGTCAAGACAATACTATCAGTTTTACATTAAACTCACTTCTGGAACATTTCTAATCCTGCACCTGTCCCACCCTAGGTATGCAGAGGAGACGTAGGCGGGTGCTGGACACCTCAGTGGCCTATGTCCGTGGGGAGGAGAACCTGGCTGGGTGGAGGCCCCGCAGTGACAGCCTCATTTTGGACCACCAGTGGGAGCTGGAGAAACTCAGCCTCCTTCAAGATGTGAGGGGCTTAAGTCACTTTTCTTTTACTGCACAATGTACATTTGTTAACACATGAAGACGGAGAAATGTGCAACTCCAGCCCTTGATTTAGAAGTAATTTGGTGGTAATTTGTCACAGCATGTTTACGACAAAATCTGTGTGCATTTGCCGTAATTTAATTTTATTGATAATTAATACATTTGTAGAGGTAAATCCTTCCAGGAATACTGTGTATAAAATACAGTATATAAAATACTTTACCAGTGCAAATACACTTCATACTTCAGTTTGAGTGACATTTGCTATTTACCTTTTTATTGCTTAAAAAAATGAAGTATTTGTGAGCCTTTTTAAAGAGTTATATCTTCAGTAGGAAACAATGGGCTGAGTGGCACAGACAGGGTAGAGAAGGGATCTGTTGACAGTAAGGAAAATATAGAATTATTAATTATGATGTTTTCCCCACATACTCTCAGGTGGAGAAGACCAAACATTACCTCCTGCTGAGGGAGAAGCTGGAGTCCACCCTGCTCATGGGGCAGGAGGCCCTGCAGACCTGTGTTACTGACGAGCTGAGTGAGGCTCCTCAACCCCCTGAGATCGACCAGGAGGTCAGCTCCGGCTCCGAAATCACCACTGACAGGCAGAGGGAGCTTGCTGCCAAGGTCAGCTGAATTACTTACTGAATACTGAATTTCAGGTTGACTTTTGTGCACCATCTACTTTATTTTGTTGTATGTGTACTTCTTGTGTCTAACTTAAGAAGACATTTTAAGCTCTTTTATCCTTTTTTACACACAGTGTTTGAGGCTGCTCACTCACTCCTTCAACAGAGAGTACAGCCATGTGTGTGTCAGCGCCAGTGAAAGCAAGGTAGTGTTTTAAAGCCTCACATTTAAACTTATATATGAAGGAAAACTGCTAGATACGTTTCACTTAATTGGTTCCTCACAGTTGAGCCAGCATACATGTGTGTGTTTGTGTGTGTCACAGATCTCAGAGATGTCTGTCACAACGCTGAGAGACTCCACTTCAATCTCTGGTCTTAACACAATCACACCCTCCTCAACATGCCCTTCCCTGGTGGAGGGTTGCTATGGCAATGCTGAACTCAGGTCAGTCCTAAGACATACCTGTGTGGTTATTGTTATGTATTAATTGTCATCATTGGTAGCCACAGTAGCCTTAGAATAAAATGTTTGGTAGTAACATGATATATGGCAGTAAGGGTGGTAATGTGAGTTGGTTGCTCATTCACAGCAAAGTACTTTAGTCACACAATGTAAAGAGCTTTGCATAATACTCTGCTTTCTGCACTGTAGACCCCCTACGCCTCGCTCTCGGGCCATCAGCCCCAGTCCTGACACCCTGCAGGACGCAGAGGCCAAAAAGTCCCTCAGCGGAGCCTCTGAAGGCAAGCCTCAGATCCGCAAATATGTTCCTGATATCCAGGAGATTCGAGTCAGGTGAGTCTGCCACAGTAGCTGCAAAATAATCCATCACTTTGAGCTGTGGAAATATCTGTCTTGGTCTCACATGTGGTAATATTTCACCTCTCTATCTTCATAGCCCCATTGTGTCAAAGAAGGGTTACTTGCATTTCTTGGAGCCACACACCAACGGATGGGTGAAGCGCTATGTAGTCGTGCGGCGGCCGTACGTTTATATATACAACACAGAGAGAGACACTGTGGAGCGGGCTATTCTCAATCTCTCCTCAGCCCAAGTTGAGTACAGTGAGGACCAGCAGGCGATGCTGAAGGTAGGTGATTTACCAAACCCCATCTTCCTGCTCCCCAATTGGTCAAAATGTCAGGCATGCTTTAAGAAGCTTTTTTTCCCCCTTCATCAACAGACCCCAAACACATTTGCCGTGTGTACAGAACATCGTGGAATATTGCTTCAAGCCACTAATGACAAAGACATGCATGACTGGCTGTATGCGTTTAATCCTCTCCTTGCTGGGACTATCAGGTAAAAAAACTACCTGGACAGGTAAATAGTAAAAACAAACTTAAAAATGTCTTATCTTTTGATATCAACACATTTTCTCTTCTCAGGTCAAAGCTATCGAGAAGACGAGCCGGACAGATGAGGATGTGAACAAATCTCATGAGAGAAAGATGAACGCAAAGACTAAGATGTAAATAGGTCCCTGTCCTTATCCCTCCCCTTGTGCTGAGCCCCGTCCCCACCACCACAGTCACCAACAACCATCTTTACCCTGTACGTCCTCAGTTTATCACTAGTGTCCTCAGCACCTAAAGAGCGCCCATTTTGTGTCATGCCTTTGCTGCGGTGTGAGTCTCATAGTCTGAAGAGCCTCTTCAAAAGCTGTCACTGTACTGTACCGGAGTTTACTCATAGCTGGACGAATGAAGAAAACGGAGGAAGTAGCAACCGTTTCTTATCTCAGATTACATACGTATGGTAATGTACTGTAGTTGTTGTCAGTGACACATCAAGCCTTATACATTTACTCCTTAAAAATACAGTGACATGTATCTTTACCTAAAGCTGCCATGTCAGTGAGGATCACATTGCTACATTCGCATCAGTAAATAGACAAAACATGCAGATTCTTCTCTACTCTACTCTACAGCTATATATACAGTGTCTAAACTGGTTTGCATACAACGTACAGCTGGAAAATACACGCTAAAAGAAAAAAAAAAGAAAAAAAACGACAGTTAATGTATCTCTTTAAAAAATATTCCTCTTTTCTTTCTGGTCTGTGAATCCTGACATTGAGTAATCTGCCTCCTATTCCGAAGACTTCTTAGAAACTTCAGCACACACAGCCTGGCAAGGGAATGGCATATCATCATAGACTTCATGTTCTTGTGGCATTTTGATAAATCTACGTCCGTGTTTTAGCTACTCGTAGGAGCACTGAGGGTATCTACATTCACACTTTAAGTAAGCAAATGTCATCGTATTAATCCTCCCAATTTAATCTCATTCTCTACCTGAATTTTATTTGTTTTAAAATGTGATATATTTAGATATTTAACAGCTTTTATTATTTATTTCTGCATGTATTTATTTACAAAGACATTTATATTTCTAAAGTAGTAGTACAGTGCAATTTCTGCACACTGCACTTTTTAATATGAGTTCCTTAAATGTTTCAATAATACAACCTCGTCCCCGTGCATTTAATGCTATTTAAATAATTGAATAACTTAATGATAAACATTGGCCGGTTTCTTTATGCTGAAGATTACTTGAATAATACTATCCCCTTTAAGATTAGGATAGTCACACCTGACCTTTGACCCAACTCACGTAACATCTGGCAAAACCAGTACATTGTTAGTTAGAAAATATTAAGGTGGTCTGTCCCTCCTTAGCTGCACAAAGCTACCTTGTAAAATGATCAAAAGTATAAACTGTTCCTCACAGTACAGAATTAGAAACTGGTTTTCTGAATATGTATATTGATTAAATGTAGTGCCTCTCTTTTCAATCATACTGTACAGTATGCCTCTGCACCAGTTGCTTTGAAACTACATCCTTCATGCTGCTATAATACTGTTTTGGAAGTGTCTGCTGATCATATCACATCATTTTCCTGCTTTTCATCATCATCAGTTACACATTCAGACAAAAAGGTTCCATTTACACTTCCTATATTTCTAATATGGCAATTATCTGTCATATAGTATGGAATTTCCATAACACAGAGTATACCTAATGTTTAAAAAAACTACTTTAACATATTTCAGGATCATCATGTCAGCAAGCGCATGTCTGTATTTGTTAAAGAATCATGCTTTGAATGGTAAAAAAAAAATCAACACTGTCAACAATGTCAAAGTGCAAGCTGCTTTTTTAATCTCTTCAGCTGCATATTTTCTTATTTAAATGAACAATCAAACTGAATCTGTTCAAAACTAGTGAAGTTGCACTGATGAGCGTGCATCAGGTCAGCCAGCCTAGAGAGCGCACTCAATGACAGTAGTGACGTTTCACTTAAATACTAGGATAACATCTCAAAGTAACTGTTACACAAGATTGCAAAGATGTTCTTCTTTCAATGCATCTAATTGTACAGTAAATCCTGAATGGGGGGTTGACTTGTGACAGCCATTCAATATGTTCTTGCTGCTCATGTAATCCATACAATACCTTGTTCCTGAGATTGGAAAGTATTCTGTGTGTTGTGGACAGCCTGTTGAAGCGATCCAGTCAAAACATATTACACCACTTACATGCAACTGACAGTAGTTGTGGTTAATCAAAATGTCTGTTATTATCTTTTGTTTGTTGTGCAACAAGAAGCTGATCAATGTTATGATCCAAGTCATTCACATACTTTCTTGGCAGAGACTGCAGTTGTATTTTATCCAGCTATAGCATCATCTTTGAGGGAATACCCTGTTGTACTGCATATTACACTGTCTCAAGCACTCCACTCATTTCTGTCTCATTTCCTTTAAAAACCCAGTCATTAAAAAAACACCACACACGAGCCCTCGATTGCTCCAGTCTGATCTCTATGTTGAGGTTATTCCTCTCGTTTTCATTGGGCCTTTAAATGTGCATCACATGAGCCAACCAAAGTTTTGTTGGTGCAGTCACAAAAGTTTCACACTGAATGTACATTGATATTTGAAAATACTTATTCTGCTGGAGTGTTTATGTTAACTTGTCTTCTGGTCAGTCTGGTTCCTTATTGATTGTAGGTAAGGTTATTATCAGGGAACCATATGGAGGTTGAAAGACATATCTGTAATAAATATGTCTACTGATGTGTGGAGGGGGTTAGTTCAATATGGCCCCATAAAGCATTGCATCTTGTACAGAGTAATGCTGTAGGTTACCTTACTGTCACACTTTCACTCTTATTTCAACATCTACACCTTCACCATCATTCTGTGACAGCCTTCACAAAATCAACTTTTTCTAATCCCTCCGCTTTGAATGAACATCATTTACATTTTTGTGCTTCCACATCTAATCTTTTTTTTTTTTTTTCGAACTTATCAAATTCCACCAGTATGTTTCTCTTTCTTTTTCTTCTTTTGCATTGTATATAAACATGATTGCTGTGAACAGTGAATCATAAAGTTGCACCCATTTACAAAATCTCAAATGGGCAGTAGTTCAGTCAGTGTCTCTGAGTGTTGGAGTTTAGCGTCAAATGTTTGTGTACACTAAACACATTGTCATATATGAAATAAACATGGAAATTATGCAACACAAAGTAATGGACTTGTCTTCCTTATAGAGTGCAGTTTCTGTTTCTTTATGATACCAAATTCTATGAAGCACTTATATATCATTATAAATCATAATTAAATACATGAATTGGGCTTTGACACATTATTTTATGTATGATTTAGTTGAAACAAAGTATAACTTTTTATTTAATGTAGTAAACTGACTGAAAAGTCACAATAGAAATATAAACGCTGCCTGTATTGCAGCTTCCTGGTTGTTGCCATGGCAGCAGGATTTAGGGTTGCCATGTCGGCTTGTTAGGCGTATTGGGACTGTTTGAAATACATTTCTACCGTAATGTAAGTCTTCTAAATCTTCATCTACACTCAACTTTAATTCATGTAATCTTTCAGACTCTCATAAAATATCATAACTTTCCTGGATTTTCAAACCAGGCCAGTAACACTTTATCCTTCCTATTTAGCATTCTTGTCCTGGGCATAATAAACACCGAATGGCTTTGCTCGTGTAATGTTATAACGTTACATTACTACATAAGAACATTAGCCATATAACAAACAATACACTGTATATAAAGAACACACGAGTATTGTTCTGCAAGCTTTCTTTTAGGCCGTTTTATGACATCTTTAATTGCAGGTATCACTTTGAAATTTGGCAACCCAGTGGAGCAGCGTTAGCTAGCTAATGATTGACAGATTCGGGATCTTCACATCACTTCACAAGGTCAGACACAGAGCCAGAGACGGTCAGACACAGAGCCAGAGACACTCAGCCTGCCTTCCACAGGAAGGGGGACATATCTGACTCATAGTGAAAGCTTGAAAGCGGATGAATATCAGTTATATGTTACTTATCCAGCAAGTAAGAGTTAGCAGTACAGTAGCAGCTAGCGCCAGCTAAAGTAAATATTACCCAGCAGCGTCTGCTGGCTGAACATTTAACTCGGTCACTAACGTTAAGTGTGGAGATAGTTGTGGCTACATGAGACTACACGGTCACAGGTTGGTCTCAGTTTTACAATTACGAGCCAGTTTTAGGTTTCCATTGTTCTGAATAAACTCTGTAAGCATATTCGGTACCAGGAAGCTATCTGATAGCTGCTGACAGCGTGGACATCACAGACGAGACTGGACACATTTGAAATAATTGCTTCGAGTGTGTATAATGAGATACTCAGTTCGCATTATTTACAATAACGTTACTTGGTTATAACTATGTTGACAATTATACGACGATGAAGTTAGTTTCCTATTCGAAAACATAAATAATGATTTAGCGGCTGATTCTCCGTTTTTTCACCACTCACTTATGAAAAAAGTGTTGACATCGTAGCAAAAGCCTGAATGCTGTTTAAACCCACTTTCAGATTTGTGAAACATTTATTCTGTTTGTGAAAACACAAAAGACTATAGTGGTTTTTGATCTGGACCTGGTTTGATGTGTTCATTTTTCACAAACAGAATAAAGCTTTTACAAATCTGAAACTGTGTTTCAATGAGTCTCTGGAGTTTCTTTGGTAATCTAGTCCAGATTCGACAAGTCTTAAGTATTGTGGTTTTTGAGCTGGACCTTGTCTAATGTGGTCTGGATGGAGAAATGTCAGTGAAATCACCCCTTTTCTCAGTTTTCACAAACAAAATAAAACAAAACTAATCTGAAAGTGGGTTTAAACATTAATGCTTTTTGCTACGATATCAACACTTTCATAAGTGTAAGTAGGTCCCATATTGTAGAAAGAGAGATTCCCATTTCTTTTTGATTATAAAGCATGTCTAGGTGCTATATAAAAACTGTGAAAGTATCAAAATGCTCAGTCCCTGGAGAAATGCACACAGGCTGTACTCAGAAACTGTGAGACTGTGCCTTTAAAAGAGCTGTTTGGACTTCCGTTATGTTGTGATGTCACAACTATACACTCAGCATTTGCCTTGGAGGGGCAGCTTGCCCCTCCTGAAAGAAACAAAATATCAAAATATGTGTGTTTATTTGTTATTTACCTAATGTATGTGTACTCGTTTTTGTTGTCATTTATGGTGGTTCTAGTTTCTCCCCTCTGCTCTGCTCTCTGTGTGCCACTGAGGGCAGGGCTCACACACATACACACACACAGAGCAGAGCAGAGGAGAGAGAGATAGCGGAGGAAATGCTGGCAATTGTTGGATGTCAGGAAGCAAATTTGTCATAGCATGGCTTTCCAAAGGTTGGATAACATTATCCTCAGCGGTGGCCATCACAATTTACTGGTGAGTTTTACCCAGAGCCCTGGTTTTACTTGCAGTAGCTGCAGTAGGCTACAATCCGTTACCTGTGGTTGGCTTGGGCATGCGTCACTCAGAAAACAGTCAGCCAATCAGAAGAGAGGTGCATTGAGCAGACATAAAGCAGCCTGTTCTTGGTAGAGCAGAGAGAAGTTTAATAGAGATGTAAGACTATATTGAGATGGTTTTTGGTACTTAAAACCAGAAAAAACATCTTCTTATGGATATCAAGACTTCATATAAAACACTGAAAAAGTGTAAAATATGGGACCTTTAACACTGAATCTGAAGCTGTGAATCGGAAACTAACTATAGCATCGTACAATTATGGAGTATACAACTGACAGTAATTACCCGGTCATGATTTTACCTTGAGCTACACTTGCTGTTTGGTCTGCTGTCCAGCCAGCTTTCACATTGACACATTAGAACCAACACTTTGTACTAAAAAGTTAAGAGATATAAATAAATGTTGTGCTGCGGAGAAGTACAACGCATTTGAATACAAATCCAGTGATTTAGTTTGTATTGGTTATACATGGAGCAGCACAGACCACAGACTCTAGGCCTAAAAACCTTTCTATTCAGGAAGGCTTTTTCATCTTAACTCTTATAATTATTATCTTCTTTATGTTGTGTGTTCCATGTTAATAATACTGTAGCACTTTGAGTTTCACTATGAATGAAAAGTGTGGTACCAATTAAATGTATTATTATTATTATTATTATTACTTGCATAAGTAGAATAAAACTATTGATACACACTACTAAGAGTCTCTTTTTTCTTAGGAGTAGCTATGGCTAAGCAATGTGATGACGTCACCTTGATAAAGGATCACACCTTCCATCATTCAGACATGAATCTGGACAGGTAAGAAGTTTTAAACTGGGTTGGTAACTTGGTATAAGTCAGGTATTCACTCCAAATCAAATTCACAGGCTTTAATGAAGTAAATGCAAGATTAGATAGATTTGATCATTTTCAAGGTGTTGATGCTTTGTTAATGCATTATGTAACACAGTAGTCCTGTGCACATCCACAAAAGGTGGATACAAAAAACTATTTAACTACATACAGTGAGTGTTTATTTTTCTTCAATTTTCATTGTATTTTTTGTGACTTATTTGTAGGATGTTTCATATTAATGTTTGTTTTTTTTCTCTTATGGTGACGATCTCCTGACAGATGAATGTGATTAGATGATTCTGATGTCACTGATCATTTGACTATATATATGTCTTATATCCTTTGTATTTGCCTGAGGAAGACCTGTAGTTGGTCAAATGTTTCAACTTAAGTAAAATAAAGGGAGCTGTGATTCAATGTGTGGGTACTCCTATTTAGTTTAATTGTTAATGTATTATAGCATATAGGCTTAACGTAATACATTCTCTATAATGCACTTTATGTAATATAGAATCTACATGGACTATAATGCCACTACGCCTCTGGAGCCAGAAGTAATTGGAGTGATTTCTGAAGCCCTACAGGAAGCCTGGGGAAACCCGAGTAGCACCTATATAGCAGGTAAAGAATACATCAAAATGTCAATGTCATTCCCTAATTGCCCTTTTACGTTTTCAGTGCTCACACGATAATGTTGTATCTTAGCATCCTAACATGCCTTTTTATAATTCATATGTATTTCTAGGTGTCAAAGCCAAGACAATCATTACTCAATCCAGAGAGAATGTGGCAAGAATGGTTGGAGGTAAAGCAGAGGACATCATTTTCACCTCAGGTGGAACAGAGGTAACAGTGTTAATCTAACCACTCTGCTTGTGCCCGAAAAGTCTGATTTTCGAAAATAATAATAGTATAATGGCTGCACCAGTGTTTCACAGCAGGCTTACCTTCTTTCAGGCCAATAACCTGGTGCTCCACACTGCTATAGAGCACTTCAGGAGAAACTGCAGAGCTGCAGAGCGAGATGAAGGGCACCAGAACGGAAGCAGTGGCCTTCCTCACATCATCACCTCTAATGTGGAACATGACTCGGTCAAACTAGCAGCTGAGCACCTACAGAGGGATGGCAAGGCAGGTAAGAGAAAATCCTACACAGTTTTATTTAGATTTATACCAGGATAATATCATATTTTTACTAAACAAGTTATATCTTTATTTTAATAACAACTAACAGAAATAGCTTCTCTACATCCTCTCTCTTTCCTGACGTGATGGTGCATTGATTTTAATCTCAGAGGCCAACTATGTTTTTGCCACAGATGTGACGTATGTGCCTGTGTCTAAGGTGACAGCCCGTGTGGAGGTGGAAGATATCATTGCCGCGGTGCGTCCCAACACTTGTCTCATCTCCGTCATGCTGGCCAATAATGAGACAGGGGTCATCATGGTAAGAAATCAAGGCTTGGAAAACCCAAAGGCCTCTTGTATGTTCAGGTAGACATGCATATTTGTAACAGTACTATGACTTCATCTAGCCAGAAAAAAAAGTAGGAAAAAAAGCTTAAAATAGTAAATCAGTCAATTTCCAAAGGAGGAATTGATCCTTGTGAGGCCCATTTCTAAGCTGCCATCCGTCATCAATTCCTCACAGTTACACTTCAGTAGCTGATAGATCCCTCCTTGTATTGTATATCAAATGCGGATTCGTCACTGCAATTCCAAGGTTACAAAAGTAGTAGTTTAAAAAAGAAAAGTAGCTCTGTGTACATTACAGCCTGAGGTCACTGTATGCTGAAACATTTTCCTCCTGTCAGCCAGTCCAAGAGATCTGCCAGAGAATAAAGTCTCTCAACAAACAGCACCAGCAGCTCAGGATCCTGCTCCACACTGATGCTGCTCAGGCTCTGGGGAAAATCCGAGTAGATGCCTGTGAGCTGGGAGTGGATTACCTTACCATAGTAGGACACAAGGTGAGGAATCTGCTATATAAAATATTTTGATTTTGCATCAGAGCAGAGATGTTATTGAAAGCTTTTGTTATATTTTTAGTTTTATGCCCCTCGGATCGGTGCTTTGTATGTGAACAGCCCTGGAACGAGAACGCCATTGTATCCGATGCTGTTTGGAGGAGGACAGGAGAGGAACTTCAGACCAGGGTAATCTTCTACACTGTCATCAATGAAATACAAAGTATGCACAAAACAGTGGCCAAGATCAGAGAGCTGCAGATCGAAACATTTGGGTCTAATTTCTCTCTTTCTGAATATTGCAGCACTGAAAACACGCCAATGATCGCTGGTCTGGGAAAGGTATGTTTCCTGCTCCATATATGTGTTACTGGAACTTTCACCAGATACACTTTCAAAGGGTTTAGAACATTTCTTTAGAAGCTTTCACCAATGTTTGTGTGTAAATGAGATTTTCTCTTCCTGATTTAATTGTGGAATATTAAAATGAAACATGAATGTCTTGGTAACGCAGTTAAGCAGAAAGTTACAAATCTTTATTGAAGAAGTGTCAGTGTAGCACACGCATGTGATTTAACCTCTAAAATGACTTGCTGACTTTTTAGAGTCAATATAGGAAATCCTATTTCACTCATTTCAGTGTGCCTTTCACACTCTTAGAAATAAAACAAATCTATGTGAAGCACATGATGTTTAATAAATGATGATGTATCCTACATGTGTGTTAAAGGGGCAGAAATTTTATGTACTTTGTCACATACTGGTTCAGTCTATACAGTCCTGAAGACAGAACTGATACTGTAGAGGGGCTTTTTTTTGTAAATCAGTTTGTTTTTTCTTTATTTTTGGATTTATAAAAGAAAATTTCTTATCTACCATTTTCCTATCTCATCAATAACTTCATGTGTTACTTATTCAAATGTCAGTGATATTGTTTCTTTAGACACCAAGCATATCATAGCATGCTACTTTTACAGTTCATGATTTATTATGTGTCTGTTAGGCTGCAGAACTGGTGACCACCAATCTGTCAGATTATGAGAGTCACATGCAAAGTATCAAACTTTACTTGGAAGAACGACTACAGGTAAGTTTGATTCCGATTTGACAGTGATTTTAATAGTTGTAAATGCTAATGTTATTAGTTTACTATGTAATTATAAAGTTATCTGATTGGGTTTTTTGTTCTGCTACTTGTTTCCCATACATTCAGTAGTTCACCCATCAGTGTGTTTTCCTTTTCAGGCCGTCTTTAAAGACAAAATCCACTTCAACAGCCATTACCCCGGCTCTAATAACCTTCCCAACACATGTAACGTGTCCATCCTGGGTCCAACATTACAAGGTAATGACTCCTCTGTCACTGCCCTACGTCTGTTTGGGCCTGCCACCCCAAACACTGTCCTCTAACCCTACACCAATGTTTGTCAGAGGCAGTTCATGACCTGTACGGGGCTATTTGTAAACTACAAAGGCTGTGAATGATTAATCTCTCTCTCCCGCTTTAGGCTGGAGGGTATTGTCCAACTGTAAGAGGCTGTTGGCCAGCGTCGGTGCCGCCTGCCACTCGGACAGTGGAAACAGGTAAAAGAGCCCCTCTTTCACCTGTTATGTCTTTGTCCTCACACCATATTGACTGCAGTTACATAACTACCCGGCACTGCGCTGTGTCTTTCCTACAGGCCCTCCCATATCCTTCTGAACTGTGGCGTCCCCTCAGAGGTGGCAGCCAATGCCTTGAGGTTGAGCGTGGGCAGAGGGACATCCAAAGCAGATGTGGATGCAGCTGTGGAGGATCTGAGGGACACCGTGAAACTGCTGGAGGAAATGGACTGACAGCCCTCATGTGCTTAAACCACAGTTATGCTGTAGGTCAAATAAGGATGTACAGAATTAAAAATGCATCATGTGTTAATTCTTACATTAACTGATCATGTAAAATGGATGAAATATTTAATATTGATAAATTAATAAAAGGGAAGAACTCAAAGTGACCCGAGGGATAATGTTATGGAGAGATGAATATACTCCGCTTCCATCACGTCATGTGAGTAGCTAATCAGCTAATTGACCCTTCGGGAGTCAGCGAGAGTGTTATTGAAATAAAATATTTACATACAGCTTTAATGATTTTTTTCACTTAAAATAATCAACCATCAGATTTCTCACGCAGATTTTAATCTTGCAAATTTATCATCTGGTTAGTCGTCCCCACTGAGATTAATTTTTAAAATAATTGTAAAAAATAACACTCATTGTAGTCCACCATGCTTTGGCGCTGGCTTCTCCCGTTACTTAAATTTCCGTCCTGCCTCAGCTCCCCCATCTCCAGTGAGGCGTGGGTACATGTGCCAGCATATGGTCACCGACTCACAAAGGAGAGCAGGAGGCTGCGAGTGCTGCGCCTCCACCCGTCTTTCATTACCTTTCTATCTCACTGGCTCTGAACCTCCCCTCCTCTCTCCCCAACGGCCATGCTGGCCAGCTGGCCGCTGCTCAGGTGTCGCTTTCCTGGCTCAGGAGGAGGCAGTGAGTTTTGGTTCTTGTATGGGAGTTTGTACATGAGAGAAAAAAAAGAGATGATAACCCGCTGGGATCCAGACAGCTCTGGGGAGCTTGCTCTGTGTGCCATAACATACTCATAGGGGCCAGGGATGGTGCTTCATCGGGCCATCCAGGCGGCTCGAGCAGGGGATCTCGCAACCCTGAAGAAGCTAGCATCTTCTGGTCACCTCTCACCTGACATCACTGATGCTCAAGGTGCCGGCCCAGTGCACCATGCTGCGAGGTGTGGACGCCTGGAGTGCCTGAAGTTCCTGGTGAGTGAGCTGGGTCTGACAGCCCATGCCCGGGCCTTGAACAGAGCCACACCAGCACATGATGCTGCAGCTACTGGACACATCCGGGAGCTGCAATGGCTGGTGGACCAAGGAGGCTGCAACATTGAGGTAAGTTTATCCACTGAGAGCAGAGAGAGAGAGAGAGAGAAACTTACCCTGAGAGCTCAAATGCCTTGGAGAGATGCCACGTGTCTAGCTTTCCAGGTAATTTCTACCGACTCAGTTGTTTGTGAGCCTAAATTCAGTATTTGGCTTTAGATGTTCATCTAACTGATCCCAGAGCGCGGTTACATCACTACAGTTGTAAAAGGTATTGTACACTACCTTTTCAGATGTATTACCAGCTCATTACATCATATGGTGTTGACTTACCGGGTATCCATTAGTATTATGTAGCAAGTGTAATTATGTCCAGATGCTTGAGGGGCCCTCCCACTGTACTTGGCTATTAGTTAAATCTACCTTCTGTGTATCTGTGTTGTTTCTCAAAATGACACAACACAACATAGATTTAATCTGCAGGATACTGCTTTAAAGTGAAGAACACATCTAATATCTTATTGTTTCTTACTGATTCCTAAAGGAGACCATCAAATGCCTTAATTTGTTGTACTCATGAGAATTTCTACTGTAGTTTTGGAAAAGAAATGCACAATATAGTGAAGTTCAATTTGTGTGTATCTAACTCCCAACTTTCCAGGATCGGGATGCTGCTGGTGCCACTGCGCTCCACCTCGCAGCTCGGTTTGGTTGCGTGGAGGTCATTAGGTGGCTGCTCTCTGTGGGAGGAGCAGCTGAGGTGGAGACAAACTGCAGAGCTGTATCTGCTCACTACGCTGCAGCCAATGGGGACCTCACCTGTTTAAAACTACTCATCCAGCAGGCACCTGGGTGAGTGGTATCCAAAAGAATCCATCCCTTTGCCCCCAGTGACATAATCACAAAAAATGCAGACAAACTTATTATAACCTGGTTATTTGGTATCTGACGGTGAAACATATCAACATCTTATTAACCATCATAATAACTATATCTATCCCTGGTAGAAACAGTATGTCCTAGACATGTAAACAACAATGCATCCAGACCAATTTAAAGGAATAGTTCAGCAATTTGGGAATGTTTATTCACTTTCTTGCCAAGAGTTGGATGAGAAGCTTGATACCACTCTCTCGCTCACACACACACACACACACACACACATAGGTGCGTTATTTGAGGTAGTTCATAATTAAACAAATAGATTTATGACATTAGGTGGCACCTGTCCAGACGGGAAGGTGAACAAATGAAATTTTAACCCCACGAATCCCATGTCTCCTCCATCTCCTAAACATGAGACAGTGGCACGTAGTAAGGATCAGATAAAGATGTGTTGCTCTTCCTGCTTCATCTCCTTGTTACAGTACTGTAATTTGCATGACGCATGGCAGGGTCAGACTATCACATGTGAACATCAGTAACTTGTGAATAATACATGCCGAGACTCTGTCGATCACATGTCAGCCTTGAGGTTGTTGGAGTACAGTATGTACGTCAATGTAACATCCCCACAGGCTTGTAGACAGACACAAGCTAAAATGGTTTTGGATCTTTGGTTCTTCAAATAACAAACAAACAATGAGATGCCAATGAGATATCTTTACACTTATTTTTCTTTTAGAATAGATCTTTAAGATCCATAATGTTAGCGTTGCTATATCCATCTGCATCATGGAGTACCAAAAAACACAAAATCTGAAATACTTAGCCTGTCCAGAGACAATATCTGAGCTCCAATGTTATTCTTTAAAACACTTGTTAAAACGCTTGTGCTTTTATAGAATGATTTTATGTATGGAACTACACTCACAATATTTTGTGTTTGTGCTATTTGTTATTTTGATCTTTAATTTATTCTCTTTTTAATTTCCTTTGCAATGTGCTCTGTACTTTTTTTTTACAGCACTACTATTACTTTACTAAAATAATCTTCTCTATTTGTAGTAGTCTTGGTGCACTTCTGAACCATCAGGTCTTTGCATTCACTGATTAAGCACAAATTTCAACTCAAACGTAGGGCACATTTTGCATTTTGAATCATTCTGTAAACCATTTTATCTACATCTTGTTTGTTCTTGAGGGCTTCTTCATAAGATGCTGACTGTCACACACAAAGCCTGTTAGGGTTAAAACAAGGTTTTTTTTAGATATAGGGTATACATATATATCATTAAAAAATATATATTTATGTGTATGTGTGTTATATCTTTTATATATATGTTTTTTATATTGGTCCCAATACTTACAATATGTTTACACGCAGTTATTGGCTGATACTGGTAACCTAACCTCATCTGTTGTTGATGTATGTTGGAGTACAGGTGTGTGAATCACCAGACAGGTATCGGTGCTACCCCGTTGTACCTGGCCTGCCAGGAAGGGCACCTGCACGTGGTGGAGTACCTTGTTAAGGACTGTGGAGCTGATGTCCACCTGAGGGCCCATGATGGCATGACCTGCCTGCATGCTGCTGCTCACATGGGCCACCAGGCTGTGGTGGTGTGGCTGGTTAGTAGGGGAGCACAAATCTAAGTAAAATTATTATAAAGGTTTTTTTTTTTGTTCTTTTTTAATCACTTACAACTTTTTTCTTCAACTCCAAATAGGTAACCTGTACTGATGTCAGTCTGTCCTGCCAAGACAGAGATGGAGCAACTGCTCTGCACTTTGCTGCCAGCAGGGGGCACTATTGCATCTTGGAGAGGCTGCTTCACATGGGTTCAAAGGTCATCACGGATTACTGGGGAGGGACCCCACTTCATGATGCTGCTGAGAACGGAGAGCTGAAGGTTGGCCCCAACTTTGATCTTTAGTTTTCCTTTGTCCTTTTTACTGGTTCTGTCTTATCTTGTCCAAATAAACAGTATTCATAAAACAACATTTTATACATTCTCTTGTTTCATGGTCGACTTATCTTTCCCTGTTCCTTCACTCAGTGCTGTAAGATCCTGTTGGCCAATCAAGCGAACCCTTCAGACCAGGATATTGATGGGTTCACAGCAGCAGACTTGGCAGAGTATAATGGACACCATGAATGTGCCAGATATCTCCGTGCCATGGAGAAAAATGTAAGCTCTCTCTGTTTCACTTGCAGTATATTTTATTTTGCACATTTTCCTGCTTTGTGTCCTCTGTGTCAGTACTGCCCAGCTGTTTACCTTGGCATGAATATCAAAGCTGGAATCGGGAATACGGTCAACAGCAAACATCTGGATGATCTTGGATTCTCAGTGAATCATTTTCTCGTTTGTGTCATGTATTTCATTCCGGTCAAGCCTGTCCCTCTCCAGAGCCTGTTGTCTTTCGCTCAGCTTGATTGTGTGCTCTCAGTTTAAGAGGTCTAGAAAGTGGAGGACGATGTGCTTAATAAGGCATTACAAGCCATGATGCCGTGAGTGCTGGAGGAGAATCTTCATTCTCTGTTTGCCACAGAGGACTCTCTGAGATTAGCTCTTTTGTTTTGCTCTGAAAGCACAACACTCCTTAATCTGGTTGATGAATATTTCAGTGTTAACACGTTGTTTGTGTTGGTATTGCCTGTTCAAGTCAGGGATCAGCAAAGCCTGCATTGAACTCAAATTATTAAGTTTGCTGTGTGCAGCCTGCTTTAATACACTTATATCTTTATTTGTTTTTAATCAAATGGCAGAATAATAATTAGGTTCAGAGGATTACAGTTGATACTGATACTGAAACGTGAGCTTGCGGAGTTGATTTAAAACAGGAAATAGAGAATGCTGTTAATTGAAAGAGCCGATGGGGACCACTCTGTCAGCAGACTTGTTGCACCTTAAAGCCTCGCAGCTGCCCACCTGCAGCCTGTCGTCGTTCCTCCTCATCACACTTCACTCGCCGCCTATAGCGCAGACGACACAGCGACGTACACAGCAGAGAGTAACGAAAGCTGTCGGCCAATAGAAGCCATTAATAAGTCAGCGGAGAATAGCAGCAATCATACATGAAGAGGATGATGATAGAGAGTCAGCGAGGCGTGGCTGCTAAGCCCCCCTCCCTCCCTTCAGAAATAATCCTCCCATCAACAGTGGAGAGCTAATTAGCACAGGGGCCGCTGCGGCGTCGAACGCAGCCGAAGCCGCCGCCAGCTAAGGGCCTATCAGTTACCCCTCTCCAGCGGCTCAGGTGGAAGGCCCAGAGGCTGAGTTCGTTATGAGATCCATGAGCTTAAGTTTCAGTGTTTTCACCATTCTGATGCCTGCGACTGGCAACTCTATCCCTCTGTGGACTTGGAGAGCAGGATGTCATTGGCTTCAAACACACGTTTGATTGTGTGTCATGTTTTTTTCCAGGGACTGGGAAGTGCTATGATTGTCACCTCTGGATACTATGCACTGTTAGTAGCAGACAGAATGGTGTATTATGTTTCTTGTCAGTGTACGAGTTGGACACGCAAACTGGGGCTTGATTTGAACAAAGGGTCATCTGATAGAGCACCTGAAGTAGCAGTTAATTGATTAAAACCCTCATAATATTTGGGGAACCTACAGGGATGCTTTGAAAACCTTCTGTGCCAGAGATAAGACGTACAAGTAGACGTGCTTTAATTACAAGTCTGCTGGTGTTTCACGTTTGTAAAGCGCAGCGTAGATCACAGGTTTCATCGGTTCTAAAGTGTCAGTCAGATAATCTCATTTCCGAGCAGCGACCTAAATGAGTTGGGACATTGACCGGGGGAGCTGCGTATTTGGCCTCTCCGCATGTTTGGATCATTCACAACGAGGTCAGACTCCTTCAGCGGCGTCAACCGCTCTTCCTCATCTCGCATCTCGGGAACAGCTGCAATCAAATAAACAGTGCGTGGCGTGAGGTTTACTTCACACACATTTGTGGCTTTTGCTCCTCTCTCACAGCCAAAGATACTGTTGTTTGAGAATGGTATTTTTAGAATACTTGGATGACAGAAACACATTGCAGTCACATTCATCACTGTTTTTTAGGACATAGTCTAAATTTCTTTCTTGGTTTTTTTACAGTAAGAAGCAAAACACATGTTATAATAGCTTTCTGCATCAGCGCCTACTTAAAATATCTTTTTTTGTGTGTTCTTCATTCCATCAGAGATAAAATAAAGATATACTTCTCAACATCCTCTCTCACATCAGGTTTGTGGATCTATCTGAATCTTAAAGCCTGGCAGTTTTATCGCGGATTGGCAGATATATTACAGTGCTATAAAAATCCAGATCAAATACCTACTGTGTTACCCTTTTCATTTTCAACTCGAAAACCACGTCATGCCAAGATGTTCACATCTCTAGCTATCTTTTTGTTTTTATTCAAAACTTCTTTCCAGCCAGGATGTTGGCATGCTTCACATTTGATGAGGCTAAGGTCATATTTATTTGGAAATTGGTAGATTAGTCACAAAATCCTGAATAATGTGGCTAGGGCTGCAACTAATTATTTTCATTATTGATTAATCTTACGATTATTTTCTCATCATTTTGGTTTATAAAACATCAAAACACTGAAAAATGCCCATCAAAATTTCCACTGTGACATCATCAAATGTCTTATTTTGTCCAAACAACTCAAATATCTTAAATTTCTGGAATATAAAACAAGGAAAAACAGCAAAAACTTAAATTCGAGATCCTGAAACCATCAAATTTTTGGCATTTTTGCTTAAATAAGGACCTAAACAATTAACCGATAGTCAAAATAGTTGCTGATTAATTTCCTGTTCGTCGATTAATTGGCCACAGTGTGCATCAGCCTAAAGCTTGTTGTTGTAAAGTTTTCCACACTAACAGTCAGAATCATCCGTTCAGGCTCACGGTGTCACGTTGTGTTTCCATTCTCACGTTTTATTAATCACCTCAGGTAGAGAGAAAAAAAAAAAAGCTTGATGAATTAGTTCACTCAATCAATTGTCCCAAGTGGAAAAATCACCTGCACACGCATGGATAAAATGTCTCTTTTCCAGCTGCTTTGACAAGTCTTCCGCTGATACCTCCCTTCGTGCAACAACATGGCCATTGGTTTGTCCATGCATTAGTGACATTACCGAGCCATCCTATCCTTTACCTTAATTATTAACAGCATTCTCCGATCAGAGTTTATTGTTTATTGCCTGGCGGCCCTTGGCCACTGGCAGAGATGATGGTGTCAAACGAGTGGTCGGTGATCTTTAGATAGTGTAGCATCCGCAACAGGGAGCAGCCTCCCCGGGTACCTGGCTCCACGAGTCTGCTTCTCCGTAGTTTCACCGTGCTGTGAAGTTGTGCCGGTGTGCACTGGGAGAAATTCTCAAGGTCAAGGTTAGTGAGTTTTTAGGTTGGTTTATTGATCGCTTTCACTATTATTTGTACTTTTTTATCCTGTACTTTGCTCGTTTTTTTACTCCTGTTGTGCTTTATAACTTAATTTTTCTTTAAACGTGGGAGTGTCAGAGCAGGCTGAGTAATTATTTTTGTTAAATGAATGGAGAGTTTTGTAATTTCTGCTAAAGAGGCACTTGCTGGAAGATGTTTTGGCAGCGTTTTACCTATTTTCTGATCAGTTATAGCCTCTTACGGTTAGGCATGACTAATACTCTGGGCTCATGTCTCACATCATTACCTTAATATAGTTTGTCTTTGTTGGTTTTTACAAATTACACAATTTTTTGTTACTTTTTTAAATCTTGCACCGTTGCTAGATATAGTTTTCTGATGTTGTTGTTACAGTTTGAAACAAATACTGTCATTTGTCTTGTTCAGCTACAGTAGATGCAGAAAAGCTGTAAATGTTGGCAAAAACATTGCGTCCGTCATTTATTAGCCCCACAAGCAATTCCTCTGTGCAGGAAACCTGAGAGCATTTTAACATGTGAGTGGACATGTATTTACACTACAGTGTTCTGTGTATAATGTACACCCGCTGTATACATTCCACATTGCAATTTATCACCAAGAAGGTGAATATTTCACATGGAAGCAGGTTGTTTTAATGATTGATTCCAGAGCGCTGAATTTTCAAGACATGTTTCTTAAATACACATGGTGTTCTGAAATACTTAAACTCTCTTATGGCTCTTCCCACGGGGGACCGCAGCTTGCTGGTACTGCATGTCCGACTACGAGACAGTGCTGAGTAGCTGTTTCTTAACTCTTGGCTCCTAATCTGTTGTGATCGGGGTCTTTGTGGTCTTTGATAGAGAGAGAGTGGATCCAGGCCAAAACAGGGTTAGGCTATCTATATCTGCGTGGCAATTGTGAGGGGTGCTGATGAAAACCAAATGCTCTCTCTCTGGCCACTGGGTCTAATTAAACACACACATACACTCACACACACACACACACAAACACACACACGAGGAGTAGTTCACTGTAACTTTTAGGACATTGAACTGAGAAGGGTCACAAAGGAATCCCCCTGCCCCCTCCCCTTCCCACCATCACCACCACCCATTTCCCAGCCCCCTCGTTTATCTATTTATGGATTGCACAACTTCTGGGAAGTTTATTCCTCCGCCCGAGCAGTGTCACAGCATATTTCGTGCTGTTCGACATCAAAGTGCCACGTGAGAGGAAATGGCAAGGACCACCTCATGGACACAAAGCACAACAGCATGCAGCAGCATATTAGTGCTGCCTTTGATGTTTTGGTTACTAATAATGTCCTTGGAGAGCTGAATTTGATATGCATTCTGCATGGAGTGCATTAAGACAATGCAGGTTCATTAAAGGGGGGATCTAAATGTTTCCATACATCCGACATCCTCTCTAGAGTGGTGTGAAATGTTGCCAATGTATTCAAGGTTGCTTACTATCCCATGCACTTGTTTTTTTTTTTCTTTTGTCTTTTGTACTGCATGTCTCCAGGCTTTAAAAGTCATTAAAATGCAGTAAATCTGAATTTATTGACATTTTCTGATATTTATCACATTATTTAACCTATTCATTCATCTCTTTTTTTGTTTTGAATTCGATAATTGCTTCACCAGCAAAATATACATTTGTGATAGCATATAAACTCCTTTCCTTTAAGTAATACAGTACATGCCATACTGACCTATAGAGACCAATCCAAGCAAATCCTACTACTGGCTACTGGTGCAAACAAACAATTCTACCTTTCTATCTTCCACAAAAATAACTTCCTAGTATGTTCTAAAATGTGCCCTATAACCTATTGTATACATACATGGGCTAAAACAGAATATATACTACCTGCAGTACTTACAGTACTGTATGGTCAGTGAGACATATTGTATCTTTGACAACAAAAGAAAGGGAAATAACCTTCCTCAAGTCAGTTTTTTCTGTACAACAATCAAAAAATGTACCATTTTGTCTCAACTTTTTTTTTTACATCAGTTAGTACTCAGACGCTTATGAGCCAAAATCAAAAAAAAAACAAAAAACAAAGAATACATGTAAGATTATTGGCTCTGACTGTACTACAAAAATACATATTTATGGAGGAAATGGTGGCCTCTCTGTGGTCCCAGCACAATTTTTCTCAGATGACTTGACCCCAACTGTGTTTTAAGATGTAGTCATCACAGCTACAGATGCATTCACATAAATCTTAATGACTTCTGTTTTCTTTTCACACAGTTTTCTTTTCTTTCCACAAAAATGTAAAACTGGTTTGCAAAATATTTAACACAAGTGAGACAGACACTGAATGGTGTTGTCTTATTCACTGTGGGAAGAACAACAGCCTTTCAACTTTGTTAGTCATGTTGGACAACGTGAGGTCTGCAGTTCAGCAGAGGCTTCAACCCCATCCAACGATTGGTCTCTCTTCCACAGTGAGATATTTCTTCACTATGGCGTTGGAAAATATACAAATACAAACCTCATGCCTAGGTCACGCTCTCTGCGCCAAGGTTGGATTTATCACACAAACATGGGCGAATGTTACAGTACTGTAGGTGTGATGTGATATGATAGTAATGACAAGACAGATATGGAGATGTAAACACTTTCAGTTGTTTATAGCCGCTAAATGACTGCAGATTTAAACTGGCCTAAGTGAGGAGTTCGTTGTTACAGTATTTTCTATTTAGACACTTTTTGATAATTTTCTATTGGATTTTGTGAACTACATGAGGAGTTTTAAGAACACGCCTGTTTTTCAAATGGAAAAACACTTTTGGTGTTTGGGTGTTCTGTTCTCAGAAACAGACTTTTGTTTCTTACAAAGGAGAAAAACTGTATCGCCCCAGCTCTTGCCACCTGTCATCTCAAACCTCATGATTTTACATGCATTTCATTATATTTTAGTCTTAAAAAGGTCTTTATACTAGTAAATGTGACTTTGATATCTGCAGACGCCCTGTGCAGATAAGCCCATCGAGGTGATCACTCCAGTGGAGGAAGAAGTGAAGGTGAAGCCGGCCGTGGTGTTGCAGCGCAGCAGGGAGGACTATTACGGGTGCCTGAGTGATACATGCAGCGACAGTCACAGTGGTAACACACGCATGGATAGTTTAAAGGTAGTTTACTGTTTCACATTGTTCTCCTTTCTTCATAATTTCATATTTTAACTCAAAGCAACCAGACCTTTTCCCCTTTATTGTCCAAATTAGCAACCTGAG
This sequence comes from Thunnus thynnus, assembly GCF_963924715.1. NCBI lineage: Eukaryota > Metazoa > Chordata > Actinopteri > Scombriformes > Scombridae > Thunnus > Thunnus thynnus. The sequence goes on along the minus strand of NC_089524.1, from coordinate 28,885,107 downwards.
AGTGAGGAGCCCCCCCAGGCGAGATACCCTCAGCCCCCTCCTGCACCTCCTTTACCTTCTGCTTCATCCACACCTGCAATGCCTGAGAAAGCCACTGTTAATCGAATCGAGCAGGTTCAAATCGCAACATCCGGTGAGAGAAACGTTTCTGTTTATCTAATTTAATCACTCTTTTTCCAATTTAAAGCATTCAATAGGTTCTTTAAGTCACTGCTTAATGAAAACAAATATATTTTTATTAAACTACATTCAAACAGAGACTGCTAATGATTCGCGTTTCAGTTATTAAAGTTTTCAATCAGCCGAAGGCCGCTGGGAGTGAGATAACAGTCTCCGCTGAGAAGATGACGTTGCCTGAAACAAACCTCCTGGCTGAAAGAAAACTTCTTGGCGATATGAAGTCCATTAAATCTTTGAAACAGACAGGGATATCAGGAGTCTTTACCGGACAAGCTGTAAGCGCAATAAGCTTTCTTACTCTGTACACACTTCCTTTGTAGGTTTTCCGTTTGTCCAGCATCTTTGCTCTTTGTCTTCTGTAGAATAAGATGGTGGTCCTGCCCACTGAGCAGGCCAACCTGTCAGACATCGACTACCTGGTGCCCACCCACGATGAGAGAGGCTCTCCCATTGCTGAGTGGAAAAGGCAAGTCATGGTGAGGCAGCTGCAGGCCAGGCTGCTGGACGAGGAGGATCAGAGGAGAAAGGTAATGTCTTTCCAAAGATGGTTAAATTATGAATGTATGCAAATGTATACATTTATTTAAATTTTACAAACCTGTCGTAAAAGTAGATGTAGCACACAAGTTGTGAACAGCTTGGCTCAGTGAATTACAGAGATAATACTCTACAGTACATCTCAGGAACATAGTTTAGTATTGAAAATGTCCACTGAGAGTCTTGACTCTAGGGCAGTGTGTCAGTGATGATTGGACTATGTAGGTTAGTTGTTACAGGCAAAAAATGAAGAACTGCAGGAAAACTTACACCGATCCCAGGGAGGTACTGGCTTGCAGGCAAAAGGTGGAAAAAAAGGAGATGAAAGCCGCCCACTCATAACTCTGTTGCAGTCTTTTCATTCTGAATTCTAAAGATCGATGTTTCAGCACATCTTCCTTTCTTAAGCAGTTCACAGATAAAAAATGAAGCTTGATTCTGCATTAGCATGCCCTGTTTTTACTTCATTTTGTATTCTGGAACTAATTTTGTTGAAAAGTTTTTGGGTAATGTAACAATGTTTCCAGAACAACAGCAGCAACTGTATTTTGCCACTAAAAAGTGGCACTTTTCTTTAGAGATCTATTGTACAGCCTGTTTTAAATCATATCCTCTCCTAAACAAATGCTTAGTGAACCTAACTAGACCACAATGAGCAAAGCAAAAATTGTGGTCTGACTTTTTGATACTATTCTAAACATGCATTACTAAAACTTATGAAAAACACTTGGAAATACCATCATCATTTACTTTTAATTGCATGTAACAAATCACTGAACACATAACACATTAAGTCATATTTTTGAGGGTTGGATTACAGTTTTACCATATCATTATTGTATTTTTCTCACACCCATGCCATTAGTAATTGTATACCTTTCAAGACCTTGCATGTGACATGCTGCATTATCTGCCTATTCTCTTACAGGAAAATGGGAACAGATATGCCAAAGTCAGCTGGAGGTATTCCCAAGCCCACAATGCCATCCTGGGGCCCTCTGGTGAGCTACTGACTGAGGATGACCTCATCTATCTGGAGCAGCAGATTGCCAATGTCTCCATGCAGAGGAACTGTGAAGGATACGAGCTGGAGCTCGCTCGTCTAGCTGAGGAGCTGCGGCACATCCTGCCAGCCCCCATCGTGAACATCACCGTTAACACACAATTCAGAAACTTCACGAGTCAAGTTCCTCTACCTGTGTGGTGCGGCCGAATCTCGGGCATCGTAAAGAGCATGTCTCTGCTCATGAGCAACCTGACAGATCAGCCCTACTGCAAGATGCCCAACACCGAACTGATCACCGTGTTCTCTCAGACTCCAGACAGACAGAACTCCACCAGGGGACGCAGGGAGAGGATAGAGGATGAAATCCATCAGTTTGGAGTGTCTGTGAGGACTCTGAAGTCAAATTTTGAGTCACAGAACTCACCTTTGTCAGATGAGCCAGAGGAGGCTGTTGTGTTAAATTCCTCCACACAGCTTGAGATGATTGAGTCAGAGAAACAGCCTAAAGTCTTGAATCCAGCCCCAGAAACAGACCAGAACAGTGACTCCGGCATTGACTATGATGAAAACGTTGTAGATGTTCTGGAGACCACCAGCCTCAGAAAAGAGCGTATAGTCGTGCTGTTCTTAGGTCACTGGAAGAAATCGGCCTACACTGTGACACTGAAGAGTAAGGACGCAGCAGAGAGGAAGATCAGCGGCTGCAACCCAGGGATGGATGAGAAATCTGGGTCGGGTCAAAAGGGCAGTGTGGAGAGCGCCCAGTCGAAGATGATGAACAGTTCTCTGGGACATTTCTTCAAGCAGAGGAGTGCTGTCAACAAGATGCTGGGAAACTGGAGGAACATGATCTCCAGTGTTCCATCCAGACAGATTCGCCGGTAAGGCTCGAAGACTTTATAACTTACTATCATTCCTTTTTCTGGGCAGAATTTGTTCACACTTCATGGTATTTATTAGACTGCTCAACTCCACCTGCAGTACTCAAACTAGTTTCATAGGACAAATTTTCACCAAAACTTGATCAGAGTTTTTGTCAAATTATCCAAAGCTTAAACAATAGCACACACAAATCTTCAGGAAAGGGTCACCTAATTCGATTCTATTCGATTCAATTCGATTTGATTCAATTTTATTTATATAGTGCCAAATCACAACAAAAGTCATCTCAGGGCACTTTTCACATAGAGCAGGTCTAGACTGTACCCTTTAATTTACAGAGACCCAGCTATTCCCCCATGAGCAAGTACTTGGCGACAGCAGTAAGGACAACTCCCCTTTAATGGGAAGAAACCTCAAGCAGAACCCGGCTCTTGGTGGGCGGCCATCTGCCTTGACAGGTTGGGTTGAGAGATAAGGGGGGGGGGGGGGGGGGGCAGAGAAGCAGAATAAGAACAATAATAACAATAACAATAATAGTAAAACAGATGTGACTAGCAACAATAAACAGCAGCAGTAGCTGGAGAAGGACACCAACACCGGGGTTTCCTTCGAGATAAGAAAGCACAAAAAACTCCGGGGAAGAAGCTAAGTTAGTAACATGCATTGGTCCAAGGCGAGCCTGGTTGGCCCTAACTATAAGCTTTTTTTTAAAAAGGAAAGTTTTAAACCTACTCTTAAACGTAGAGAGGGTGTCTGCCTGATAGCTGAAGGCTCGGCCTCCCATTCTACTTTTGGAAACTGTAGAAACCACAAGTAAGCCTGCATTCTGGGAGCGCAGTGTTCTAGTGGGATAATAGGGTATTATGAGCTCTTTAAGATATGATGGTGCCAGACCATTAAGAGCGTTGTAGGTGAGGAGAAGGACTTTAAATTCAATTCTGAATTTTACAGGAAGCCAATGCAACAAAGCTAAGATGGGCGAAATATGATCTCTTTTTCTAGTTTTTGTCAGTATACGTGCAGCTGCATTCTCGACCAGTCTTTAGAGACTTGTTGGGGCAGCCTGATAATAAGGAATTGCAATAATTCAGCCTAGAAGTAACAAATGCGTGGACTATTTTTCCGCATCTTTTTGAGAAAGGATGTGCCTGATTTTTTGCAATATTACGTAATTTAAAAAAGGCAGTCCTTGAGATTTCTTTTATGTGGGAGTTAAAGGACATATCCTGATCAAAGATAACTCCCAGATTCCTTACGGTGGTGCTGGAGGCCAGGGTAATGCCATCTAGAGTAGCTATATCATTAGATAATGAGTTTCTAAGGTGTTAAGGGCCAAGCACAATAACTTCAGTTTTGTCTGAGTTAAGTCGCAGAAAATTGCAGGTCATCCAGGGCTTCATTGATAAATATAATTGTGCATCATCTGCATAGCAATGAAAATTTATAGAGTGTTTCCTAATAATATTACCTAAAGGAAGCATATATAAGGTGAATAGTATTGGTCCAAGCACAGAACCTTGTGGAACTCCATGTCTAACTTTTGTGTGCATGGAGGATTCATCGTTTACATGTACAAACTGAAATCAATCTGATAAGTAGGATTTAAACCAGCTTAATGCAGTTCCTCTAATGCCAATTAAATGTTCCAGTCTCTGTAATAGGATGTGATCACACTAGTTCTTTGTAATACAACCAACCCCAAGCACATGTTAAAGCTCCATTAATCAATATTTTTTATATTAACAATGGATCAAATTACTGTGCAAAGTGATGAACCCATGGAGAATTGACGCCAACTGGTTCTCCACAGTTCTACAGATCTTTTTAACCTCTTTGGAGCTCATTGTTTTGGTTTTATGGGCTGCAAATTTACTGTTTTGTTTCAGTGTCACTGCTTTCATGAACCCATTTTTCAGCTGCATGCAGCTGTTTTCAATGAACAAGCTCTGATTAACCAACTGTACGCTACATGCCTAGCAACGGACAGCAGATTAAGTTAGCGATTAGCTGAAAAAAAAGAACACTAGCTAGCAAGCTACAAACCCTGATATTTTTTAACAGAGTTAAAAGGAGATTGAATACATTACATTCATCAGGTAGACACAAACTTGACTTCAACTGAATGCTAATGTTGCTCCGTGTCAGCTAGATGTAGACAATAGACAACTGTTTGCTAACAAGTTCAGTCATAAGGTGATAATATGTCCTGTTTTCGGCTTGTTTTGGAGTCACTCTGCCCCCTAGTGGCCAAAAAATAATTAATGCAGCTTTAAAATAAGGTTCTTAAACTTTTCTCAGTTTTTAAAAAAAATGTAAGATATCCTCCAGCATACAACTTAGAAAACATCCATTGTACAGCATTAAAGTTTGGTTGGAAATGCTGTCTGTAGTGCTGAAACAATCAGTTGATTATCAAGTCAAGTCAGTCAAGTTTATATGTAGAGTACAATCTCATACAGAAGAAATTTAAAGTGCTTAACAGATTGACAAAACAATAGAAGTCCATCCATCAGTGGACAGATAAGTAATACATTATTTTAACAATTATCAAGGCAAAATGTCAAATATTTGATGGTTAAGCCTCTCAAATCTCAAGGATGTGCTGATTTTTCTTTTTTAATGGTTGTAAATTGATTGTCAAGACAAGACATCACCTTAGGCTCTGGGAAATTGTGATGGGCATTTTTAGCTATTTTCTGAAAAGACTGATCAGTTGAAGAATATTTGATAGATGATCAATAATGAAAATAATCTTTAGTTAGAGCCAAGTGTTTATACATTTTGAATAACTATGCTGTATTATCCACAGGCTCCACAGGCAGAAAGCCCTCTACTCCCCAGAGCAGTTCCTACCTCGCCTGGATGGTGTGCCGGTGGAGTACGACAAGCTGACCCTGGATCTCTTCATGCTCGGCTACTTTCACATTCTGGAGTTGGAACTGCCTGTGGACGAGCGCAAAATGAGGCACCTGCTGTGTTTTGAGGTGTTCGACCACGTCGGGAGCTTTCCCTGGGAGCTGGTCAGGGACTTCCACAAGGCTGTCATACAGGACATTGAGGCTGGGAACCGCGAGTGGAAGGATGGCTTTGAGGACATTAAAGTAAAGTTCTTTGGAAACACTGCGAGTACATCTGAAAGCACTGCAGTGGTGGAGAAACGCAGCCTTCCAGAGATCAGACAGGTCCCTAAAGTCATCGTCCAGTCACCTACACCTGATGAGAGCATGCTCAAGAGTGGAACCGACATTTCCAGTTTTAGTAACGAAGAAATTTGTAAATACATTGACCGCAGTTTTGCTTTTTGGAAAGAGAAAGAAGCAGAGATTTTTGATTTTGAGTAGTTGCTTGTGTCATGCTTTTGATATTTTTGTATGGTTTGTAGTTATATACTATTAGGGCTGGGTATCAAACTTAAATACTTCATGAAGAGTGAATTGAACTGTCTGTAGCAACTGTCAAGTACAGAAATTGCTTTGCCAGATTCTTAGCCTTGTTTACTTATTTGTTGATAAGATATTGCCTGATTTGAATTAAAGTTTTGTTAATTTTATACTTTATTTTATTCTGTTTAAACATAAAAAAAACATTTCAGAAGTTTGGACTTTGTTAAATTTTAAAACCAACATGTTTATATGTAGTAATATAAGATACTTAGTTGATATTGTGGTACTGGTATTAAAACTCAGGTATCAAGTTAGCAACGGCATCAAACAATTCAAACTCTACCCAGCCCTACTACAAAAGCTAGAGTGCTTACAATACTAGTGTGTTTTCCTGAGAGTAAACATATTTGTTTTGAGATTAATTAAAAGTTTTTTTGTTGGTAAGAAATCATTTTATAGTAAATCTTTTCAACATAGCCTAAGATCTACAGTATGATCTGACAGAAAGGGAACCAGTTTTAACAATATTACAAAATAAACCATTACACAGTGAATGTGTAATGTAATTTCTTGTAGGGCTGTCATTGATTATTTTTTATTACTTCTCCTTTGATTTCTTAGCTTTTCTACGTCATTTATCTCCTTAGCTGGCTTCCAGGCCTGTTGAGAAAACATAAAGTATGTGCCTGAAACAGCAGCTGCAGGTCCCATGCTTGTTGTTTGGAATCTGACTTGAGCACGGCTTCACTGTCAGTCCTAAAAATAACTGAGTGAACGACAGGCAGCCCGTCCCAGTGACTTGGCAAAAGCTTTTCGCCATGCTACCCGCTCCATGTTGATCTAACCAGCTGCTCAGCTACAAACAGCTTTTTACTGGAAGGATGAGCCATTATTTCCTTCCTCTGCTTCTGTGGTGAGTTTGTTGTTGATTCTTTATTTAATTTCACAGTATTCGATGACAGGAAATGTAATTTATTGTTGGCTTTTGGAAGAGATGAGAGTCATACTGTTGTGTCATACTAACCATGCGCCAAAGCTACTTTGTTGTCCTTGTAACAACACAGTGATGCAACACTTAAGAAGACAGGGGACTTATTGTTCAAGACACACTGTATGATTTTACTGTTCAATGAGAGACACTAAATCATAGAGGTTGATGAGGAGAAACTGATTTCTAACTAAGTTCTAAACTTGAGGGACTCAAAATTTCTCTTCAGCTCCTTTAGGAGGCTTTTTGCACCATAGTACCAAAACACATTCTATTTTACTGTTTGTAAGTGGGAAAATCAAATAAAAGTATTTCACTATAAATAACCTTTTTGTGAACAACAAATTACACTTCTCCTGCAAACCTAGATTTGTCCCAAGTTGCAGTTGATGCAGTTGCATCAGAATGTCTTCCAAATAAAATATCTTGTTATTTGGGCTGGAAATTTTAAATCATTTTGTATCACATGTAGAAGGTATTGCTGATCTTCTGTGGTAAATAAACATGGTTTTTACAGGTTTTTAGAATTATTTATTATGTACGTTTATGTATTTTTTCTACACTTGCAGGTAATTCCTGTTGTTGTCCGTCCTTGCTCAAAAGAAGATTTCTCATTTTATAACTAAAGTTGACAATGGTGCGTAATGTGGATGACCTGGACTTCTGCCTGTCCTCCCATCCTCAGAGCATCCTGGAGGGCTTGCGCTCCCTCTGCTCTCACCCCAAACTAGTCGATGTAACTTTGTGTGCGGGCGGCCGGGACTTCCCCTGTCACCGCGGGGTGCTGGCCCTCTGCAGTACGTACTTCCGCTGCATGTTCTCAGGGGACTTTATGGAGAGCATAGCAGCGCGTGTGGAGCTTCATGATATCGATCCGGATATCCTCAGCTGCTTGCTGGACTTTGCATACACAGGCAAACTGACCATCAACCAGAGTAATGTGGAGGGGCTGATCTGTACCTCCAGCCAGCTGCAGTTCCAGACAGTGAGAACCGTGTGCAGCAGGTACCTCCAGCACCAGATTGATGCAACCAACTGCCTGGGAATCCTGGAGTTTGGGGAGATCCACGGCTGCCCAGAGGTGGTGGCTAAAGCGTGGGCCTTCCTCCTGGAGAACTTTGAGGCTGTACAACAAGGGGAGGAGTTTCTGCTATTAGAAAAAGACAGGCTGATTACCTGCCTGTGTGACGAAAGACTACAAATCCGGTCAGAGTGCACCCGTGTGGAGGCCATCCTGAAGTGGGTTGGGCACTACAAGGAGTCTCGGCTCTGTCACCTCCCTGAACTCCTGACCCTGTCCCGTCTCCCTCTACTCAGCCTGGACTACCTGGCTGACAACCTGCTGAAGGACAGCCTGGTTCAGGCCTCTCCCAGCTGTAGGGAGGTTGTGGAAAAAATTCACAAAGAGGTTAGTGAGTTCACACTTTCTCCTGGCCACACGTCTTCTTTCTATTATTTGAGTAGACTTCCAAAAACCCATCACATGACTTTTACTATTTTTAGAAAATGGATTTGGCACCAGAATACATGGACCGAGTCAACTCTCAGAGTCCACAACCAAACCTGCAAGAGGTGCTGTTCGTAATGGGAGGCCGTTCATTGGATGACTCAGACGACGACTCAGATGAGGATGAGGACAGAGATCCCAGACTGCAAAGATTGCTGCCCAGGAATTGTGCCTTCTATAATACAAAGACAAGTACAAACACTCTATATCCTTATTTAAAAAGTTCAAGTTTGTTTAAGTTCAAAATCCATTTCACAACAGAAATTTGTTGGGAAATGTCTGTCTGATTCCTCGAAACAGTTTGGCAGATGTCTCACAGGTCATTAAATGTAGTGCTGACAGAAAAACTGCTCTGCAGGAATGTGGTCTGGATGTGACAAAATTGGATCATCATCTCAGTTCCTCAAATGAGCGTTTTATTGTGCAGAGTTGGAAGAAGGCACCCGTGTCCATGTTTTTAATATGGCATGTTAAGGAAGAATTCTAAGATTTCTGGTTTCAGGTTGAGGCATGACAACTCTGACCACAATATTGGAGGATGTGCCAGAAAAGTTACATTTCGTGACTGTTTCAGGCCAGTGAGCAATAACCTAACTTTGTCTTGCTTTCACTTAAATGGTCCTGATTTCACTGGTGTAGATCTGTCATCTGCACACTGTATTTGTGAAAACTTTTACCATGTTTCCCTCTCTTTCTGAATGATGGTCAAACATAATCTCCCTTTTCTTTTTTCTCTGCAGAACAGTGGCATGAGCTCCCTAATTTCCCCAACCCTAACAAGTGGGGTTACTCCATGGTCTCTTTGAACAACGATGTGTATGTCACAGGTGGGTCGAGCATGTATAACCCTTTAAAGGAAGGGTTCACAGTTTTTCAAGTCTCTTAGAACAACACTCAGGTGCCCAAATCAACATTGAAACTGGTTTCTCTTGACATAATCACTCCTCCTGTTCATACTGGCCATTAGATCCCTTCATAATGCACTTTCAATGTAAGTGATGGAGGCCAAAATCCACAGTCCTCCTCCTGATTTCTTTCGATGTTACAGTCTTTTTAGTGCCTCTTTTTGTTACTATCCTTTCACTGCAGCTCAACAAGGAAACACGAGGAAACACAAAGATGGAATTTGATGCTAAAAAGACTGTAAATGGAGCAGATATCTACTTGATATGACTAACTCAGACTGCTGAAGCCTCATATAAGCTTCAGGTAAACTTTTAATTACATCTTGGCATAAAATGACTGTGTGGACACACTGTGGATTTTGCCCCCATCACTTACATTGAAAGTGTGTTTGAAGGGGATCTTTTAATAGCCAGTATGAACAGGAGGAATGATTACAGTGAGGAAAACCTCTTTCAGTGCTGTTAAGGGCACCTGACTGTTGCTTAAAGACAGTCTTGAAAAATTGTGAACCTATGCTTTAAAACACAGAAACTTTTTGGGGCAAAAGGCAAAGAAGTAATGATAAACAGTTCTGAGCAGAACTCATCAGTTTTTATTGCGAGGAATGCAAAACATTGTCAGACTTTTGACAAAGTGCTTCTGTCTGTCTGACAGGAGGCTCGCGGGGTTCGAATACCAACACCTGGTCGACCACAGAGACCTGGAAGTACATCACAAGAGAGGGGAGGTGGGTTACTGTGGCACCCATGCTCCGGCCTCGGACTAACCACACGTCGGCAACGCTCAACGGGGAGATTTACGTCATCGGAGGTAAGAAAATAAATACAGTCCTGCCTGTGGTGCCTTAAACCTGCAGTGCAATGGAAAACTGATAAATTTCTGCAGCTTATCTGCCCTTACCTCTGCTCCTCTGAGGTGATCTTTTTAAAAGAATTTGCTTGTATTTCTCCTTTGTGGGTGAATAGCTTCAAATATGACCATTTTCTAAGAACAGAGCAGCATTCTATGTGTGTTTGTGCTGCCACTTCTTTTCTTTGTTTACATTTTTGAGCGCTTGATCCAACCTCGTCATTCATTTTTACTTTTTCCTCCTTTAGGCACAACATCAGACCGTGTTGAGGTCGAGCATTATGACCCTTATAATGACACCTGGTCCTTGACATGCCCTGCATTAAAATATGTGACTAACTTCACCGCCACAGCGTGTCAGGGGAAGCTGTATGTGATTGGCTCATGTGCAGTGAAGTACAATGCTTTGGCCATGCAGTGCTACAACCCTGTCATAGGTAAGGATGCTGGAGACACCATGTCGCTGCTGTCAGATAAAAACTTCATGTCTCTGAGGTATCAGCTTTTGTTCCACTCAAATCTTTATTGGCAAGAGATTTGATTTTCATCATTCATGCAGTCCTGTTAGTCGACTCATTCATAGCTCCGTTTCCAATTTTGAGTCTTAAATAATGTCCATTTCGCCCATTCTTCTTCTAGTTATGCTTCTTTCAGTCTCAAGATGTGGCAGTTTTTCATTTAAGAGGATTTCTTCAACAGTTACTAGCTATTCGTCCTGTGTCGGAGGAGCTATTTTTCTCCAATTCTTTGTACTATCTTTAATAGTATTTTAACCAAATCTTTTGCTTCCTAGTACAATTTCCTAAGATAAATAACACAATATTGAGCACAACACAATTTATAGGGACTCATTTGTTATAACACTTTACATACTAGTTACAAAAATAGTTATTTTCTGATATTTCCCCCCAAAAAATATGTGGTGTTCTACATCAAATGATCCACACTCTGGCATCTGTGTAACTGCTTGCTTTCAACCTTGGGTGTAAAGAAAGAAATTAGATTTTTCCAGGAAAATTCCCTCCATTTCTTTCATATACTGTATAGTATGTGAATTGGTGGACGTGTGATTAATCTTCTACATGTTTAGCTGATGGCTATCTGAAATCTCAGTATCAAGCTGTCTTTCCCATTTTTTCTTTAAATATTTAGTTTAGTTTTCATCCTTAGGGATAAATACTTGATGAAGCAGCTTTGTTTTTTCCAAATTGTCACCTAATATATTGTGTTGGATCATTGTAAAGTTGCTGATTAAGGGACTATTTGTTTTTCTTTTCTCTTTTCTTTTTTTGATCCTGCTATTTCACAAGTGTTTTAACTTTTGTTTTTACAGATAGCTGGATCAGCATATGTTCCCCCTTCATCCCTAAGTACCTGTCCTCCCCTCGTTCAGTCTGTGTGGGCGGAATTATATATCTGCTTGCTGATAACACTAAAAAAGTCTACGCGTATGATCCAGAGGTGAACATGTGGCAGAAGGTGGGTCTAGGGAGGACTGCTGACTAAAATCAAAATAATACATTCAGCTGTATGACCCTAACTTAACAAAAGGACAGCAAAAAGAAAACAGCAAAAAAGTAATTCATGTTGATTTTCCCTCTCTTCAGGTCCAACTCCTGCACATGCTCCATGAGAATGGTGGCCTGGTAACGCTGGATGGGATGCTGTTTGTCACAGGAGGCCATTGGAAAGGCATGGAGGGAGACTATGGGGTGGAGGTGGAGGTTTACAACCGAGCATCTGACACTTGGGAGGTGGAGTGCTTCCTGCCAAGACTTTGGTTCTACAGCGGGGTGTGCACCATCTTCCTAGACCCATCCCAGTGGCCTGAGCTTTTCCCTATAGATTCAACATAATGACTCACAGAGACGTGTTGCTATCATATCTATGTTACCATGCAAATAGTATGTTTATCCAGGGATGTCATCATGCCCTAGAATAGTGTGTTACATGATCCTCAGGTATTCTTGGTTGTTTTTAGTGCCTTGCTCGGCTGCCCAGCAGGTGTTTATTTATACTTTGTATCATGTGTTTGACATCTAAATTACTTCTTGTGTTATTTAATGTACTTGTGAATAATCAAATCTTTGTAGAAATGGTGTGTGGGCTACTGCTTGAGTATTATTATTTTTGTTGTATATCTTTGATTTTCAATGCTGGAATTATGAATAAAAAGTGCTGAAATATGGTCAGCTCTATTGGAAAACAAAGTTCACTTTGCCACAATGCTTATTGATTATTAACCCATAGGAATCCAGTATCCTAGCTCGTGGCGTCTGCCCTGCCATGGTAACACTCAAGCCAGCATTCTATCTCTACGGCAACGGCCCGGAAGCGCGTGGTCACCTTGGCAACGTCAACTGGGATTAGCTACATGTCTGCAGTCGCTCCTAAAGTTTCTTGGAAAAAAGTTTTGTCAGTGATTTTGCTTGACTTTTCTAATTGTTTTAATGACTTGCCTGGTTTGGTCTTTGTTTGACTCAACATTTGACTGCTTTCAATCTGAAAGTTTTATTAGCTCATAGCTAGCTAACGTTAGAGCAACATTTTTGTCTCGTCAGACGACGCCGGGTATGATTTAACATTTTATTGTTAATGCTGGGCCTATTTCTGTAATGAGTTCTCAACGGGAGCAAGGTGCGCACTCACCTGGACTGGAGGCTGTGATTCAGGTTGGTAACACAACAGCTATTGTCCCCTAGTGATGGTTTTCAGCGTCTGACCGGAGAAATGACGACCTGAGATTGGATACACCACCTCTGCTGGGGCACTAACTTCATTGACTTCAAGGCAAACGCTGTATTGTAGCGATTAAACAATGATAGATGAATAAATTATTCTGATTTAACTAAATGCATTTATTCAAGTAGAGTACTTATACAACTTTGAGGTACTGTACTTGATTATTTTCATTTCATTAGACTTTATACTTCTACTCCACTAGAATTCAGAGGGACATATTGTACTTTTTACTCCATTTGACAGCTTCAGCTGCTAGTTATTTAAGATCAAGATTAAGATTTTACTTACAAAACATATGATGAGTTTATAAAATATGATGCAGTCATACTTTAAACTATCCAACACTATATAAAATTGTTAGAATTAGCTCCACTTCGACCAACTACAACAGTAAAATGCCACTTACACATTAATGCATCAGTAATGATAACAGTCACAGGGCCATTTTCTGCATAATAGGTACTTTTCTTTTAATACTAAGTGGATTCTGCTAATAATACTTACGTACATTTACTTAAGTGTCATTTTCAATGCAGGACTTAGAAATTACATGTAATGGAGAATTTTTATATATTGCAGAATTGCTACTTTATTTAGGTAAAGTATCTGGATACTTCCTCCACCACTGATTACTGTAGATGAAAATGCCCAACACTAAAGTAGTGTAGAATATCTTCGGCTAATAATAACAATGCAATAATATAAAATATATAATAATATAAACCTCTGAAAGGGTCAGTTCTGCATAATGACTATTATTACTTTTTACTCTTTCAGCACAGTTTGTTACCAATACTTATATACTAACAACTGATGATTTTTTTTCAGAATTGATTAATCAGACAATTACTTCTTTTTTTTGATTAATTGATTAATTGTTTAGTTTATAAAATGTAACATTTATAAATAGCTTATTTGTACAATCAACTGGAACGGATTAATTTTTGGTCACTAAAAACAACTTTTAATATGATTATTTAATTATCAAAATTGTTGCAGATTCATTTTCTGTCAATTGACTGACCAGCTGTTTCAGTTGTTTAAGCAAAAGATCTAAGTCCTCCTTCCTCCACTGTTGTCCTCATAGCCTAACTTTGACTAGTTGGGCCTTTACTGCTCAGCCAAGTGAAGGGTCGATGTGATTTTTGTGATTGTAGAAACTGGAGGAGTCCTTGCTTCACTCTGAGGGCAGCTCAGGAGAGAGGACTTTGACACTCCGACGTGATGGGCAGGAGTCCAGTGTCACGCCTGTGCCTGTCTTCACCCGCATCCGCCAGATCATCACCCGCAACCTGGTCGAGCAGGACGCCGGTAAGGAGGAGAGCTGTAATCCAAACACACAGACAATAGCGTTGAGTTGCCTTGCTAGATATCAGTTATCAATACATCCCATGCGGTGAGACTGACACTTCTGTATGCATGACCTGTTTCCTAATCCCAGGTGAGAGCTCTGAGGTCAGTGAGCCAGAGGAGAGCAGGGCCCTGAGGGAGCAGCTGTCTCCGAGCCAGACGGACCGTGACGAGCTGCAAGTCAAACAGGCCGGTCTCACAGACAGGGTAGGAGTGACACGTTCTTGGGTCAAGGTCAAGCTGTGGAACATTATTTAGATATTTAGCATTTGTTGTACCCATGCCATTAAAGTATTATGTTTGCTCTGCAACAGAAATGGAAAAAACAAAGAACTATGCATAACAAAAGGGATGCACAGGTGATATCCTCTAGGGAAGTCCATCTGATACATATCAGCATCTACTTATCCTTAATTTGAACAACTGTACAGAGGAAATGTAGTCTGCTCATGAACATAATTATGCTACTGTCAACATGTGTAACCACTACGATGACTCGCACTTCATCAGATAGTCTCTCTGAGTAGCCTACTTATTTTGTTCAGGAATTACTAGCTGAGAATGCATTGGCAAACATTGTTTATAATATGTCAGATGTTTGTGCAGTTCTTACAGGAGTTGGAGTATGTACCGTAACACTGTAGATGGGAAATTTGTGCAGTTTTGTTTGGAGATGAGATCAAGAAGGTCAACCACACTAGAGCATTGACTGCAAAAAGCTACATGCGTTTGAAATGGAATATGGTTACAGTAAACATCAGTGTAGCAACGCTCTTTCCAGCAGGGAAAGCCTTTGGGTTCTGAGCAAACAAACAGTGTGGGAAGGTTGAATCAGCTTTGCATGTACTGTAGTGAAAACTGAGTACATACTGCACAGACTAACGATTGAATCGACGTAACTTGGCACAAGCGCGTTTTATGTCATACATTTTTTCTTTTATTAGCAGCTGAGGAACTACAGTTTATAAATTACAGTAAGAACTTTTATAAGCATCCATTGTGTGTGTGTGGGTGAGTCTGGATGCATGTGCGTGTGTGCATGTGTTTATAAGTGTAAATAAGAGAGGGAGGGAGCGGGGTTCATGAAGGGTTTCCTTGTGGTCTGTTCAGGTAGACTCAGACCCCCTATGCTCACGAGGACCGGCGTCTCCCTTCATAGCCCCCCATGGTTGCCCCTCCGTGTAGTGACTGCTGTTTTGGGGGAAAATTGTGAAGGTCACCGGCCTCCTCCCTCGAGACTGTCGAAGAAAAAGCTCATTTTTCACGGTGCACAAAGCAGCCATTTGTGATAACACTGCCCTCATTCTGCTGCTTAAATCTAATGAACTCCCACTGCTTGCTTTACTCTTCGAACTTATTTTAAAACCAAGGCTATAAATATAACCTAATTAGCTTGGCAGATATATATAGCGTATTTATTTTGTTGGTATTTTTAGATGTGTGAAAAGGCGCTAAACAGAAAAAAACATAAGCAAGTGTTACTGATATTTGATGCTTGCACCACTGAGTAGCAGTTTGAGGAGTGAAGGTGCAGGGTTAGCACGAGACCTACCTTTTTGTTATTTTACAAAGATCAGAGAAATTATAAAGCGGCTGAATGTTTTATCTTGTAATGGCTCACAAGTCAGGAGGTTCATTACAAGACTCCTGTTGTGACTCGTCTGTTCCAGTGAAAGCTCCTGTCTTCTCCCTACTATTTTTCTGTGCAGAACAGCATGATTGTTTGGCAGCTTTGCTGTTATGTGATGTTAATGCAGTGTGCTAATCAGTGTCCCAGAGCCAAATATACTCCCTTGGCTGTGGCACCCATGTAGAGCTAATGTTCACTCTCACCTACAAATAATCTACTTCCTCGCTTAATATTTAGTGCAGTTGAAGTCATCTTACAGTATATCCCTGCACATATCACATGCAGTATGATCAATTCAATTTGTATCCTCACCTGCTCTTGAGGGAGCAGCCAGACAGTTCAACACCAAATCTTTGGAATTACTGGGCTGTAATTCAATAGTCAAACTGTGTATTAACATAATTGGTTGAAGATGTATTCAGGTCTTTTACTTTTACCAATACAATCATGTAAAAGTCTTGCATTCAAAATCTTACTGAAGTAAAAGTACAGAAGTATTAATAGCAAAAGTATCAAAAGTAAAAGTACTGTTCCTGCAGAGGCATTGCTCCTGTGAATGATATTAGATTGACTAGACTGCTACATAAATTTGTATTAATATTTTGGATTTTTTTTTGTGAAATATTGGATAATTTTTGCCTCTTCAGGACTCAAACTGTTTAAATTAAACCATACGGGAGGTTTAGAGGGAAAATCTTACTGGAACTGCTAACAACTCATAGTCATCTGAAATGTGACAAGGGGCCTCTATACTAGACACTGTTTTTTGTCTTTTGTAAAAGATGACCAGGTACCACCTTACCCATACAGTGACAACCATCCCACAGTCACACGGTCACAGCTGGAGTATGCCCTTGTGTCAGCTCCAATGGTCAAACTACCAGCTCTCATAACTACTTTCAGGCCAACATGCTCCATACCTTTTTGTGACCAGGTTGATGCAATGTGACCAGGTATTTTTCATTCCAATATGTACCAAGCCAAAGACAAAGAAACTTTGAAACCGGCAGCTTTAAGTCGTTAATCGCTTAGTATTTGTTGCTTAGTAACTCCCCAGCAGATGCAAGATGACAACAGACACCATTTCTGCCATTTGTGCCATAGCAGAGTGCTTTCTGAAATTGTATTGAATCGCTCCACAGTATATAGATGTCACATGGAATAGATAGCTGTGTCTCATGTCAGCTGCAGCAGATCCACCACAGAACGTGTGACAGTTGAGAAGCAAACATAGTTATCCTAAATCCCTATATTTCCCCAGCTATCCTTGAGTCTTTTTGACCTGACAGAAGACCGTTAACACAATACTGGTGAAGTCACACCTGGACTCTGAAAGCCTTCCTCTGTGTCTCTGTTAAGTCACTCAGTGTGATCTCTGGTGACCCCAGCAAATTGCACCTGAACCAGGATAAACCTTGACCCAGTTTGTGAGTTGGACGGCCTCAGGAGGTTGGAGAGCATGTTGGGGTGAATTCTGAACCCTCTGTGTTGCTTTTGGAGCCCTGCCAGTGCGCATTTTCTCAGACGCCGACATCCATACCCCACTGCCTCAACACTTAGCGAGTGGCTGCACAATACTGCAGTGTGGCAGTCAGTTGGATAAAGATAAACTCTTGCTGAATGATTTCTGACACCAACTGCCATTTGCCAGTGCCCTCTGATATCTTGAATCCCCTGGGTTCCCGCATAAGAACCCTGTCAAACATAGTTGAAGCAGATAAAGTCTGTTTTTAGGGATTGTGTTACTGTCCCCTTTTACCCTGCTACCCCCTCTGTTTCCAGTTTGTTTTTCCTCCTGGCAAAAACCCATTCATTTAGGCTGCAGTTTGCATGGAGCGCTGCCAAAAAGTCGGACTCTCTCAACTATCATGAAATTGTAAAAATTAATTGCCTTCCCCAGAGAAAATATGCCTAAAAGCCCATCCCTGCACAGAATTTCTGATGAAAGTATTCCATTAAACCTTTTCAACATTTGACATTAGGCTGCTCATGTTACCTGACTTTAAAGTCAAACATTAAGCACACTTTTCAGTTCTTTTTCACATGTCAAGACTGTCTAATCAGATGTGATGTCTTGAACTGACTGAGTGGGTGTATGTGTGCACAGGTTTTGCATGGCATTGTCCTTGCCGGGGGCATTGTGTTAAGTATTACAAGGCCAGCCACATACTTGTGAGTACACTGTATGTATTCTTAGTTTGGCTGTATTTACACAGATCACTTGAATCCCTGTATGCCATCACAGCAGCTGTCCCCATAACCAAAAAGTTCACTCCACTCACTTACAGCAGCTCCCCCTCCTCACTTCCATTCTCCCTGTTTGTTATCCCACATTGTGTAATTACTGTCAGTGATGATACATAAACAGCTTTCACAATCAGCTGGGGCTCTTTCACAGAGTCAGCACTCAGGGGGTAATGCGAGGGGAAGGGGGGAACGGGTATGTTGTTGAAGTAGGATAGTAAGTTTTGGGCAGCTTGGGGGCGATGGACATCCGCTCCAGCTGTGTTTAGGAATTTGACAGATAGTGCACTCCATTAATTCCCTTTATTAAGCCTCTGGGCCCAGGCCAAGCCAGGGAAAACGATTGCAGCTGTAACCCTTCACATGCTGGCTGGACTGTGCACTCATGGCCAGATGTCGCCCCGAGTGAATCAGAGACACAAAGAGAGACTGAGAATGTGGACTAGTTGCTGGATATGTCTGGAAATGTATCTCTGTATAGATAAACAGGTATGGATCCACAATGCCAGTGCTGTATCTTAAGAGAGGAGAGGAATAACCTCAAGGCATTTCATAAAAACTCAGCTGAAATATTAGATAAACTGGTGAGTTATCAGATCTCCAAATGTTGTGACATTAGGTCAGCAAGAGAATATTGCAATCATAACATGGTAACTGAAATGGATTGGATTTTGATCTACCACATGAGCAAGGCAGCAAGCTTTGGCCCAAACACCAAAGCCTTCACAAGGGCCTTGAAAATGATTCTCTTGTTGCTTGTTGGCAGATGAATCAAAGCAAGATTATCCCTTGATGTTGTTTGAAATATTCATCAAAAGAGACAATACAAGGAGTGGCACAAATCATAAATATCAAGAAATATAAAAAGCTAATTCAAAGCACATTTTAAGAGGCGGAAAAGTCTTTTACTTTGGAAACATAAGCAGGGCTCAAGAAACAGATACTTGGGAATGAAAAAAAAGAAAAGGAACCATAGCAACCATATGGAGGCATAAAACATACCATGACAAAAAGGCTGTTTTCGTATAAATTGCATCTTGAACATTACTGCTGAATGGCAGTAGATGACCTCAAAGAGTTAGGCTATGTTAGGATTGGGCTCAGCCCACTTTAGGGGGCCGCGGAGGCTGCTCGAGAGTGATTGTACTCTGAGGCAGATCGTAAATAGAAAGGGTGTTCAGTGAGCGCACTTCTGGGCCCCCAGTAAGCCCTATAAGCCCTCGAGTTAGGGCAGATGGAGTTCTGGGATTACTCGCCTCTCTCTTTTGCCTTTTTACAGTCACCAATGGAGGGGTGTGTTGTGAAGAACAATGAGTTCAAGCTCACTTGGAGATGAGGGTGATGAGATGTAATGATGCAAGCAGAGCAATGGAGTAGATGGTGTTGTAGGGGAGTTTAACAAAGGTGGGGGTCTCAGCCCCACCTTCAGCAGACTGTTATGGCGCCCTCTTGGGAGCTTCCTGCATGGAGCATGGTTAATCCAGAGCAGCCCGCGGCCTCCTGCTTTACAGCTGACTGGGGAGAAACCATAAAAAAAGAGTCCTCTCTGTAGTGTGTGGAGCAGGGGCGAGGCACTGGCAAGAAGCCCACACACTGCAGCTATGTATGAAAAAGCGCAAACAACCCTCCTCATCAGGGCAGGGCGGGGACCTGTAGGAGTTGCCAGAGACACCTGGTCACTGAGTGCATAGGAAGGTAGGGAGGGTGGAGTCGGCAGGAGCAGCAGTTGTTGATGGATACCAAACAACACAGGATGCACACAATATGCAAAAAACTCAATTTAACAATTAAACACTTTGTTCATATAAGAACAAATGAAAAATGTGTGTAATTGGCTTGACAATCCAGCTGTAGGTAGTGTGTATATCTCTGCATTTTAGGTAGACCACATAGAGTTCAGGAAATACAACTTCAGGTCAAAATGAGAAAAGTTATTTCCGTGTTTCTGACTAGAGGTTGTGATACAACATTGGATGCAATGAAGGCTTGCAGTTGTGAGTCCCCACTAACGCTGAACAATGGAGGCAGTGGTCCTGTGGCCACAGACCCTTAAAAGCCTCAAAAGCCCAACTTTCATTATGTGTATCATATAAGGTTATTGGGATATAGAGAGCTCCCTGGTAGCCAAATGATTACAGCACATACCACATAACTTCAACATCCCTGGTTTGACTCCGGCTGGAGACCCTTGTTGCATGTCATGCCCCTCTCTCTCTCCCCCTGTTTCCTATCTAAATGCCCCAAAAACATATCTTTAAAAAAAGAAACATTTGTTGGGTTGTTATTACTGTAAAAGGGAACCATGGCACAAACTATTTTAGCAGTTTCATTATTAATGCAGCTATAATCAGTGTTTCTATATTAGCAATGAATTGCTTGATTACTCGTACTGTATGTGACAGGGTCTTGTATGCGAAGCTATGGAGAATTGTCATCTCACTCTGCAGTTCCTCTCAGCTCTATGGAGCTTCATAGCATCTTTCAGCTCATTGTTTTCAACTTTACTGTTTTGGTTCCCTCTAACTGCTCTCATAATGTAATTTTCTGCTACAAAAGGCAGCTGTGTTTAGCTAAAAAGCTCTAAATCCCACTGTACACTACCTCCCAGCACCAAATGGCTCACAGACAAAGTTAGCTTCTAGCTGGTGGACATGGTGGAGATCCACATTTCCCTTTTGTTTGGTACACTCGATACAACACATCAGAATGGGGATTGCATCCTTGCAAGACCAACCTGGACATAATCCCCATACTGACATGTTGTATCTCATTTTACAAAAAAACAAAATTGGATTCACATTCACCAGGTGCATGGCCAAACAAGTAACTGTTTGCTAACAAGCTAGCCATATCAACTTAAATGGTGATAATATGTCAGTGTTGTGTTCACAGATTGTTTCTGCTGCTGCTAAGTGGCCAAAAAATCTGTTATTGTAGGCTGCATTGTGTTCACTTTGTGCATATTTCTAAATAAATGTTTTAAGATGTGTTTACTTGCAGGTCACAAGACACATACAGTACACAACACAGAGAAAGGTGGTGATGATGCACAAAGGCCATTTTTACATCAGGGCCCCCAGATAGGCTAATCTGGCCATGGTTGCTCCCTCTTGGGCAGAATCTTATTGGTGGCAAATACGTGAGAACAATTTAGCCTTTTGCATTTATGAGTGTAAAATTACAAGGGTGACTTTAATTTATTTGTGAATGTTAATCATAATATATCTATATTATATACAACATTGTTGTAGTATGGTCTCAGTTGGAGTGTTATCCCACCCCTCCAAATTGTAACAGCATTAGACCCCTTTATAAGACTCTATAGGTACATAGATTGTGCTCACGTGCTGGAATACAGTAAAACTTCTGTGCTATGGCCATGTATTGAAGGTGTGTTCATAAAGTACATGCTTGTTAGTAAGTCAGTGTTATTGCTACAGTTGTGCCAAATACTTGAAAAGATGCATAATCACTAATGCTCCACACACAGCTGTTTCCAGGAGTCCCTTTAAACACAGCTGCTGCAGTTCTGTGTGTTTCAAACACTCCGCCCATGTTGTTCCTCCCTTCTCAGTCCCTAAAGCTGTCACCTCAACAACGGGCAGTAAAAGAAGCTTTTGTGCTCTCCAGGTCCTCAGAGAAAAACACTGAAAGCACAGAGCCAAATGCATGATGGCCGTTAGTGTAGTTTGTAGTATAAAATGCTGAAAAGGGCATTTGAAAATGTGTTAATAATGGTGGCAAAGTGGCTGGGTCCAGTGTTGAACAGTGAGACTATTGTCTTGGCTCTCTTGGAGACTGCTGGAGAGATTAAGCACCCAGAGAAGAGATGAGGTACAGAAGAGAGGAGGGAGGGAATGGGTCGCAGGGTTGATTTGAAGGGCTTGGATGTTGGTTTGGAGTGTGTTGCAGGGGAGGGGGCTCTCTCGCTCTCGCTCCTTTCCTCTCTTTTTAAATGAGAAGTCGGCAAGGGCAGCTGGAGGCACGCAGTGTGTTGTAGTGCTCTAGGGCCATGTGGTTTGTATTAGTGAGGACAGGGTGTCTGGCACCAGGATAGAGAGTGGGTGGTTCAGAGGGAGTTTAGGTTGTGTGAGGTTGAGAGGTTACAGGACATTTGGATTTCAGATATGGGAGAGGATATGAGATTCCACCATGAGAAATGTTTTAGATGCATTTGACAGATGCACAGTCACATACACATAAACATCAACATACAAACAAACTGTACTTGGACACTCTGTAGACTACTGTACCACATCTTTAAATCTAGCCACTGTTTGTCCAACCATCAATCACGCTAAATTAATACTGTGAGTCTCTAGATGTGTCTAGTCAGTCAAATATGGGTCATTATTGGGTTTCTGTTCTCATGGGAAACATACTATGCAGATTTTTAACCTCATCAGTATTGATGTCATTGAATCATGTCATATAAACTACCCATCATGGGTTCTGTAAAGTAAGATGTTACTTTTGGCATGAACACACATTTGCAGAATTCTTCAAAAATGCATTGCACAAACTTCCCATGCATTAACTTCATTTTTTTCTCAAACACAACCCACAGTGGACTATGAAAACTGCTAAGTGACCATTAATCATTGGTATATCAGATTGATAACCATAATAGAATGCAATCCAACATATTTGGTGTGCAGTAAATCCTTGTGACTGGCGGGATGGACATACAGTTCATCCCACAGCCCAGTACAACAACACCACAACAGCCACAAAAATGACCATAGAGTTCAATCAACACCACCGTGACGCACTGTCAAAAAAACAAAATGTAATAAGCCAAAGTCTATAAACTAATTTGTTACCTCTGTCCATCCATCTCGATCAGATGCTGATGCTGCAGTCAGCAGTGGACTCAGACCAGGACAGTGTATCACAAGGACCCCTGCATAACAAGGAGAGAGCTTACAGACAAAGACTGCAAGTCTACCAGGAGGCCCAGCAGAAACAGGCCCAACTTGTTCAGAAGCTGCAGACCAAGGTGACTAGAAATGGAGCTCACAATTCACAACTCTTTAATGGCTCTTTTGGCTCAACTGTGCACCTTATGCTTGTTTTATAACAGGTTCTTCAGTACAAGAAGAGGTGTGGGGAACTAGAAGAGCAGGTGCTGGAGAAGACCTCAGAGTCTGAGAAGATGAGATTGTTGGTATGTCAAAATTGTTGCATCACGTTGATATGGATTTTCCACAAAAAAAAGTACCTCTACTCCTTCTCTCTGATAAAAAAAAGTCCAGAACCTTTAACTGCTGGATGCAAGATGTCTCCTTCTTCACTGTAAAGTCCAGTCTCATTGTTTGTGCACTGGAGGCTTCAAGTTTCACATCACACTTGTGTAAGTTACATACTGGACCATGACCAGCTCCAAACTAGTTGAAATGTTACAAATCCTGCTACTCCTAAAACTCAGATTTTAAGGTGAGCAGAGAAACTTTCCACTTTCAGCAGCTGAATGTGAAAACAGCCTTTGAGTGGTGTCAAACTCTGCACAAACATCATTCTGCACAGTGAAGCATTGAAGCATAAACATCCAAGTGAAGAAACAATAAGTTTCGTAGAGGGGGACTTAAAACTCTTGTTTGTCCCATGGAAGCAAAATGTTTTTTGTTTAACTTGTTATAATTCATTTAGACATGAGAACTTTGAACCAGAAGAATTTTGTTGCAATATAATCCCTTTCTTTATGCTGATTTGTTTGAATCTAGTTGTTTATGCAAGCAATGAAGATCATTTAACAAGTAAAGAAATCGTGCATATCTGAAAAGTAAAACATGGACTTTTAATGTTGTGAATAAGATTTTGGCTTGTATTTAAATGTATTTTATTCATCCAAATATTATTCTTGGCTGAGTGGCGCCTACAGAGAATTTGTATTAGCAGATTTCCACTGTAATTATGTTTCTTTATAAATATTAGGTAACTGCAAACTTACTACTGCTACCATACACTGAAGTGTTATCAGGATGCCAGTAATGGTGATGTGTGTGTGTGTGTGTGTTCAGCTGCAGGCCCACCTGGAGTCAGCCCAGCGTCAGCAGCGGGCAGAGCAAGATCTCAACATGGCTGTCCAGAACAAGTCTACTCAGTTGGAGGAGGAGCAGAGGCGGTGAGTGAAGGGCACCTTGAGGTGCAGGTAGTCAGGTTACCCAACCAAAGAAACTTGCTCATATTCTGTATTCCTAAACTATACATATTGGGAGAGTTTTAGAAAGAGCTCACAAAATTTGGAATCAAGAAATCAGAAAACCTACAACAGCAGGGAGTCTATTTGGATGCAGCAGTAAATTTATGGGTAAACCTATTAGAAATTTGCTCCCGCTTTTCTTCCTGTTTCTTGTTGAGAAGCAGAAATCAAGCTGAGATATTTCTGAGAAATGTGTGGACCAGAGATATCCCCAGCAGTTTCTTGAGCCTTCCTGCTGTTTCCCTGCTCCCTGCCCCTGCTGCAGGGAGAAGGCAGAACCTGCCTTTGGCAGATAATCTCAGCATCCAATTTGTCAGAGAAAATTAGTGGGACTATGTTGGCTCTCTTCTCTAAAGCATTTTAATGATGCTTCACATTAAGTGTGGGCCAAGCTCTGCAGCTGAGGCCAGATTTTAATACCCTATGATTTATACAGTCATGGAACTTTATTTGAAATGCCCATGGCAGAAACTTTGCCAGAACCTGATAATTTTTACTGCCTAAAATGTCATTTACTGCAGAGTTACCAAGCTTTATCCATCTTAAGCACTTTGCAAAGTAAAGATTAAGCCTACAACCATTACTTATATGTTTTTGCTTGTGATCAGGATTACTGAATCCTTCTTTCCCTGCGTCTCAGTTCCCTTTAAACTAGATATCATCCCATACATGCAAACATGGATGTGGCCCCCTCTCAGACAGATAAGCATACATAGCAATGTGGCATGCTTTGCTGTAACAGGGTGTGTGTTGAGTGTGAGAATGATGTAAAAATTTTTGTAAATGACTCTACAAGTAGATCTGGTTGAAATTAAATCTACTTTGACACAGACGTTATAAAACTGTCACACATGTTCACCCTGTAAGTGCGGTAGGCAAGGGTGGATCTAAAAGCTACAAATCCAAGACTGATATACTGGCTGTATGAATGATGGAGTTTGAGAGCTGTTGGGGGGTCATTGGAAGTTGTAATGACGCTTGTTTGTCAGAGAAGTATAAAAGTTCTTTCAAAGTACTCTCAGTGTCGTAAGGCTTGTTATTTCCAGGTGTGTCAGCCTCAGCCAAGTCAATTCTATGCTACGGGAACAACTGGAGCAGGCAGGCACGGTCAACCAGGGGCTAACGGAGAGCTTGTGGAAGGCCCGCGAAGACATTGAGTTGTGTGATACCCGTCTGCGAAGAGAGCAAGAGGTGAGCAAAACCACAAAAATGAAGTGCTTGAGTCAGAAAAGCAACAGGGAAAGCTCAAGTTTATCCCTCTCTGCACAGAGATTGTGCAATTAAACTCCTGTTGAGTTCACATGGGGTAGGAATTCCATTCATAGCCAGTTTCGTCTATTCACTCTCATTCCCTGTTCATTTCATTGCTATGATTTTTGAGTTGTTGTTTCCTGTGAAAACATTCCAACTGCTGAGGGGGAGGAAAATTTTGTGCAAACAATCTGGCGTTCGTGCTGTAAATGGGCTACATCTGTTGATTCAGGGAAATCCAATTACTTGTATGTGTGCCAGTGTGTGTCCAGGAGTTCCAGTGTTGCATCTGTTTGGGATCACAATAAAATGAGAGGTGCCATCACTTGCTGTAAGCAAACCTTACCACCCACCCTCCAGTTTCTAGTCCCCTTATTGTGTGCTTCTCTCTGCAGACGTGCTCCTCCCGGTTGAGTCGTGAACAGGCTCGTGTCAGAGCCCTGTGGCGCCAGGCCGCCTCCCTGCGGAGCACTTTCAGCCAGCTAAGGACTTTCACTGACAGGTGAGCGTGGCGCACTGCCAGAATCCCTCCGGTGACTGAGGATTCCACAAGAACCCCCACCTCTCTTGTGTCTCACACTCACGGCTGCAACCACAATCCATCTCTCTCAGCCAAGGATCAAAGTGGAGTAGGTCAACAGGGTCGCCAGTCTCACTACTCATTGTTTCCTCACTGGGGGGACAGATAGCTTAAGGTGTCTGTGCTCACTGTTGAAATCATCCATCAGCACATAGCTTGAGCCCTGTAAGACTTGGCTTCTATCATGTTCAACCACTGTGAGCAGTACTGAAGAGTAATTTGCTTTAATAGTGATTGCTCAGCTCATAGACGGCTGTGATCATGTCAGAGGCTGTACTGTAACTTAAACTGAAGACACTTCAAAGTGAGCCCTGATCCCAGAGCTTAATCACTACAGACATCTATCCTTTTCAAATACAAAAACAGACTGTTGTTTAATTACACTAATGGCTCACAACTATATGAGTGAAAACAGTATGTCATCTTTTCTTATCCTTTCAGGTCTCTCACATGTTACAACACACTCTCTAAACCTTGATGCACATGATTCTTTTCAACAGGACTCTGTCTGATATGCGTGGGGAGTGTGTCGCTGCCAGCCAGCAGCTGCATGTTGCTTGTATGAACATGGAGGCCAGACTAACACAGGAGAGCACCTCTAGTGGTGTGGAGATGTCAGCACTGGAGAGGCAGCTGAGGGAGAAGCTCAAAGAGGCCATGCAGCTTCAGGGTCGCTGGGATGCAGAGAAAGTCGAACTTAACTCGAGGTAAAGTCATGTCCAAACCTATCTATTGATCTGGGTCTATTTATCATAAGGATCACGGCAGCCAAAGGAACATGATAAGATATTGCCATACACTGCATTTTTATATCACAATATCAATACATATCATGACATGCATTTTTCTGGAAAACCAATCTAGAAGCTTTTTGCCTGTTTTTGTCAAATATTACCATAAAGCTGTTCTTAGATTAACACCATTGTCCACAATTACCTATTACAATCAGATGCACAAGGGGATAGATACCATTATATATAACAGTACGGCAAAATCTCTGACATTTCACAATATGTTATACTTTTATATTACATCCGTGTTTTTCAGCAATTTTGGTTTGGTCCAGCTGACCAGGGCTGTAGGAAAGAAAAAAGCATCATAAAACAAAGTAGGAATTCTGGGCTCGAGGTCATGTTACGTGCAATCGTTTGTTCAATTGCAAAATGCACATTCTCCCTATCATTGAAAGGAAAGCCAAATACAATCCCCTTGATGGAACCCCAGAACTGTAAATAGGCTTTGATCAGAAAAATCTTGCACGAGGATATTTTTAGTGAACTGCTGCTCTTGTACTGAATGTCAGTGCCTTTTGTATTCAGGATCTTAGCTGGCTTTTGATCTTATCAAAAGTCAATGCTAATCTCAAGTATTGTTTGCAGAGAATATGATAGCGTTGATGGTGGAGTAGAGGAGGAGTACATGCCAGTCTTGTATCTTCAGTGTCTCACGGAACTTTGTGTGTCTGTGTCTGTGATTTCATTCTCTTTCCATTTACACGCATGTTTGTATATCTAGAATCCTGGAGCTGACTGACACAGTGAAGCACCTCCGGAGCCAGAACAGTGAGAAGGACGCCAGCCTTAACACCATGCAGATCAGTCTGGACAGGATGGTGAGACCCAGGGAATCAGGAGTGGGATTTGGCAGATAGACGGGTGGTTAAGGGGGCTAAATTGGCTGTAGTCTGGACCTTGAGCTTGATAAACTCCACAACTTCCTTGTCTAGAGGGGCAAGAGTCTGGGGAATGTCAAACGTGCTCTATGTGTGCTGCTTATCTGACCATAATGGTTTCCTGCTCAGGAGACGAGGAGAACAGAGGATAAAGCAGAGATGGAGGTCCTCCATGCAGAGATCCAAGCCCTCCAAAAAATGTTGAGCCATGTTCACCAGGTCAGAACAAAACCAAACATTTACTGTAACTACAAAGTACAGTTTGTTAGCAGATATTAAACTTTTTAAATCTTTTTCCACTTTCCACTATTAATGTCCAGCTGGTTGGCGTGGAGGGTGATAGCAGTGGCTCTGAAAGTGTGTTCTCATCACCTCTCCATGGCCGGTCTCCTCTGAGGAACACTGTGCTGATGGCCGTGCAGGATGTTCTCTCCAAGAACCAGAAACAAACACAGGTCCAACTAAAGTGTCTTTGCTGCTCTTTTCTCTTTGTACATGTTTTAGAGCAGTGGTTCCCCACCTAAACCCCTCAAATTGGACCCACGAGAAATATGAGCCATCACAAAATTTTGCACATTTCTAGGTTATCTTAATTTTTTTCAGACTTTTTCTCTCATTTTTGCTTTTTCTCTTGCAAAATGTTGTATTTTTACACCTCAGTAGGCTTCTAAAAGTCCTACAAATGAGACTACATGAGAAAGAAAAAAAATTTTGTTTGAACTGGGCAGCTGTGGCTCAGGAGGTAGAGCGAGTCGTCCACTAACTGCAGGGTTGGAGGTTTGATCCCCGCCTCTTCCTGTCCATGTGTCCTTGAGCCAGACACTGAACCCAGATGGTCAGGCCAGTGCCTTGCATGGCAATTCCACCGCTGTCGGTGTGTGAATAGATGACAGGTGACAATTGTAAAGCACTTTGTCCATTAAGGTAGAAAGGTGCTATTTAAGTGCAGTCCATTTACCATTTGAACTGCTCATGTCCAAACTAAGGTCATAACCTATAATGAGGGGTCGAGTATAGCTTCTTTTTTTAAAGAGATCACAAATAAAAAAGGTTGGGAACCGTTTTAGAGAGATAATATGTTTAAAAATTTGTCATTATATTTTACACAAGTAGCTTAACCTACAAATGCACCGCAAATGCTTCCACATACAACCTGCAGGACTTGCGTGGGTGTCTGGATGCTGCCCTGGAGCAAGTGGACACGCTACGTAATCACCTGCAAGGGGGAGAAACTGAGAGGAGAGAGCTGGAGCAGAAGATCCAGGAATTAAGGAAGGAAAATCAGGAGGCTAAAAAAGCTCTGGAGGAAAGCCTCCGAGACAGCAACAGATATCGCTGCTCACAGGAGCTCATCTCCAGGTACACCCCGATTTACACAGTTACTATCCTTTTCCGAAATTGTGTCAGGGCTTCAAGACTGCAGATAAAATAGTACTGGTAGTTGTTTTAATGCTTTTTTTTGCTTCTTTCATGCTGTATTTATGATCTTATTTGTGTGCTCTGTTTCATATTTTCTAGACAAAGGTTTTATTTGGGAGATGGATTTATGTTTAATTAAGTGGATAATCTTCACTATCATCATGTATTGAAACTTTTTGGAAAACGATCTTAATGCAGCAAGTGTTTGTCATGTTAAGTGTCTTGTTTATATTATTTTTGGAAAAATCAAGTTTTAAAACAATAATGATGGTGAAGATCATTGTGCAACATTCGACCTTAACATACTCTCTCTCTCTTTCTCTCTCTCTCTGCCTCTCTCCACTTCCACGTCTCACAGTGAGAAGGGCAGCCTGGAGAAGCTGCTGTCAGGGCTGCAGCGGGAGGTGGACTCCCAGCGTGCCGAGCTGGAGGTTCTGCGGGGCTCGTCACTGGAGCTCCAGAGACAGCGGGACCTCCTGAGGCAGCAGAGGGAGGATCTGGAGACGCAGCTGGCACGCCAGCGCACGGAGGCCCAAAGAGGGTACAGCATTAGCACGCAGAATGACCGTTACACAACGCACATCCCGTCACCCATGATTGTTTTCAAGCTCCTTTTGTTTAGAGTTCAGATCAGTAACACATGTCATTCTCCAGCCGGCAACACACCCAGATGACATTTGGATGAAAATGTAAATGATTTACATTGCATTACTGCACTCATGCAAGAGGGATACTTTTTTTGAAGATTTCTTTTGCAAAAAAAAATTTGATTAGCTTAGAATTGGAGCAGGACATGCGATCCAGTGAAAAAGTAACTCCCTCAGCGTTCTGGCCTTTAACACCAGCATTTCTCCATCTTTCAAAGGGGAGATGGATTACTCTTAAGGGGTTTTGTTTTTATAAATAATGAAACAGTGTGAGAGAGTCATGTATGTGATATATTTTGTGTTTCAGTGAGAGGAGTCTGGAGGAGCTTGAAGGGAAGCACTCCGACTTGCGCAGGGAGCTTGTGACAGTGAAGGAGGCTCTGAGTCACACCACCCTTCAAAAAGAGCTGTTAGAGGATGATAAGGCCAGCCTCGCTCTAGCTCTCAGCAAGGTAGACTGCTGTGTTGTGTGCCAGGTTGTGCTCCTGATACTGTATTCTCTTTGAGGGTCCTACTGGTTTAAATCATCCTGATATTTATGATGCACTCCACAGATGGAGTCCAACAGTGCTGCACAGGAGTTAGTCCTCACCAAACTGCAGAATCAGGAAGCTGCCCTAAAAGATTCTCTGGCCAAAATGGCTGCCCTGAGCGAAGGCTTAGCCAAAGACAAGGTGGAGCTCAATCGTATTCTGCTGCAGGTTAGTAGCCATGCAGTTGCCCTTTAACGCTGATGAAAGTCAGAGTTGAACAGAACAGAAGTGAAATATGTTTGTTTCCGTTCCAGACAGAAGGTGAGAAGGCAGAGCTTGGTGAACGCAGACGGGAAGCCGAAGCGGAGCGGGCGGCAGCCAGGGAGGAGACAACCCGGGTGCAACAGGAAAAGATGAATCTGCTCGCTGAGAAAAAAGCCCTGGAGAGCTACCACAGCCACTTGCAGGATCTGTGCCAGAAGCTAGAAGCAGAGCTGAGCTTGCTGCAGAGGGAGAACACTCAAGCCCTGGAGCAGCACTCTCAGGTCAGGAACCCCCAGCCATTCACACATTTCAGCCTCCATCATCCCAGCTCCCACCACCTGGGAGCATGACGTTGATGTTAACAATAGCTTTCAGCGGGTTCATGGAGCTTGTTGTCACGTTAAAATGTATTGGAAATACTGGACACATCTGCCATGCTTTTTTCTTTCAAATAGGATATGGGGAGCAGTTTGAGCCCCACGCGGTGTTTTATGAGTAACTTGGGACATAACAAGCAGGGGATCTTCATGAACAAATGTGAACTAGGAAAGATAAATAGATAGACATGTGATATCCAGAGGGGGTTTAGTGAAAGACCCAATAAATTAACACCTAAAGTATTCCCATTTTCCCCTCAGCAAATCCAGATCTCCCTGTTTTGTCTCATAAAGAATGAAAAGAATCCTCTTCTGTTTTATTATCTGTTCTGAATGTGAAACTGGGATATCCATGTTGATCTCAGCTAGAATTTTACAAAACTAAACAAATTGACAAATTCCATCCAAACATTTTTAGATAACTTATCTGTAAAAATAAATCAGCCGTGTATAAAACAAGCCCTGAAGTGGCCTCCATTGCACTAAGCTCACGTTTCATCCCCTTATTGGGCGCTACTCACATCCATAACATTGGTGTAATTCATCCACTTTAATATTTATCTAAGGAGAGGCTGAAAGACATCATGTGCTAATATTTAGTTAGTGTGAGTTCATTTTTGTTTAGTTGAAAATTAAATTACAGTGATTGTTGCTTTTCAAACAATTTGTTTCAGTGAAATATTAGAGGTTGTAGGGGCCCATTATAAACTCAACCATTGTGTGACAGTGTGTAAGTAACTGACCTTAAAGGCACAGTGTATCTGGGAAATAAGATCTTATAGTGTACAGAAAATATTTTTTCCATTTCAGAGTAGAGCTTTCTCATTGTTTGAATCAAACCAGTAAAATAACCCATAAAGGAATAGTTTGACATTTTTGGGAAATATGCTAATTCACTTTCTTGCTGAGAGTAAGATGATACCGCTCTCATGTCTGTACACCAAATATCAAGATACAGCTAGCAGTGGATTATCTTTGCTTGGCATGCAGACTGGAAACGGGTGGGGGGGAACAGCTAGCCTAGCTTACCGCCTACCAGCCCCCCTAAAGCTCACTTATTAACATGTCGTATCTCATTTGTTTAATCTGAACATAACATGTAATCTAAAACCGAGAAGTCGTGGTATGGGGGGGGTTAGGTGCCGGAACTCTTTCCTGGCTACCCTGTGGAGTCTTGTCATCACCTTGAGGTTGCCAGGAAGCCAGCAGAAACTTCAGAAAGTCTGGCCTGGCCAAGTACAGATTCTAGCACATAAACCCTTGTAAAACTGCAACCAGTCATTTGTACAGTTCTGTTTTGTTGGGGAATAAATAAAGATATATAACGTGTTAATTACTGAGCTTTAATGGTACTTATAACCTCACTTTTTTACATTTGTAAAGAACCAGGCTAGCTGTTTCCCCGTGCTTCTAGTCTTTATGCTAAGCTAAGCTAATTACCTGCTGGCTTTCACTTTATATTTAGTGTATATATTGTAGTATCGATGCCTCAGATAATGATTTACTCTGACCTCTTTAGACATGTTCAAATTAAATTTGTTGAGGTTGGTAACATATAATGACTTACATTGTGTCCAAATCGATCATGTTTCCATTCAGGTGCAAGTTCCATTTATAGAATTTATAGAAAGATGAATCCCAGGAGAATCCTTTCCTCAGTACCTTCAGACAATAATCTGGAGGTTCCACACGAACTGCACATTTGCCCAGGTCATTATTTTTGTTGCCAGATATACTGTAGATCCTGTGGTGTGTCATAGTGATTTAAATGGTAATTGGAAAAAAAATCATAACCCCACTAATCATTTTTGTTTTGCTTCAGGCAGTGCATTTGTTATGGCCCTTCAGTTCCTATAAGATGTCATAAATTGCTTTAGGTTTTGTTAAATTTATGCTTCTTTACAGCAAAATGAAGGGTATGCAGAGTTCAATATTAGTACACCAAATGTGGCTGCATAAAATGTAGAGGTTGAGTAATTCATTCTCATTCCAACACATACACATTACCAAATATAATGTAACTGTTACTATAAGAGTTCCTCCTGCTATTCACACTCTTGCTCATTAAAAGTTTGGTTCCACACTGTTTTCTGATGATGCATTAACAATACAGTTATGGAGCATGTATGCTATAGCTTAAATACATACAATCATATGCTGTGTTCCTTTGTTTACTATGCCTGTTTGAAGCAAAAAAGTTTAAATGAATTGCTTGACGGCATTTTGTATTTGTGTGTGTCGGTCTCCAGGTCAACAGGCATATGCAGACTGTGTCAGAGGAGCTGTGTGCGTGCAGGAAGGAGCTTGAGACACAGACCACAGCCCTAAAGAGAGCTACCCATGACAGGGAGGAGCTGGCCAAGGACAAGGCTGCTCTGGATGTCAAGCTCAACTCCGCTGAGCGAAAGTCCTGTGGTCTCACGCAGGAGCTGGTTGCACTTAGGTCTGAGTGTTTTCGTGTATGTGTGTGCGTGCATGTTTATGTGTTCTGACCTCTGAAATGTTTGGGACCAATTTCAGATTGTCCCCAATTTGTTTCCACTGCAGTTGCATTCAGCACAAACAGTAAAATGCTTTCTGACGTCACTGGTTAAGGTTAAGGTCAGGGTTGGGGTTAGGCGTATATCAGTTATGGTTAGGGAAGGACTCTAGGGAATGTTAGTCAATGCAGTGTCCTCAAAAGCATCATAAACGACTCTATGGCTGTAACATTGTGTGTTTGTGTAAGGCCAACTGCCAATGTGTATTTGAGGTTGTTTTGACTTTCTAAGCAAATTTTACTCTCTGAAGCTCAGCGAGTCTTGTGTAACAAGAGTCTTTAAGTAACATGGTTTTATTTGGAAACTATGCTCATGATGGATCATTGGATTTTATGACCTTCTACACCTAGTAGTTCAAAGGTCTTTTTTTTCAGAGCTCAAACCACTTTACCGCTGTGTTCCAGAGCAGAGAAGCAGTCCCTGGAGACAGCTCTGTTTGAGAGCCAGGAGCTTGGCTTGTCTCTGGAGGCCGAGTGCACCCGGATTGAGGGGGAGAGGCGCAGCTTACTCCTGGCTAACGAGGCCTTGACGCGTGAGTAGCCCCCTCCCTCAGAGACCCCGCTCTCCTCCGTGCCAAGCCCCCTGGCCATGAAGCCTTTCCAACAGCCCACTAGAGATCCATATTTCAGCTGTGAGCTCTGCAACAGCTGGGTTGTGGGATCACTGGAGCTGCTTTCTCAGCTGACCTGGGTCCCACCACTCCACACAAACACACATGGATCAGATAAGTGGTGTTAAGCTAGCATGTTCCACATAAAGATACGGATGAGTATCGCCTATAAATAAAAGTCCAAAAAGAATCTTGCTGATCCTGGATCATCCTCCTTGTATGATGAGTGTCTCCATGTAATAATTGTGAGATGTTTATAGGGGTGTGGGTGCATTTGTCTGTACAGGTGATGCTGCTAGGATGCGTGTGGATGCTGAGCGCCAATTCGCACAGAATGCACAAGAGCAGAGAAACTTGGAGGAGAAGCTGGCCCAGGTGGAGAGGAATGTCCTGCTGACCCTGAACAACAGAGAACAAGTTCACAGAGAGCAGCTAGAGGCTGAACGCAGGCAAAAAGTACAATACGACTTACATGGATAGGCCTGGCTCTGACAGTGTCACATCAGATGTTGTGGTTATACTGTATATTATCTTAGAAGGAGTGTGTGTGTGTGTGTGTGTGTGTGTGTGTTTGTGTATGTGTTTTTGTGGTTGACAGGAGCAGCAGTGTGCGGAGCTGACGGTTCAGCGGGAGCAGGCTGAGGAGCAGCTGCGTAGACAGTGTGAGGAGCTGCGCGTGCACAGCCAGAAGGAGCTGCAGCAGGTGCAGGAGGAGCTGGCCAGGCTGCAGCAGGACTGCAACCAAAGCCTCCTGCAGGCTGAGAGTGAGAAGCAGCAGGTGTGTGTTGTGGTCTTCATAGGTTTGTTTTGGTTTTTTAGATTGTTTATGAACCATAAAATGGGTAAAAAGGGCAGTCCAAGGGTAAGGGTCATAACTACAACATCCCAAGTTCTGTCATCACAACTGTCTAGTGCAAGACACTAGGTCCATACCTAGTGTCTCAGTGGAAGTTTATCTAAGTATGTGAGCCAAACTAACTTCTTTTGGCAAGTTATATTATAAATGACCCTGACCTCGCAGTCTGTTGTGCCCAGGCTTTGTCCCAGAAAGAGGCAGAGAAAGCTGCCCTCACAGAGAAGGTAGCAGGCCTGCAGCAGGACCTGGCCACAGCTGGCATGGAACTGGAGCACACACGGAGGGAGGCACTTAGCAAACAGGAGAAGGACAAGGTAAGGTCATATTGGCTCTGGTCACTTTTCTTGTTCTGTATGTATCACCCAGCTGACTGAATTGTGTTCCTCTGTTTTCCAGAACACAATGGCTGTTCTCCAGTCTGAGTTGCAAGACTTGCGAACTCAGTTTGAAGAGTCTTTGAACTCTCGTGAGAATGCTGAGAGGAGTCTGACTGAGCAGGTCAGAGAGTTGAACCAGCAGAGAGAACATGCACAACAAGAGGTGAGAACTTTCACAAACTTCAACTCACATCAGTTTTGTTCTGCCTTTCTTTTTAATATAAACATTGTGCTTGTCTGTTCAGTGGCGCCAGTTTATAATATTTATTGCGATGATGACTCATACAGTACAGGACTACTGTCAACGTTAAGATGAAATTAGGATGTTTGGATGATTTGATCAGAGAACTATAAAAAATCATAGAATATATAGGTTGTATGTAACCAGATAGATGGCAAAGGTGCGTTGTAGGATCATAGAAATGGATAGGAAATTTCAGGCTTGTTTGGCTTGGCATGGGATGGGAGGCCTGGGATATGCTTCCACTGGGAGGGGGAGTTTGTACCAATTAGTACCAGTGTGAGGGAGAGCCATTTACCATAGGCCTCTGTTGACATTGGCTGATGCCACGGAGACTTTACTAGCATCAGGGTGCCATCAGGTGCAGAGTGTGCAGGGCCAAATCCTACAAGGAGAGGTGGTGTCCACTCTTAGGACTCCTGCTCAGCTCTCTCTTTCTGTGTCTTTTTCCTGTCAAGCCCTCTGGAGGAAAATTTAGTTCCATTGACCTTAATATAAACATAAAAGTGCAATTAGAGACCATAATTTTGGCCCTGTGACATACCTCTCTGAGCCAAATGAGAGCAGTAAATCTCATCTCAAGGGGTTGCTTGAGGTCAGGATTCCAGGCATGGGGTCGCTGGGCGTCTTAGTGAAACAACAAACTCACAGTCACCTCATTAAGATGTTACTGCAGAGTTGTAAGGGCCTCACCATGCCTTGATTTAAATGCCTGCTTTCCCTGGAAAAGCGGATTGTTTATCTGTGTGGGACTTTTCGATTTCAATAAAAAAAGCAAAGATGGGGATCATCCTGTCTTCGCTCTGTCTCCTTAGTCTTGTCAAAGTATAGTGAATGAGGTTGTGTGGAGCCAGAGCAGAAGAGTTTTGTGGTTTGGACAGCCCTCCCGACTGTATATCAAGTCATGCTTCAGCGACGCTGTCATATTTGGCCGCCACCCCTGCTCGTTTCCTTGTTTGATTATTTTCACTAATCCCATCCGGGGATTCTCATGTCGGACAGTGACAAAGCAGGAGTGAGAATGTGCGACAGAGAGCTGGAGAGCATGAAAGAGGAGTAAAGCAAGGGGAGAGAGGGAGAGTTAGAGGGGGGGGAGGTCACGGTCCCTGGTACCATAATATGAAATCAAAGTTTGAGTTAACCCCTTATGTAAATAAGCCAGTGGGGGGAGTGTTTATTTTCTCCCTTGCAGCAGCGAGAGGCTGGCTCCGCTGGGACTCCGGGTCCCCCTCTCTCATCCACATAACACAACACTGCTGCCCTCATATTCTCTGCCCCTCTCCTCCGCTCTGTACCCCGTTCACCCCCACCAAAAAAATCAGATAAAATAAAGTATAATTGGCCAGATCAGCACTGGCTTGTTTTTTCTCACATTAGAGTTTATGAGAAAGAACCATCTTGTGTGGCCTCTGAACATAACACTCCTTTACTTCTCCTCCTTCTCATCCTGCTCCTCATCCTCCTTCCCCTCCTCCACCACCACCTCCGGGGGGGGGGAGCTGTTTATCATGTTGCTCTCTGTGGATTCTTTACACCGCGAGCTGCAGCAAGGAGATGGGGAGAGACAGCACCTGGCTACAGGCCCATCTGGCTCTTATCCATGCCCAGATAAGCTCTGTCCTCCCTACTTCTCTCGCTACACACAAGATGTTGCCATAAAACAGAATATAGGTCATACAGTATCTTGAAATTGTGCACAGAGCACTTAAAAGAGTAAATGTTGAGGCTTTCAAACAGTAAAGCTCATATATGTTATCTTACCCGAAATCACTCTCCTATTTTCAGGGATTTTTCCTTTTTGATTCCAGTGATATTACATATGTGTTAGATCAGTTTAATTGACATTTTTGATGAACTTTGAATATATTAAAAACTTTTTTCTATGTTGTTTGTTGTGGTGGTTTTATATTGAAAACAGACAGATTTTTAAAGCAGTTTAAGACTTAATTTTCTTTTGTAAGTCCTCATAAACTCTTTAATAAACTATGTTTATATTCACTTGAAATTACATCACCAAATAAATTCTGGATTGGGTGGACAACCCATTAAGAAAACTATGCACAACAAGAAGTACACTTGTATCCGTTAACCTCCTAAATAAGTAGTTTACTTCGTTTATCCATAAGGCCTCCTAATTAATATACCCTCATTTGTATATCATGCCTTTCATTCTCCATAATCTGGACAGTTAGAGGGCCTTCGTCAGCAGCTGCAAGAGACAGAAGATGGACTTATTAAAGGTCGAAGGGATCTGATTGAGGCTCACAGGGAGCTCCAAGAGTGTGCACAGGAGCGGGACAAACAACGAAAAGAAGCCTTGGACCTGAGGAGGCTCTTAGGTGATGAGACCAGAGAGAAAGAGGCCATCCAAGCCTCAAACCGGGAGCTAAGATCTTTCATCAAGAGAGCAGAGAGTGACAATAGCAGGTACGGCTATCAGGCAGGTTCCCTGTAAATACAGTAGTTCTGTTTGTCTAGCAGTGATGGATATTTTTGATGCATTCGGTCATGTTAACTCCAAACATATCTTGATTAGCTTGAGAAGAGCTGTGGAGGAGAAGGAGCAGAAAGTGTCCGTCTTAGAGGAATGTAGGAGCTCCATGCACCAAGAGGCAACCACTCTGCGGAGCAGTATGAGAGAACTGGAGAAGTCTCGCCTGCAGGCACGCAGAGAGTTGCAGGAGCTGCGCAGACAGGTGAAAGATTATTGAGGTCACTGGTTTCCATCTGATTTATTTTAAATAAAGGATTACATTCAAGCATTATGTGATCTGTTAACATGAGCAGGTAAAGGTCCTCAAAGGCGAGAACAGCCGACAGGAACAGGAGCTGCGAGAGCTGCAGGCGCGGGTATGTCAGGAGGAACAGAAGGAGGAGGAGGCACTTCGCGAGGCTTTCAGTCTGAGGCAGAGATTGCTGGAGTGCGAGGCTGGCAGAGAAGCAGCGCTGAATGAGGTAGAAAGCCTCCGGGAATTAGTCTGTTAACAACATGCTAGAGCAAACATTCCAGCTTTGCATACATACTTGAAGAATACCTGCCATACTCATGCAGAGACAGAGAACATGAATCATGGCACACTATACAGTATATTGCACTGTAACAGGGATGAGGTTTATTTTTAAATCTTTTATGAATTTAACCAAACATTCTTTATTTCATTCGCAGAACTTTAAGAAATTAAAAAAGTAGAGTATGTCTTTGGATAAATTGTGTGGTAAAGTGTAAGGAAAAATCAATTTTCAACCTCTTCTGTCCCATAACCTCCTTTTTAGGGTCCAAAATTCTCATGACCACAACAGTCAATGCTCTTGAGTTGTCAAGTGAATGTATGACATACTTTTGAATTCTGTTTCCAAGAGCATGGAGGCACCTTAAAATGGATAATACATTATTATGATATATAAAGTCTGGTTAATGTATCTTTCTTTTAAAATAAATCCAACAAATATCAATACACCAGTCTTTGAAATATCTTGTGACCTTGACCACCCAGAAAGTGCCCCAGCCCTGAAGTTGAAAAGCTCTGCTATAAAGACATAAAGAGGGATCAAAATTCCAAAGTATGTTGTTTTTAAATTCTACGTCTCAGCCATAATTCTTGTATCTCTTAACCTCTTATAATTAAGTTTAGAGAAAAGATTCTGGAACACCATCAGTGGACATCAACCCTCTACAGAAACCATGTCCCTATTTTTTACACAGTTAACTGTCACTAGATAACACTCATTGTTTTTCATCACTGTAGTTAGAACCATGTTCCATCCACCATCTATTTACTGATATACAGCTCACTCAATGAAAGCTCACCACCAATTAATCCAAGCAAGGGAATTTAATTGGCAGATTATCATGTAAAACAAGGACACCACACTGTGTATCAGTAGAAAACTGAACTGGGCTTTCATAGCCTTGTTACATTTCCATTTGTACATATAAAAAAATACAACAGTATGTAGCTAAATGTAACAGCTGACAGAAAATTCAAGGAGTTGACAATTTGTGTCTTCAAATTGTAAAAGATTATAAGTCATCTTAAAAGTACTATAAGCACATGGGTTGTGACCTGTATAGATGTACAGAAAATCTAAGAAATCTACAGAATATAATAAATGGATTCTATGTTTCTGTGCAGGTTGCAGGTCTGCAGCGTCGTGTGGTGGAACTGGAGACAGTGGAGCATCAGAAGCAAGAGCTGCTGCAAGAAAGAGAGGTTTATCAGCAGCAGAGTGACCAGAGGCACAGAGAAACCACTGCCCAGCTGGAGGGAGCACTAGAGGACGCCATGGTCCAGATCAGTGAACTGACTGAGCAGGTTGGCCTTGTTGAGAGCAAGGCCCAAGGCCTGGAACAGCAGCTGGGCCTGAGTGATGCCAAACGCCGGGACCTGGAGCTCAAGCTGGCAGGGTTGTATTCAGCTCTGCGCCGCACTGTTGGCATCAGCCGTACAGGCCTTTCACACACACCTGGGTCCCATAGACGGTCTGCGTCTCCCTGGAGAAACCAAATACAAGTGAAAGGTATGGTCATTCACTTTCATTACAGGATATCATCATGCCATTTTTCTTTCGGCGATATGGAGATGCATCAATGAATGTGGTCTCTGGTTAGGGGGAGACAATGTGACAGACAGACCTGTGTTTTCCATGTCTTGCGGTGAAGATGAAGAGATGGATGTGAACTCAGTGCAAACAGCCCTCCGGGATCTCCAGCAGGAACTCAGGGACACACAAAGAGACAGGGTATATTTGAACTTCATCTTAATAAGACACAAACCTCAAACTCTGAGTGTGACTGAATGAGACTGTTGACCTAAAGTTGATCTGTTTTTCAGATCACCAGATAAAAAAGGTCAACATTCTTAAATTGAATACTCTTATTAAATATTCAGTGTTTATGTTCATTTTTTACACTTTTTAAACTCAACATTCTTTTTTCTTTTTTTAGGATGAAGCCAAAGCTCAGATAGTCAGTCTAAGTCAACAGTTGACAGAACTCCAAGGCAACCAGGATAAGTCAGTCACTCAGGTGCTACAACTGCAGAAGTCTTTGAAGCAATCAGAAGAGGGTAAGAAAACCTTTGGATCCTATGAGCATAGTGTAAATATCAGGTATTAAATCTGTTTCTAAATACAGCTTATATAACATGTTCTTCCAGGAAATCGAAAGATGGCAGAACGATTGCACGAGGCACGCACATCCCTTTCCCTGCAGGAGGAAGTAGCACGACGTACAGAGCGAGAGAAGATAAGCTTTGAGGAGGAGGTGGCTCAACTCAGGAATACTCTGCAAGCTGCTGAGGCTGAGTCCAAGGCACTGCAGGTGTGTAAAAGGCAAAAAAATAGGTATTCACAGAAACCCATACAGCATCT
Organism: Thunnus thynnus; assembly: GCF_963924715.1. Lineage (NCBI taxonomy): Eukaryota > Metazoa > Chordata > Actinopteri > Scombriformes > Scombridae > Thunnus > Thunnus thynnus. The sequence continues at coordinate 28,844,024 of NC_089524.1, read as the reverse complement.
TCAGTGACAACTAATAAACTACCACGCCAATTCTCTCACAGGACAAACTGGAGCTCTTGCAGGGCTCAGAATCTCATGCAAATGCAGAACAACGGAAGCTGAAGGAGTCTCTGGAGGCCGCTGAGAACAGAGTTAGCCGTCTAGTGCTCGCCCAGCGCACCCTTGAGGGTGAGCTACAGCGGGCCCAGCTCAGGGCAACAGAGCTGGATGCAGGCACTGGGGCACTGCAGGAGAGACTGACAGAGCTGAGGAGGAAGCTGGGTGAGAGTGAGGATCGGTGTGTAGCTCTGAGGGTCAGCGAGGAGAGGCTGGCCACATCGCTGGCTCGAGCTGAGCAGCATGAGAGCCAGCTGAGGGAGCAGAACCACAAATTGTCAAACACCCTTAGTGACAACAGGGCCAGCACAGGAGCCCTGCAGGAACAAATAACACAGCTGCAGAGGGCTCTTACTGCCAGTGAGCAGGACCGAAAGCTGTTGCAGGTACAGTCTATCACCTAGTCACACTCTACCACAAGATATGTCAACAAGATGAATACTGGAGGAGGAAGGTAAAGGAACAAACTGTAAGCAGAAGGGAATTTGAAGACAAACATTCCTTCATTTGTGTTGCATAAAACAAGTCATTTGCACTGTGTATTTTTAATTTGTAAGACTTTCTCCTCTCTCAGTGTAAGGTTGTTGAATTGAAACTTCAAAATGAGATGAATAGCCATTACTGTGCTTTGATTTACAGTGCAGCTATGTAACCTTCTCAGCTCCAGACTGAGCATTTTTTATTTACATTTGCTGCTGTGGTTTTCCTGACGGACCTCAAAGACTGAGCAATAAAATGCTCAGGCAAGCTCATTAATTCTCTGAGAGCTTCTCAGGAGAGCTTTCCGGTCTTAGTTTGGGACCGCACTTTAAAGATACTGAACAAACAAAAACATGACATTCTTGGTATAAATCTCTTATTTTTCTATAAAGCTGGCGGGTCATTGCAGTAAAAAGTAAGAAAAAGTTCCCAACTCTTGCCTGCGCCTTTAAACAATATGTCACCATGCATGTGCCCATAGGAACGTCTGGATAAAACACGAGATGCCCTTTCAGAGACTAAGAGGCTGAATCACACACTAACAGAGCGGACCCAGTACCTTCAAAGAGCCCAAGAGGACTCAGAGCTTAAAAATTCTGAGCTGGAGAAACATAACAAAACACTGAAGGAGGTGAGTCACACCGAGGTGAAGATATAAAGGTGTAAAAGTTGAGGCTCCATTTTGATGTACTGTACTATACTTTGTCCCAGAGTCTGAAGCAACAACATGAGGCTGAACTGCAGGCTCATGGGAGCTCCCAGCAGCTGCAGAGAGAGAGAGAGGAACTCCAACACAAGGTTGCAGATCTCCAAGGTTCTTTGCAAAAGCTACAGAGTGAGAGAGCAGAGCTGGAGAGGGTGCTGGCGCGCCTCAATAAAGACAAATCTGCACTCAGAAAGACACTGGAAAAGGTGAGCTGCTGCACTATATTTTGACCCTATCCTTTAGAATTAGGTCAAAATCCTCTCTTTGCATCCTTTATCTCCTCTTTGAAGTCAGAGGTGTTTCTGATTAGGAAGGCATGTATTGAAAAATGAATTGCCTCAAGTATAATAAATACTATAAAAATGATCAATGAGAGATTGTTGCAGCAATTTAGTATTGCATTTCTATAAAATTGAGGGATTTAGCAGAGACAGATTTTAAAAAGCCAAGGCAGAGATAATCTGACTCATCCCTTTTATGGGTCACGTTCCAAAAACAATGAATCCCACACTTCCCATAATTCAACATGGTAGTAACTTTCATTTGAAACTCCCTAACTGGTGCACACAAAATATTTTAAATTCTCATGTAATGTCACAGGCTGAATAGTACTCCACATTACTAGTACATTTACTTTGAAATGTAAAATTGGTGGGATGCTCCTTTAAAGGAAATGTAAAAACTATATATGACAGAGTAAGAAGTTATAAAAATATAACTACTGTAGCAGTACAGTATCTGATACTGATACTACCCTAATGCTGACAATGAGAGGCAGTTTCACAATGTTATAGCTAAAACAGCAAAGGTTTGATCCCTTTTGTTCTGAAGCTGGACCACAACATTAAACAGCTTTTGGTCAGGGGACCTAAAAAGTCTTGGTGCTGAATATGAGGTAAAAGATCAAAATATATGAGGGAGCCAAACCACAAAGGACTTTAAATGTAATTAAAAGCATCTTAAAGTTGATTCTACAACTGCTGGAAGCCCCTGTCAGTACAGAGGCCAGGACTGAAGTAATATGCGTTTAGTGGTCAGAAGGCTTGCTGCCACATTCTGGACCAACTGAGGACATACAGTTGCCGAAGCATTAAGACACATAAATGAGCAGTTACATTAATCTATGCAAGAGGAGGATAATGATTGGATAATTTGCTGTTTTATTGCACTGCAGTTTGTCATTTGTTCAATATTATTTGTTCTACACATTCATCTTTGTCACACACTGTATGAAGTAATCCAGAAAGTGATGGAAACATGTAGGTGGGAGAACTGTGAGAACCAAAACTCTCTGTGCTTGGCTTCTGCTACACACATTACAGGAAGGCACATGAGTGGAGAACAATCATGGTAAAGTCGTTCACATTATGTCACCCTCGTGCTGTTGTCAGGTGGAGATGGAGAGGCTGAGGAGGGAGGAGGAGGTGGCAGCGGCGGCAGCCAGAGAGAAGGAACAGTTGGGGCAGACTGTCCGCAGCCTGGAGCAGGAGCTGGCTGGAAAGCAGGATGAGGTGCAGACTCTACAGGTGAGAGAAGAGGGGATCACATAGTGGGGGTGAGGATTTGGAATGATCTCTACAGATAAAAGATGTGTTTACTGTCACTGCCGAAATAAATTAGTTTTGAGAAGTACAGAAGAAATGTGCCAAATATTGCAGACTAACAGACAAACAGCCCATCAGATATAAAGATATTTAGCAGAGATAGACAGGAAACTGCTGGTTGCTACACAGTCACACCAGACAGCCAGCCATTGACTGGTGACATCATGGGACAAATCCAAAATCTCCCAAAAAGTAATTTTTTTTTTTAGTATAAATGGGAAAAGTTTCTCAAATGAATAAAGCCTGATAGAATATTTTCTCAAATGTCTCAAAATATCGAAGCTTTTAAATTGAATGTATTCGATTTCTTAAATGAATAAGGCCTCTCTAACTTTGCTGAACATACTTTCAGCCTCAGCGAGTGCACTTGCACACTTGCCTGCTGTCACTGCACTCTTGTACTTTATCAGCAGTACATACACTTTTAATAAAAGGTTTATAACACACTGTAATGTAGTTGTAAGCAGATATAAGTGTTTATTAATGTTAATTTATTTGTCAACAACTACAACTCCTCCTGTGGGCACCCATAAGTGGAGATAATGAATGACAATATAGCAAAACATAGTTGTAATAATATATGTCTTCATGGGAGAAGTTATACAGTAATTGTTGAAACATACACTACATTAATATACACTTAAAATGTCCTCATAGCTGTCCTTATATATGTATATATAGGAGGGGTTAAAGTAAAAGGTAAAGGGAAACATGTTTTCTAGTTGGCCAGGTGAGAACCCCTGTGAGCCCAGGGTCGTGACCTCAGTAACCCCAGGGGCAGAGAACCTTCATGCTCGCCCTCTGCTCAAGTTCTGATTATAGCAACAAGAGGAGACTCTTTTGTAACCTATTTTCAATTATATATAAACCTATGTGAATTGGGTTTAGGCCCAAATCTCCCAGTTGGAGCACTGTCATGCACAGCGCCTTCTGGAGGTGACAGCCCGCCATCACCAGGAGCTGGATTTGGAGACAGATCGTCTGAGAGACAGTCAGCTCCAAGCGGAGCAGGTCTTGGAGACAAGGGAGAAGGCCCATCGCCAGAGGGTCAAATGCCTGGAGGAACAGGTATTTTAATTCTAGCTGTGGATAATTTGTTGGCAAGGCCATCTTCCTCCTTTTGTAAATTAGGTTGTTATGTCTGTGTGTTTGTCTACCGGTCTTCTCACTTTTCTGTTTCTTTGCTTTTCATAGGTGCTGACTCTCAAAGAGCAGCTCGATCAGGAGACAAGAAGACGACAGGCCTATTTCAATCAGATGCTACAACCTGGTGTGTAGACAGAGACCCTGCAGTGAAGTATGTAGCACCTCTGGCTTCCACATTCACTGCTCCTCTGGCAGCCTCCCAAAAACACTATGTTACAAGCTACATCCACATTTCGACACGCATACACACACACATACAAACACACTCCCAAGGCGTTTGCTCCCACCCATGCACATGTGCACACCGGATTACATTAATCTGCAGGAAAACTCAACAACAACAAACAATGAGTGTTTTGTTTATAAGTGGACTGGATGTGCCAAATTGTTTTAAGGATTTCCTCTGGCTCGCTGCAGTTGGCGTTTCTAAGTCTGTTTATGCTGTGTCATTTTTAAGGAAACAATGTGATGAAAGGTTTCCTTGGTTGGTGCTTCATTCTTCTCTTATAATTGTTCGTATACTCATTTTTCATACCGATCAATTACCTATTTTATATGTCATAATCACTGTTTGTGTATCCTAATGAGAATATAAAGTCCAAATATTTACAATGAGCAGATTTCAAAGTGATTTCTCATTGTTTCAGGCTGTGATAAAGATTCTATAGTGTAGCTGGTTTATTTCATTATGTATTGTGTATTTCACTCGATCAATATTAGTGTTGGCAAAAGCTGTGATTGTTTTTAATAAAACTGAGTTGTATCAGAGAATAGTTATGTGATAATCAGTGATGTTTATTCTGCTGGCTGCATAACTTTGTTGTGGAAAAAAAAAAGTTTTCTGTGAACTTTGTGAAAGACAGCACTGCCCTTTCATGGCATGTGAGTTCTAGCGTTTGGTTCGCACCATTAAAAGCCTTTGTGGATTTAGTGTTGTGGGTGAGAGAATGACCTTCGCTCTCTGTTGCCAGCGCTGTCTTCAGTGTTTTCTTTCAAAGATCGCTGCAGACTCCAAGGTCTGTGGGGATCATCATTCCTTGAGAGTTTCGCTGGCAATCCCTCTGTAATCCTTCACGACCCTAAAATCTGGAGATAATATGTGGTCTTCCCCTTGCTGATTAGAAACCACAAATATGTTGTGCTTTCCATGTTGTTGTTTTCATCCACATGTGCATCTACTCTGAGTAAATATCTTAAAAGCAAGTATTTCCTTTTCCCTCTTTCCTTCATTTCAGTTCTTACTCTCTCCACACACACTTGCATTTTCACAACAGTGCACATGCATGTCTCCTGACTTGTATGCCGTGGTAACTGTACATAGTAGGAGTTTCACTGAAAGGGGAAAATCTTGTCAGTTTCTTTAAAGCAGCCCTTTGATTATCATAGATCCGCCCAGTGGTTATCCAGTTACCGGCCTCTTTTCAGCTATTGGCTGGAAGGAGCTAATTATGCAAGGTAGTGAATCCCTGTGGGGGAGGTGGGGCCAAAACTGAAAGAACTCCTTTGGCAGGCAGAATAGAGCTTTTATTGAGGATATTTCTAAGCTGACCATCAGGGACCAAATCGCTGGATTGTTTAAAAAAAAAAAAACATCTCAGCTGAATCACGCTGCTCCCCCTCTTTCATTCCTTCCCTCGTTTCATTGCAGTGAGACGGAGTGTAGCTCATGCAGTACCCAGCAGCAAGCAGAATGCAAGGAATCTACAGTATTCCCCTGTCTCACACAAGAAGCCCAGTTCACTACTAAAGGACAAGTGGGGAGAGAAAGAGGCAGAGCCAGAGAGCAGTCAGGGGAGGATTCAGACTGCTGTGGTTGAGAGGAGGAACGTACGGTCTTGTCCTGTTCTGCTCTGCTCTGCTCTTGTTGCCTCAGGTGTGTGCGCTCCTCCCTCTCCTCCGTGGTGCCTGCTGTCAGCTCCATCCCTGGGTGGCTGAGGCCATGGTGTTGGTGCTGCGAGCCCTGCTGCCCTGCTTCTGCACCCTGCTCTCCCTGGACCTGCTGCCTGGGGTGGAACCTGCTGTGCCCCTGAAGGACTTCTACCCCTTTGGCCAGGACAAGGGGGACTCCCAGACCATCGCTCAGGACGACGGAGGCTCCGGGCTCGTGGAGATCTCTGTTGCTTTCCCCTTCTTTGGAGACAGGCACACAGGACTCTATGTGAGTACAGAGCAGTGTGTTTTTACTGATGTGTATGTGTGTTTATGTCTTTGTATGTCAGAGTTTATGAGTGTGCATGCACTTGGCAGTTGACAATCGAAGCTGACATGGTGTGGATTATATAAGAGCCTCAGGGAGATGAGATTTGGCATGCAGCCAAATACTACATTGCAGTGTCCTTTGAGAGTTTGTATATGTTTGTGTGCGCTCACAAGCTCTGATGTGTAACCTCATGTGTAGAATATCACATTTTCTCCCCAACGAGTGGAATCAAAATCCTCCATGACATTCTCTTCACTTTACATCTGCTCTCCTCGCACTCTGAGGGCTCTGAAGTGCACCGAGGGAGAGTGAGAGAGAAACTATTAGCAGAACAGTGGTAAGCCCTGTTCTAATAAGTCAACAAAGAGTTGTTAAAGGAAATGACAGTTTGTGTTCTTACTGTTGCTGTGGAGCATCTGTGAGCAGTTCTTTTTCAGAGAGAGTGGAGGGAGGGAGAGAGGGAGGGAGGGAGGGAGGGGGGTGAATATGCACGCCGGAGAGAGAGAAACAGTGCTCATGGGAGGAAGCCGAATGGTTTGACAAGGATTTTCGCGCACCACAGTGAAACACACTTTGATCTGCCTTTGTCATGTATTGGGTTCGGTTCCAGCGCATGGAAAGGCAGAACTCCCTTAAATCAACACCACCTGTTGTGGTTATGCATCCGTGTTCGCTCTCCGGATCCCCCCTCCTCGCTCTGAGCCCCTCCTGCCTCCTCCCTCTACAAACCATGGGCGGGGGAGGCTGAGGAACCATGGCAACAATGGGCAAGGTCAAAGGTCGTCTTTCTAATCTAAGCATCTGCGCCAACGGGGTGAGGTCAGTCTCCCAATGAGGAAATTTTAGACACACTTTTGCATCTACACACAGTGCATAGACAGTGACACAGTGCAGTGTTTTGTCTTTCTGAGCTCACACTAGTGCAGACCAAAGTTTTGCAATGAATTCCAGTGCATCTCCTCTGTAATAATACAGGTACACAATACTCAAATTAGGCAAGATAAGACATGTTAGAGGTTGCTCGGCTTGTTGATCTCAGATATAATTATCATCTGATAGAGATAAAAATCTGAGTACTCCACATTCTGAAATGTGCCGTGTTAGATGTGATGTGATATCCTGAAGCTCACTCTGCATCTCATTGGACTGTAATTCTGTAGTCACGCAAGGCATAACAGATTGTGGCAGGCACTTGAAATTACAGTCACGCTCATTTTAAATGCCTCACCTGAATCCATTAAACCTCTGCTCTAAAGCACACAGGCCACATGGTGATCTCTGCCACCAGAGAGCTGCTTTGAACAGGTAATATTTCAGTTGTTATAAGGGGCAAATTCATATGAATAGTTTCTCCCAAGAGTTCATTCCAAGCCTCTGGGCTACCACCACATGGAAGCTGTAGAAGCTAACTGATTTTAGATGGTTTGTGGGTGCTGTCTTACTTAATTATCATAACTGATTCTGTTTAGCAGTACACGCACCCTACAATGTTTTCTTGAAACATACTTGAAGACGAGTCATACTTGAAGACTTCAACCAAGTCCAGTTGCCCTCGATTCAACCCTCCTTGGATAACCAGGACCTGGATGACTGAGAATCTTCACAGACATTTTCCTGAAACCCCTTCACAGCAGATCTCCCTTTTGTCCCTTTCTGAACCAAGACATTGTATTTTTAACTGTTGTGATTAACAAGTAAAACTGTGGTTTTAGCGACTGCCACCACCATGTTAGCACATGTCACCATGGTCTCTAATGTCCCATCAGAGTCTCTGAAAATCTCTTTACAAACATGGGTCCCCCCCGACTTGGTCCGGCTCCAGTCCCACTTCTGCCGCCTGGTAACCAGGCTGTCCCTCTGTTATGGTTTGTGTCTGGGAGTTTTCACATGTTGCTGGGATCTCTCCTCCTCTTGGTCCCCCACTCCCTCCTCCCACGCCTCAGATAACATGGCAGGGGTCTTCCCCCTGGAACTGTCCAGCTGCTTTATCTGAGAAATTACCAATCACTTTAACAGAACACAGATGTATCTGCAAAGCGTCTTAGGGGCTTCCAAACAATGCAGTTCACAGATTAACTACTCTTACGGATGGTCGGTGTAAAGAACATGAAGGAGGACATCCAAGGTCAGAGAGGAAAGAACACAAGTTTAAAAGCAGATGTGAGAATAGATGGTTATGATCAAAGGCATTTATTGTAGATAGATAAACTCTCATGGACAGTGAAAAGATTCCAGAGCTTGTTGTATATGTTTACATGGTATAACACAGAGTGTAATTTATAGTGGTAAAATCTACAAGATAATACAGCATTTGTCTATGATTGGAAATAATCACCTACATGTAAGCAAAATTCAAATACATTTTGAAAGGATCCCGCCAAGGACGTACTACAGTATTACTGCACTCTTTACAGATTGCACATCTGCTAGTGCTCATCTGCTCTTCTGAAGAGCTTCAACACTTTGGAGTTTATGCAGTTTCATTCACCCAGTTTCACTCACCACTATGTATGGCCCAAAGATGTGCACATCAAGTTTTATTCTTTGTACTCTGCATGGGTGTGTTGGGCTTGCATGTGTGGTCATGAGAGATATGTGATTGAGGGATGTTAGAAACAGTTCATCCATGGACAAGATATATCTGCACATACTTAAAAAAGTCAGAAAAAGTCTTAAAGTCTCATAGTACATGATGCTGGACAGCCAGGAGGTGGTTAGCTTATCTCAGCATAAAGACTGGAACCATGTTTCTCTAATCTGTAAAAAAACAAGGTGTCAAAATGACAAGTTGGGGTTTTATGTGAGGTTGCTGAATCTTGCAATGAGTTCTGCAACCAGTGGGGACAGAAATGCCTGTTGTAGCTCAGAGTGACAACAAGACTACAGGAGTCATTGCGTCCAGCCAAGAAATATTCCGGTACATAGCCACCATAAAATCTCAACATGTTATTTTTACACTTTTGTAAGGGTGAGTGTTTCGGTATTTGTACAGATGTAACAAGTGAAGTATAACATATTAATTAGTGAGTTTTAGAGGATTTTTTTTCCTTTGGACAGAACCAGCTTAGCTCTTTCTCCTTGTTTCCACTTTTTATGCTATGCTAAGCTAACTGGCTCCTGGCTGCAGCTCCGTATGAAATGGACAGAGAACGGTATCAATCTTCTCTGCCAATCTCTTGGCAAGAAAGCAAATAAGTGTATTTCCCACAATGTCAAACCATTACTTTAAGAGGTCAGCCTCAAACTTTATTCAAATGTATTCCAATACAGTCATTAGAAGTTGTGGTTTTGGTTTGCCATGCTGTAATTCATGCATGTTTCTTTGTGTCCACACAGTTTGGCTTCCATGCCCTTTACAATGAATTTCCCACTAACCCATTTTTATTAGGTTATTATGTTTATTAATTTAGTTGAAATTGTCTTGAATTTGACTTTAATAACTTTAAATTACCCGATGGAAGTATTTTGAAATTCCCCAGTAAAATCTGTAATATGAAAAAGAACATTTTAGTTTAGTACATTTTTATTTATCATATAAACTGGTTAAACAGGGTACTCACATCTATTAAACAAACCCTTTCAATAACTTGCAGCATGGAAGTTGTATTAAAGTCCTTCTACACAGTTCCAGACAAGATTTATTGCTTAAACCTTTTGGAGATAAAGGTTAGTCGGGGCTAAGAAGTTACAGGCCAAGTGCACAGACTGTCAGACTGTAGTCACTTCCTCGGGTCTTGTCAAATAATTGGACAAGCTTGTAACTGTGAAACCTCCTTTTTGGACAAGGAAAACTAATGTTTTCCTGAGTTGATCCATGGGCACCTTTTTCATTTAGGGGTTTGGTTTGGCTTGACTTTTGCCAGATGAAAGTTTATTTTAGTCCATAAATTGCTTGGCTCTAAAGAAAACCACCCAAGCAAAATCCTGGATATATCCGGCAAAGAATTCCCAAAAAATAACAAGGGTGTTGCAGAGTGAAGTGGCACCAGTGAGAGTGAGAGAAAGAAATATGGCTAGAGCGACGCTTCTTACAAGGTTGACTGATCGCACCTCTCTCTCCCCTGTGATTCTGACCTTGGTCATGTTACGGCAAAACACGAGGCAGCTCTGAACCCATTCACTCTGTCACGTTAGTGTGATACATAACCACCCTTCACTGGTTGTCTGTACTGGTTATAGCTTGGTGGATCTCTGACTAGAAGAAAAATATGTGATATGATGTAAAGAAAAAGGTCCCAAGTTCAGTTTAAATTCCTCTAAGGTCATTTCCATGTCAAAATGGTTCTCCAAAAAAACGTAACAAGGAAGAAATACACTTGTTTAAACAGTTCCAGATGCTACAAGAGATTGGATTAAGCGATAAAACATATTCCAGTATTGGAGTATAAACTCTATTTAGTGTTCAGCATGATTTCCTACACTAATTTTGCTGTGAGATGGGTGACTTCCAGACCGCTGCCACCACAGGTCTCTCATTAGTGGGTATGTGGGTGTGGGAGGTTTGTAATTCATGTACATCCTTCCATTCATACAGCCCCGTGCCCTCTCTCTTGTTTTCCTCCCGGTATCAGATGGCGCTCTGGCTGACCTCTGGGCCCTGCCCCTGCAGTCGCTCCTCTTTTTCCCCACATTGGCCACGTTCTCACCACATCACGCTGATGCAGAGGGGAAGACTGTGGTCGGGCAATTAACTGAGCCCCTGTGCCGTGCCAAACAAAACTTCCTCTGCTGTTTTTACAGCAAAGTCCTCCAAATTATGGTTTTCATACATGCAGGGAGAAAAGCCAAGCCATCTGACGTTGCTTTGTCACTGTCACATGCCACTCGGACTGAATGCAGAAAGGCATAGTTCACGCCAGCGATTAGGGGAAACAGGATAGGTGCCATGGTGCGCAGAATCTCCCTTTGCCGATAATATGCAGAAATTGTGTATGAATGAAGGCCTTTCATGGGGATTCAACCCTTCAGCCCAGAGAACTTTCCTCTCCATTCAGGTTTAGCGGCTTGTTCTGTATGATGTTCAGAGTTTAGTGCAACAGTAGGTCTGACACCATCTCATGTTTGTGATATAAGGACTCCGTCCATACATGCAGACTGCTGCACTGAAATGAACATTTACCAATTTCAGAACACAGCAATAACCACCTGCAGCCAAGTCACTTCATCTCTTCATCATTCACTCAGAAGCATTCAATTTCTCTCTCTGCCTGAACTTTTCCCCCTAAATAACATCCACCTCTTCTTGAAACATCCTAATTTATGCACATCCGATCCCTCTCCTATCACAAATATGTGCCTCTTTTGCAACCTAATGTAGATCATCCTAGATCAAACCTAGAACCGTCCAGCAAAACAAGAACATTTGTCACACTTTGTGTTCTGTGGCTTTCAGCTTGCAATCCAAATGCAAACTGTTATATTATTGCAATTTTGTAATCTTTTTTTTGTGCTTAAAGTTGCACTGATCAATATTAACAATGGCTCAAATGACTATGTATAATATAAAACACGCTGTCCATAGTGACAAACCCACAGAAAATTTGCATCAAACTCTGTAATTCCTCTCAACATTACAGAGCTTTTTAATGTGTTTCAGCTTGTTGTTTTGGTTTTATGGCCCGCAACTTTACTGTTTTGGTCCTGTCTCACCACTCTCATCAACATTATTTCCACTCACAGCAGGCAGCTGTTTTCAGCAAAAAAGCTGTGTTAAACCCACTGTACACTACCTTTCCAACACCAAACAACAGACAGACAAAGTTAGCTGGTGAAAATAGTGGAGCATTTAGCAGCTAAAGAGCGAGGAATTGGTGGAGACCAAAACTGAGCTTAAAAGAGAGTGAATACTGGGTTTACATTTGTTGGGTGGCCATAAATTTGAGTCCAAACAAATGCTAATGTTGCTCTGTGTGTGTTGGATGTGTAAATAGACAACTGTTTGCTGATAAAGTTCGCCATATGAAGTGATAATATATCACTGTTATGTTTACAATTTGTTCCACTGCCCTCAAGTGGCCAAAAAATCAGCTTCAAAAACAAGAACAACAACTAAATGTAAAAGTGTAAACAATTAATTGATTATCAAATTTTCTGTCAATTGACAAATCAATTGATTGACTAATTCAGCACTTTCATCTCTATGCCAGTCATTGACCTTTTACACTGGATCTTTTAGAAAGTTGATATTTCACCATGCTACATGGCTGAAGTGCTGACTGTGCATTTCTCATAGAGCAGACATGTGGACAAGCGGATGATGGGTTCATTTATTTGGTTACTTTACTGTTGGCAGGCATCTGTGGATTGAAAGGCTGTGAACATCCGTCCTAGTGTGATGATTTTGCAGGTGCATGAGCAGCCAAAACCAGGTTTTCTCAGCTGCTGTCATTTCACGGAATAAAGGTAGCGTCTGTTTGCTGCATGGGAAGTGCAAACATCCGTTATGGGAGCGTCTCCTGCTCTATGCTGCTGCTTGCCCCGTGAGGTCAGAGTACCTCTGTTTGCCTACCTTCGCCTCAGCTCTTCCGCTCTAACCCCACCTAATCCGACAAACAAGTCACAGTGGTTCAATCTGACATGTTGAACAAAATATATCACTGTATGATTAATGTTATTCAGATACTCTACTGTAACTCCAATTCTCTCCTCCTCAGGTTAACAACAATGGCCTTGTATCTTTCCTGAGGGAGGTGTCTCAGTTCACACCCGTGGCTTTTCCAATCGCCAGGGACAGAAGGGTTGTGGCACCGTTCTGGGCCGATGTGGACAACCGTCGGGCAGGGAGAGTCTTCTACAGAGAGAGCCTGGATCCTTCTATTCTGAGGAGGGCCTCGAGTGATGTCAAGACATACTTTTCAGAGTTCCCCAACTTCAACGCAACATGGGTCCTCATCTCTACATGGCACAGAGTTACGTTCTTTGGAGGCAGTTCTCTCACACCGGTATAAACTCTCATTTAACTTTCCCGCTCTCCTGCTACCAACAATGGCAGGCCTAACAATAGGCCCAGAAAAATCTATTAGGTCTCCAGGCTGACTGTGATTTAGGAATCTGTAGCATCAATATGAGGAGTCTGTCAGATACATGCATTATTACTAAATTTCCTGGAAATCAGGAAATGGTTTAACCGAGCCTGTTCCTCTCTGTGCAGGTAAATACTTTCCAAGTGGTGCTCATTACAGATGGAGAGCTTTCCTTCACTATATTCCAGTACAATAACATCACTTGGACCACAGGCATGCATGCCAGCAGTGGAGGAAACCTGGCTGGGCTGGGAGGGATTGCAGCACAGGTAAGATCACATGGTTATTTGCTTATGGTCGAATTTGGAGTATGCAGTATTATTTGCTTGATGTGAGGATACAAACCCGTTTTCCTGGGTGTCTGAACTGTAATTTAGTGATCCTTTGTGATGTTTGCCTCCTTGTTACTCTCTTCCCAGGCAGGTTTCAATGCTGGTGATGGCAAGCGCTATTTCAACATCCCTGGCTCTCGCACGGCTGACGTGGTGAACGTTGAGGGAACCACCAATGTGGGCTACCCAGGCCGATGGGTCTTCCGTATAGACAATGCTCACGTGGAAGTGGGTGGATGCAATAACTCCGGTGAGAGAGCTGTTCCTCTTTGCTGTCTTGACACTGTTGCTTCCAGGGTTTACTGTTACATTGACCTCTTTCCACAGCGTCGGTGTGCCCACACCTGCGACCGTGTCTGAATGGAGGCCAGTGCATCGATGACTGTATTACAGGAAACCCCTCTTTCACCTGCTCCTGCTTGGCTGGCTTCACTGGTCGTCGATGCCAGATCGGTGAGTTATGGTTGACACTGCTACCTGCTCTATTTTCCTTGAGACACTGCACACTGTGAATGAATACCTATCTACCTGACATCCGCCAGTAAAAATAATATCAACTAACTCAAAACTAGATTTCACCTGACTTGCCAAAGGGACACCTGGATATTTCTTTAATACCTGTATCAACTTCTCGCCAACCTGTCGCATTCTCCTCAGATCGACCTTAGTTGGGCAGATGTTTTATTTCTAATTAAAAAAGTCATACTACCTCCTTTGTATTTCCCCCTTTCTCTATAGATGTCGATGAGTGTGCTTCAAATCCTTGCCAGAACGGAGGGACTTGTAAAGACGGGATTAATAGTTTCACCTGTCAGTGTCCTCCTGGATACACTGGGATTCAATGTGAAACAGGTACAATAGACACTTTACTTCAAAGCTGGTATCTGCTGCAATAAATCATTTTTAGAATAATGTGGAAATGTTGAAATTGCTCAAAAATGTAAATAATTTGTTGATAATTACAAAACCTTAACCCAAAACAGTTGATAAGTTTTTTGTTTTTTTACTGTACATTATAAATTCCACTCTTCTTCCCCTACACTCTGCATGCACTAAATAGGCTGAATACCTGGAAAAACTCTGATTATTTTTTTTGCCTCATTAAGGAGTTTCCACACACACACACACACACACACACACACACACACACACACACACACACACACACAAGGATTTTAGAATACCTTGGTCCAGCCTCTCTGGAGCTTCTGCGCCTATTCCCACAGTCCAGCCTGTGGAGATGTATCAAACCTCTTCTAATACCTTTCACAGCCAGCAGCACATACTTGCAGAGTGAGGGGAGCAGTGTGGCGGATATATTAATCAGCTGAGTAAATATTCCATGAGCGTGTCTCTGTGTTTCTGTGTGTGTGTGTTGCAGACATTGACGAATGCAAAGACAGGCCGTGCCTCAACAGCGCGTCATGTGTACAAGGCTCTGGCAGTTTCACCTGTGTGTGTGAACCGGGTTACACTGGTGTCCTGTGTGAGACAGGTGAGCGGGGTTTTTCACAATCCTGGGGGAAAGTAGGCATCTCCCTCCAGAGGAAATATTTTCTGCTGCTTTCTACATCAAACTCAGTCTTTTGGCAGATGTTTTCGTCCAAAGAGTTTCCCAGTCTACCTCGACAAATGGGTCCAAGTTGAGGTTATGGTTGAATTGATTTGCAAACAACGGTCTTTTTTTTTCTTGGGTCACACTCTGAGCAATGAACCACAGTGAGAAAGTTCACTGAGGTCAGGTCGGTTTCAAAAAAGACCTTTACTAATCTTGCTCCTCTTGTGATTGATTGTTGATGAAACCCGAACCCAATGGGGAATTAAATTATCAGGCCCTGCACAGTTCATGAATCCTTGTTTCTACATGAGACCGGATTACTGTTAATACCAGACACCTGGTCAATGAAACTCTATGCTTTCAGAAGGGAAGTTCAGTGCTCTTAATCCAGCTTGGTGTCTTAAACAACAACTTCTTGCTTTTCCATGTAAAGATTGAACAATCTTAATGTGAAACTGAATCAGCAGAAGATAAACGTCTCCTTTCTGACTAAGTGACTTTTGTGTGTTCTCCAGACATAAACGAATGTGAGTCACAGCCCTGTCTGAATGGAGGAGAGTGCATCAATCAAGTGGCGAACTTCACCTGTATTTGTCCTGCTACTTTCACCGGAGCGCTCTGTGAGACAGGTGACCTCATCAACCTGAAATCTGCCAGAGGAGCATGTTTTTGGAATAATGGTTTTTGAGACAATGTTTACATAGCCTGTAGGTTCTACTTTTGTTCCTCTAAAATAATGATTTTCCAGCTGGGACTCGCACAAAGGGAAAGTGTTTGCTTTAAGTGAGCTGGTATTTTGGTTGAAAGATCTGTTGCTTCCTCAGTGTTGCACCAAATTCTGTGCAAAAAAAATATTTTTATCATACTTTATCACATATATTATTTTAATAGCAGGTCTTGCCAAAAATGGTACCCACAGTATTTAACAGGGTCACAAATTTTGACAACCACAAAGAAAAATAAAACCCTTAATACAGAGAGGGTCACACATTTTGATAACTGTGATTGCAGAAACTGTAGTGCTATGTCTGTCCAATGACCCTTTGTGCAGCTATGAAAATTTATCTAAATTCTATTGAAGCACCATCTTTTATAACAGCTATCAAAGTATCAAGTATTTGATGAAAGTATGTATAAAAATATGATAAAAAAAAACATTTCCAGCGGCAATATTGCTGAAATTCCTAATAAGGTCACAGAATTTGACACCAGTATATTGATGTGATTCCTAACATCAGTCAACATTTTTGATAAGAAGCCCTTACTGTAAATGAAAGAATTTTGACTAAATATGTATGGAGTGGTTGAAAAACAAACAGCCACTGCTCTCTGTCAAACTATGTAATGGCAAAAAAATGTTTCTGAATTACAGCAAAAATATCTTTGGCACTTCTGAACTTCAACTTCTTCTTACATATTGGCATTGATAACACTAAGATGATGATGCATTTGTTATAACCTAATCGCAATTTTATCATATACTTATCATATATTTCTTACATTTCACATATTTCTCTCATGCCTCAAGTTAGTAGTATTTAGTCATGCAGATAGTTTTGAGTTTATTTGCCCAGGTTTTGAAATTTCCATCTCTGTGATTTCTGCTACACCACAACACAGTTTTCATGGGGACTATTTCTTTGGTAGAAAGTAGTAGCAGTAACATAAACTGTTAGTCAGCTGTGTGGATTAGAAAACGGGCACAATTTTCCTGGAAAGACACTTTGTTTTGGAATTTTTAAGTGTAATTTTTCAATGCTGTCAGCACCTACTGTAAACTAAATACCATTCACCTCCATTGTGTTGGGGTACCAGCATGTGTCTGGGATACATTCATGGGCATCCTGGAATAACCTGGACAAATAAAACCAAGACCTATCTGCATTACTAGATAACTCCAGTAGTAAGTGAGGAAATGTTGTAATTTGGGTGAACCAAGCCTTTGAGCCTCATTCTTATCTTCCTCTCTCAGAGCTGCTTCAGGTCAATTCAACTGAGGCAGAAAACCAAACAGGTAAAAACAAATACAACTACAACTAAAGCTTTGCCAAAAATTTTTCAAGGCAATTTGGTTCTTACAACGCAGCCTGTCATTCTTTTCCATCTGCAGCCTCGTGTGAAGAGGAAGATTGCAAGAAGCAGCAGATTTGTGAATACAGCAGCTCTGGAATCTACAACTGTACATGCGCTCCAGGATACTATGGCGACAAGTGTGAAGGTATTGTACACTTGGCTGGCTGAGGCTTACTGCAGGCAGCTGGGCAGGTAGAGAGCAGCAGACTCGGGTATTTGAAGAGGAGCTGTGCTATCCCACAGGAATTTGGAGCGCTGCCCTGGAAGAGGCTGCTGTGATGATGGATTATTGTAATTATCAAAACTGACACGGCCTCGCCCAGTTTACTACGGGAACCTGGGAACGCCAGTCGCTTGATGTTGTGAATAATTGTTTTATAGCACATTTTATTAGTTTACCAACAAGAGGAAGTGCTTTGTCTAGACTTAAGAAGGCCTCTTTATGAGTCAAAGCTAGTCTTTGGTATTCAGGTCATTTCTTCAGACAGAGCTGTTGAAATATGCATGCTTCCACACCGCTACTTGCTTCTCTGGAAGTTGGCCATTGCACCACACTATAGTTTTAAGCACAGCTGCTGCTTGCATAACCATAGGGCAATTTGAACACAAAATATATAAAATGCCATTATCCTCACCTTCCTTTCATGAATGCATATTAAGTCATTTTGTATTATCTTTAATGTCTGTATCATATTCTTTTTGATTTAGGGAATAACTAGTCTGCCCTTTAAAGCTAATTCAGTCTCCCATGAGAGGTTACCGTCACTCTCTGATAGCAGTTGCTGCAAGGTTTTTTCTTTTTTCTCTCCCCCCCCACCAAAAGCTCTTTAATAGTATTTGAGCTATTGCAAATGCATGCTACTTCTCACCCTTGAGCTGAAATAACTATCAGTGCTTATATAGGCTCTCTTAAATCTCCCAAATACTTTCCTGCCTGGCTCACTTGGAAGGCACAGTGGAAAAAGGAGCATGATCCTCCAAGGAAGAGAAAGTGAGCGGGACTCAGAAGTGCCTAATCAGGGCTCTCAGATCAAAGGGCCCGGGCCGCACAGGTGGCCAATGAAAGTGGCTCTTGCAAATTAACAATCCATTAATTGCCCTCGGGGCCATACATTTTGGTCACAAAATATGCTGCATATCATCGGAAAAATAATACCCTCCACCGAGCTCCTGGGACTTCAAAGGGGAGCCGTTTAGCTGCGATATGGCCACTTCCTTTGATCCACTGCTGCAATTAGGCAGGAGAGGAAAATAAAAACATTCTTACAATTTGTATGGAGCAGATGTGCAGCGTGCTGACTGGTAATCGTCTGGTCCTGTGAACTTTGTTGGAAAAGATTAGGGAAAGAGAAATGACAGCGAATCAATACATAGTTTACAGTATAGCAGATGAAAGACGCTCAGCATATGGTACACATGTTGACCATTTATACCCTCTGCCTATGTTTACACTGAGGCCAATACTGAAAACTTAACAGAATCTAAGTACTTGCTTTCAAGTAACTCGAGCAAACTTTCCAGCTTAGAGCCTCTCTCTCTCTCTCTCTCTCTCTCTCTCTCTCACACACACACACACACACACACACACACACACACTTTTTACTCCCTCTCTCCTTGTGTCTGCAGAGGAATGTCTTTGCCAAAATGGGGGTGTCTGTGTGGACATCAATGGGACTTGTGAATGCCCCACAGGCTACACAGGGCTCTACTGTCAGTTTGGTAGGTATGATATCGCATACACACAATCCTACTCACCTTATCAGTTGTCTCACAAGACCTTTTGATGTCACTGGAAGACCACTAATTCTCCATCAAAAGCCATTGCTCCAAAATTTGTGAACATGTCTTTCACATTCCTCTCAGAAGTAACCCAGACACCATGCAGTAACAGCAGGCCGTGCCCTGATGGAGGTCCGTGTTTGGAGTATGGAGGAACCTACCTGTGTACATGTCAGACTGGTGGAGCAGAGCAAGAAAATAAAGACTTCTACCCTTATGGTAAGAGCCTGCGGCACCAACCCCAACAGCAGGGCACTTTGCAGCTATGTGTCACTGCATGAACAGCTGGTTACTATAGCGACAAACATATTTTTATACACACTGGTCTCGACAAGTGTCACTCTCTATTTTAAAAGCAATGGTCACATTTGCAGTTTACATTTATGAAGTGGAGAGAAATTTAAGAGTGATTTATGTTTTTGCTGAATGCGGTTGGAAGATTTTACATTTGAACCAATCATAAAATGACAAATAATCTGTGATTTTTAAAGGTTGGACTGAGCCCACGTGCTTGAATAAAATGTAGGCGGTTTACCCAGTTCAATGGAACACAGTCAAGTCTCGGTGTGTGTTTTTCAGTACAGCCCCAATCGGTCTGCGACTCCTCTCCGTGTCTGAATGGGGGCTACTGCTACGAGCGGGATGGAGGCTACACCTGCGAATGCAAATACGGATACTGGGGGAAGCACTGTGAGAAAGGTAGCATAATTGATACAAAGCTAAAAGGAATGCTTGCACATGAACTCATGCAGTGTCATTATCAAAACATCCCTCAGACTTGTGGGTTATTACTCAAACCCAACTACAGCTTTAATGCACCAGGAGACGTGCCATTACTCGTAATGCTGCTTGAAATATTACAATGCTGAGAGGCTTATGATAATTTGTACTTACGACTGAGTTACGAGCTATTTTCCTGAATTATGACTTGAATGGCAATGTACTGGAACAGATTTATTTTGCGTGGTTAAAACCTCGAGTGGTCTACACTTCAAGGATTCCCTGCTCCCTGTCTCTTTCCAGTTAGACTCAATACCTGTGCCTCCGCTCCCTGCCGCAACGGAGGCTCCTGTAAGGAAGAGGCAGGGAGCTACCGATGTGTGTGTCCGTACAGATTCACCGGAAAACACTGCGAAGTGGGTGAGTACCTACTCCACCTACTATTAGAAAGATTCTCCCCTCCATGCTTGAACTTTCTCTTACAAATTAACATCAGATTACATGTGCAGAAACATACAGTACAATCTGAAAAATAACTCTCAGTGTGGATGTTTTCTTCCAGGGAAGCCAGACCCTTGTGCCTCCAGCCCTTGTCTAAATGGGGGAACATGTTTTCACTACATAGGAAAGTACAAATGTGAATGCACTGAAGCCTTCAGTGGCAGGCACTGTGAAATAAGCAGGAGCTCAACGCATACCTCCGCAGGTAAGCAGACCAAGCATGTCCAAGTCTCTTTCCGATGCTGTATGAGTAATAGATTGCACAAACAGGGGATAACGTGAGCTGTTAAGGTTAGAGGTACTGGCTTTCCATCTGAAGATAATCTTAGCAGTGTTGCTGCACTAGAGGCACACATTTACAGATATAGAGCGGAAATAAGCTATATAAAGTAAGACCTGATGTTTCATGTCTGAACACTGTTCTCAATGGCACGCTGGATGTAATTTTAGGAGGACGAAAACAGAAAGTCCGGATGGAAAACAAACACCTCTGTTACCGTTAGTCTCTCCTGGATGAGCTACAGGGTTTGTGATCTCTTGTTACCATGTGGCCATGCTGACATTATCAACATCATATTTCAGAGCTGGGCTGTGGGCCGCCTCCACAAGTGAAGCATGCCGAGGTTAAGTTCTCCTCTACAACACCGGGCTCCGTTGCTGCGTACATATGTCACTCAGGC
Source organism: Thunnus thynnus (assembly GCF_963924715.1). Lineage (NCBI taxonomy): Eukaryota > Metazoa > Chordata > Actinopteri > Scombriformes > Scombridae > Thunnus > Thunnus thynnus. The sequence goes on along the minus strand of NC_089524.1, from coordinate 28,823,127 downwards.
TTCACGTCTGTGCCCAGAGCCACCCAGAGCATCTGTGGTATTCAGGGGGACTGGAGCCAGCCACCCATCTGTGAGGGTCTGTTACATACACCAACACATGGACACACACTCAGAGCACAAACAACTTCTAATGACCCCCAAAACCACTTATTAATTAAGATTAGAGTGGGGTTGATGTTGATTCCTTTGTTATCCGTCATTACAGAGATCAATGAGTGCCTATCACAGCCTTGTCTCAATGGGGGTACATGTCGAGACCAGTTAGCATCCTACCTGTGTGAGTGTAGCGATGGCTTCAGTGGAAACCATTGTCAGACAGGTACAGCAAATCATGCCTGATCAAATGCTTCTAATATTAAATGCAGAAATACCTTTTAGTAAATCCACATACTGCACATGTGTATATCTGCATTTCTTCTCCCTCAAGACATAAATGAATGCCTGTCGGAGCCCTGCAAGAATGGGGGAACGTGTGAGAACCAGCCTGGCTCCTACTTGTGTCATTGTCCACAAGGCTTCAAAGGCCAGAGCTGTGAAATAAGTGCCGTGTTGGTTCAAGGTGTTGCATTATTTTAAATAACTTATAAATGATAACATACTGTACATATTATACAGATCTACAAAAGAATTCTACATTTGTGTTTGTAAATGTGTGTGTGCAGAGCAGGACGGGTGTGAATCCAACCCCTGCCTTAATGGAGGTGTGTGCCGGAGTTACAGACGGAATTATCTGTGTGTGTGCAAAGACGGCTTCTTCGGTGACCAGTGCCAGATGTGTAAGTGGCTTTGCACTTCCTCGCAGCTCAGTCTCGCTGATGCTGTGAGCCAATTCACAGAACCTTTCCAAAGTGAACACATGAACCATATTGTAGCAAGTGCTTGTCTTTGTCGCCCCCAAGTGGAGGACCCATGTGTACTGAAACCTTGTGGAAACCGAGGCGTCTGCAGGAGTGACAGGAGAGGGAACTACAACTGTGATTGCAAAGTAGGACACACAGGCAAAGACTGCGAGAAAGGTCAGTCAGAGTCATCAGTGTCCCGCTCAATCAGTCATTTGTCATCCCATATTCTGTAGCTCATCCTCTGTATTGCAAAGACAACTTTTTAATTATTCAATGTATGGATTAGACATGTGAGGTTGCCACTGTTCCCAGACCTGTTGCCTCCCTCCGGTCTCCACGTGCTCCGTGTGGAGGAGAACGAGGTGGAGCTGCGCTGGGATGAGCCGGAGCCCTCCCAAAGCCTGGTCAGCGGATTTGCTGTCACCTATGCTCCCCTGGGCCGGACCAATCGCAAAACCGACTACCTGGACAGGCAGCAGTCCACCCACGTCATGCGAGGCCTGGTGCCCGGTCAGCTGTACAACATCTCCACCATCTCCATCAAAAGCAACGACATGAGCCAGCCTGCCACCGCACTTATACGCACCAGTGAGCATGCTCTTTAATGCAGGAGTAGAAGGCTCCTGGAGAAGTTTTTCAACCTCATGAGTTTGAATGCATGCTTGTGTGAATTTCCATGTAAGTGCGTGTTTCTGTGCTAGGACCACGGCGGGTGGAGCAGCTGCAGGTGGTGAATGTGTCTTCCTCTCAGGTTTGGCTGCGTTGGTTGGTTCAGGCAGCTCGTCACGCAGCAGTCAGCCGGGTACACGTGTCTCTTTTGCCTTCAGATGGGAGCGAGGCTCAAACCGCCGTGCTCAACACGAGCACCACCGAGTACACCTTCAGGTCAGGTTCTGCACTTTGCTACAAAAGACTAAAAAAGATAACCCAGAATTTACATTTACAGACATGCAGCATCCTTTGTGTCCACTGAATGGTGCTGTTGAAGTGCTTTGGGTAGTATACCTTTCAACCACCAGAGGACAGTATTTCATCACTCTTACTAGGCTCCAAACATTATATAAGGATGATGAGGTCAGGTGTCATGCTCTGTTTACTGTTGTGAAATTTTCGTGTTCCTCTTTCTGCTCCCCAGTTCTTTACTTCCAGCTCATATGTACACAGTGGATGTTTTGACTCAAAGTGGAATCAGACCTGACGAGTTTCCCTCTACAAGCCACTCAGCTGGACCGCTGCAGTTCTGGACAAGTAGGTTGCACTATTCAACGGTCACTTCAACTGTATGTATAACGTTTGAGAGCCTGCAACAATACTAACCGTGGATGCCCAGTTAGATGCTAGTATATTAACATTTCTTTTAACATATGATCATATTACTTATCTTAAAAAATCTTCTCTGGACATCACCATTGAATTTGTATGTATTTGATGTAAAAACTTTTGACTGTTTATTCAATTAACACAGTTTAGTGGCTTCTAGTCAACCGAGATTTTACTTAAAACCTTAAAGTTTTAGTTGGAGTAACAATCTATGAAAGGCTGAATACCAACACAATTAAATGTAGTTGTAAGTACATTAAAAATACCTTGCATGTGTCATTGATACATTTAGAAACAATTGTAACCCAAATACAAAGCTTTTATAGTTGATGTGTATATGAGTAAAAGAAAAAAAATGAGTGGAAAGTTATTCTTCAATGTGGTCATGTGGTATTGAAATCTGAATATTATATATTGAAATAGCAGAGAATTGTAAATGTGCAAATAAGAAATATGAATTAAATATAAAGAGTAAAGCTTCCTCAGTTTGAGTTTCATAGCCCTCGATAAGGTGCTACAGACAAATAAGAGCACAAAAATGTTTACAGGAAGTCATTCTTGGCATCTGCAATTAGGATCCTCAATGTATAGCCTACTTCAAATTTCACAAAAATCCAAAATTATATTTTATCACACTTTATTTTTATTTGTACTGTATTTATGTATTTTAAATCATGTTGTTTGTTGATACTGTGTCTCTGCTGGTCGTCCTCATCATTGTCCTGTATTGTTTTTAACACTATGTGGTGAAGCCAAAGACAATTTTTCGCAGCATGAACAATAAAGTCTCCAACTAACCAACAAAAAAATATATTGTCAATGCAATAGTTCAGGTTTTTCTATATTAAGTTTTTGTTTTTTTGTTAGTAGTTTTTGTTCAGATGAGGCAGTCCTGTGATTGGAGATCTAGTGAATTGGCAGCATTCAAGTCCAGCCAACAAAGATATTTTAGGTCATAGCACAACAATATGACATAATGTTTAAAGAATCTATGCAGATAAAGTTAGGAAAGAAATGCTTTAGTCTGAGACAGCTCCAATTTAAGGCAAATCAAATCAAAGCAGAAATAATATCTCTATGCTACTCATGCAACAATCTGTGAGAATCTACATGTGTTTCCCCCAGGGCCTCTTCCCCCGCAGAACCTATCTCTGTCACATGTGACCACTAACTCAGCACTGATCACCTGGAGCCGCCACCCTAGAAACATCCCAGATGGCTTTGTGGTCAACGTGACCCGAGGGCTGAATACCAGGAGTCGCTTCCTGCCCAACGGGAAATTAGGATCATACACCCTCCGTGAACTGACGCCAGGACAGCACTACTATGTGGCTCTCACATCTGTCAAGAACGCAGGGAAGGAACAGATCCACAGCACGCCTCAACACTTGGCCTTTAGTACCTGTGAGTGTCTTTGTTCCTTAAGGTGGAACACAAAACAAGCATATTAAGGTAGAATTTTGGGGGATACAAAAAAAATACTATTTTTAAAACACATTCTTAATACATTTCCTTTGACCCAGTGCCAATGGAGGCCAGATCAGCGAGAAGAGAGAGGCCAACAGTGACGGGACAGGGGAGTCAGGTCAGACGCATTCCTACTCCGTCTCAGACATCTCAGGACCTGGGAGGTACAGCAGAAACAGAGAATTCAGAGGAACTGCCCAGGTACTAGTAGGAGCTTGACGATTATTAAGCAGTCATAAAAAACATACAATAATAGGAGTTTGTTGATGCTAAGCAGATAGCAATGTTTTCTATGTTGCAGATACACAGAACTAATTGACAGGAGGGGAAAGATAACAGCTAAGTTCACTCACTTGCCAAGAAAAGTCATTCGACATCGTACTAGTAAGTACAAGTGGAAACAACCATGTGATAAACATTTAGTGCCGAGACAGTATAACATAATAACTGTTTCATCTCGAAATGTAACACTGGCATGTTATTATTTAACATAACTACCTAATAAAGCAATTTATTCTGCTTCTAAGGTCAGATGAATTCAGCAGGATGATATTGTATTACTCTGACATCTATTAAACTAACATGCTACACCAACACATTGAAACAGTCCTGATTTGCTCAAGATGTCCAAACATCTTTTTTGCTTAATTGCTTACCTTAATGCAGATGGAATAACTTAGGCCATGGTCCTGGAAGCATGTGGTCCTAACCATAGCCTGTCTAGATGAAATATAGGGGGTCTTCTAATGTAAACTGGACTCTGCCATCGCACAAACAGACCAACTTTATCTGACACACGTTGTCCGCTTTATCTAGCAGCTGTTGATAAAGCGAGACAAGTCTTTTAATTTTTATATTATCTTTTTTTGTACTGTATTGCTGTAACATAATGCATTCCAGTGCAGAGGTTTATAGCCTATAGCCTAAACAGAAAAACAGTTTTGCAGATGTTATCTTGCCCTCTAGAGAGTAAGCTTCCTTTCTGTAGGATTGTTCTGCCCATTACGCCCATGATGTCATGTGATGTGATTTTAATCATACTGTCATATCAGTAATGTTGTGTTTCATTGTTTCAGGCTGAAGAACGTGCACAAAACCTTTTCTTGTTTAGTACCACATCCCAGTTTCGCTGGAGTCACCCTGCCGTCTGTCATTCATTTTGTATTTTTATGCTGATTTATGAGAGGAAATGTTTTGCCTTGCAGAACCTGAGCCACCAATTAGATTAGAGAGGATGGAAGAGACAACAAACAAAATCAGCCTTGCACTAGAGATTCAAGAGGAAGGTTTAAGAACGAAGCCTGGTAGGTGTTTTGCATTGAAGATACAAACCTTGAAAGAAAAAGACATAACATTCAGGAAAGCAGAGTGGTATAACAAGGGGAAGTGAAAGAGCTAGAGGCTATCAACATATGATATCAGCTGTAGATAATGTGGAGTTGTGGGCCTGAAACCTGAGACCCAGACTCACTCTGTACTGTGGATGTTGATGGCAGCTGTTGTCTTTCAGAGTTGCCCCAGGACTGCCGCAGTCTGCCCTGCCAGAACGGGGGTACATGTGTGAACGGAGGCAACTCCTTCGTCTGCGACTGCGCAGCGGGGTTCAAAGGCAGACAGTGTGAACTGGGTAAGTTAATGTGCCTCCTATCCACACATACACATACACACAGGGAGGCCTCAGTGAAAATGGGCTGCTTTTTGAACAAATATACTTGATAGTCATGCATCCTGTTGATGTTTTTAGAATGTGTGAAGGAGGATTTTAAACACAAGGTTTCTCTTGGGAGATTTTTGTCTAAAACGCCAGCTCTACAAGTGAAGTCAGTAACATCCATGTAAATCCATCTGTCCACTATTTATACCTGCTCATCCTTAGCAGTGTCATGAGCGCTAGGGCTTATCCCATCTGGTATTGAGTGAGAGGCGGGGTACACGCATGAAGGGCTGCCAACTCTCACACATTGACCGTGAGACTCACGCAGTTGACACTTATCACACGTTCTCACGCCACACATCCATTTTCTCATGCAGTGAAAAACAAATTCATAAGTGATAACGTCACGGCATGAAAAGAAGACACTGACAGCACACGGACAGACAAGACAGAGCAGCACAGCGCAACAGCAGTACCGTGAAGGAAAGCAAGAAATATACATAAATCTATTATATTGTGATGTATTCTCATGCATGCTGGTCAGAGTAATCTCAGTCAGCAGCTCTTCTGGCAGCAGCAGCATCTCTCCCTCTCCTCTCACGCCGTGCACACACAAGCAGGAGTGAGAGTGAGTTACTATGGTTACGAGGACGCTCTGTGTCTCTGTCACTCTGAAACTTTCTCTTGATTCCCAACAGGCTAACAGGTTTTTAGGTAACTTGCTACCATTTTAGGCTACATAATGCTTTATCAATATAATTTCAAATATGAAATAGACACACTTCTAATAATCATTTCCTGTCCTGATCCACCCAATTATACACTGTTCTTGATGCATTCTTGATTTTCATAGCACCATCAATCTAACTTATCTAGACTAGTGCAGATGGCTGTTTCTTGACTGAATCCAAGAGGTTAGGTGGTGTAGAAATTTGTTTTAAATTACAATTTTTTCCTGGGGGAGGACATAAATCTTTCTCATCCTATATTTTTAAGAAAAATATGTGTAATATGTGGAGTGTATATCAAACATGCAAAAAAAAATCCGGAACAAATCTCACTCCAAACTGAAGTCAAAACTTGGCAGCCCTGCGCATGTAAATGTTAACAATAAAGCCTTGTGTGTCTTAACAAGAGTCTATAGCAATGGTAGAAGCTTTGTCTTTAAAGTAAATGCTAACATCAGCTTGCTAACATGCTTACAATGACAATGCTGACATGCTGATGTGTAGCAAGTACAATGTTTACCATGTTCACCATCTGAGATCAGTGTGTTAGCATGCTAGCAACTGCTAATTAGCACTGAAAACAAAGTACAGGCTGATGGGTATTCCTATAGTTTTGCTGGTTTTGGGTCATAAACCGAATTATTGGACAAAATTTCATAATTCACCCAATTGTTGTATTTTCACTCAAAACCTCATTTGTCAACCTCATGGTGGCGCTAGAGGAAGAGTCAGGGGATCATTAAGTTTCACTGTCTGGAAACCATGAATGTCTGTACAAAATTTCATAGCAATCCATCCGATAAATGCTCAGATATTTTAGTCTGGAGCAGAGTGGTGGACCGACCGACAGATCCACATGGCCATTAGAACACCACTGATACTGTCCTTAGTATTTTATCAATGGCCCAATCCTATGATAGAAATTTTAATGTTTGATGGCACAATGGCTCAGTGATTAGCATTGTCTCCTCTCAGAAAGAAGTTCCTTTGTTTTCATGTGGAGTTTGCATGTTCTCTCCAACTCTATGAGGCATTTCTCCCAGAGTCCAAAGACATGTGGGTAATTAGTAAATCCTAAAATACATACTGGAATAGCATAAATGGTATAGAAAATGGATGGATAATTTAATGCTTGATGTCAAGTGAAAACCTTTTTAAAAGCCATAAATTGAATGGCAGCATTCATGCCCACTCAGTGTTTCCCTGCTTCTCCAAAGAGATTTTGGTGAAAGATTGGCAGCTGGACGTCATGTCAGTGCAGGATTAGCACTCCTGTTTGTGTGTTCCCAAGGGTTTTAACATTGCTTTCTCTCAATGTAACTTTAGCATCTCAGGGTGTGAATTTATGCTACAATCTATATGTTAGATTTGCTTTTCGTAATGTAACCTGACAGAGCGAGAGCACTGAGCTATGTATAGACCCCCTGGTTTCTTGAAAGCAGGAAACATGCTCCACTGACAGTTGACCCCTTTGACATTTATGAATGGACTTGTTTAACTTATAGGCTTCAGGGCATGAATGTACGACATGAATACAGTGACACTGAAGGCACAAAGCACCATATTATTTGCACTGCACCACTCTCCTTCCTTTTTTTTCAGGGGCCCAGTGTCACATTTATAACTCAGTGTTTCTTTTTAATGTTCTGGGGCGCGTATTAAAGAACATCCTGCATTCTGTATGAGGCAGCAATATTGTATCAGACAATGTCTTTGTTTGTTGTAAGTTTTTCCACTTGAAAATGATATTTTCTTTAAAAGTAGTAAAGTTAAAATAGCTCATGAGGTCATAAAATGAATTCACAGTCAAATCCCTCAACAGTTGTGACTCAAGCTCTTGTAATGACAGGCTGAAATGGGAAAAATCTTTTGACCATTACTACTGAATCCTATGGAGGACAGCGAGAAGGAATGCATTATCTACAGTCTACAGTGCTTTATTGAAGTTAATGAACATGGAAGCACATGTTTACATTATCAAAGTAATTGATTATATGCTATTAATATGAGTGCATGGACACATCCTTAAATTAGAAGCATTACTAAAACATAATTTCTTCTTGGCCAGCAAGAATGTATTCATATAGATCATTATAGATGATATTAGATCATCATGTTTTTCTCAGTTCAGTAAACAGGTCATCCAGCATCTCATGTAAAACAACCTAATCAACTATTATTACATCCTCTCTGAGTCTCACTGTAGTGGTGATATATCTGCTGCAGCAAGCAATTTCCATAAAGGAATCTAGATATTTTCAAACAGTTATAGACCTCCCAGTCCGTATGAAAAACAACAACAAAATTAATATATTATCAGACAAATTAGAAAAACAGTTATTGCTTTGTGCATTGATGCCAATTGAAATGATTTTTGGATGACTTTATAATCATATGAAAACATTTTGAGGCTGGCTGTGTTATGGATGCAATGTGAGTGAGTGCATCAAGCCATTTAACTTTATGTATGTCATCATAATATGCTTATATATAATGGATCAGTCTGCAATACTGAGCATTTTGAAATATCTGTGGAGTTTGCACTGTATACACAATACAATACAATGGAGGTGTATAGAGTTGTTTTTAAAACTTAATAAGGGTCCTAACTTAAAAAGGTGTAACACCCATCTACAAAGAATAATGCACAATTTGACTTTGACTTTGAATTTAATGTCTTGTTGGAATTAAAATTATAGGAGATGTGTAACACAAGTGTCTTTAAATATCTAGTTTTCAGGAATAGCTTAATCATACAAGGCCCTGAGGAATAATTAAAAGAAGTTTGCAGGACAACATTGTGATTGCTGTGCAGCAACAGTCACATTCACTAGGGAATACATTCTATGGCATTCAGCCTAAAACCCAACACCCCCCACCCCCCCACCCCTCCTCCCAAACTCAGTAAAACAGTGAAAAGCACAGTGAAACACAGCACTTTCACTAATAACTAGATGTTGATGAAGCTGCATATACATGAGAGGACACTGGACATACCCTTGTTCCTCTCGAGTCCTTTTCTTCACCTAAACATCCAGCGTCAGATTGTTTAAACATTCCTTTCCTAAAACCATCCATCAGCCAGAGACAAGAGCCCAGTTCCATCCCACGTGACTCCTAAACCATCCAGCAGACTTTTCCTTGCTGACGATACTTAAAACATTCATACTGCATGTTGTGTGACTGCTCTTTGCAGTGTGCCAGCGAGTGCCACATCCATGTACCCGTCTCTTATCCGAAACAAAAAGCGTGCCTGTCTGGGAGGGTGGAGTGTACCATTATCTGTAAGTCTTATCAAGCTTTGCATGCTGATACTGATCGTGACTTATAACCTAATGGCTCAAACAGATGAGGATGTTTTATTCTTTACAGGTACAAAAGGACATATAGAGTGCAACAGGATGTTTGTTATCGAGAGGTTTGTGAACTGCCGCTTCCCAAGAAAAGTCAGAGTAAGTTCATAAAGTTGTCTGGACAAAGATCACGGGTTTTTGGGGGGTTTTTTTTAGCAAATAAACCAATGCAATTCTTCTCACACACTGATATTAACTTTCTTAACAGTCAGAAGAACAAACAAAGAACAATAAAGGTTTGTTTTCTTTAACACAGTCAATTAACACAGTTAATTTTTGTAGTAAAATGTTTCCTCATCACACTTAACTGATTCTAACCATTTATTTAGGTTGTTACTGTAGTGGATCACATTTTCAACAATTATCCTAAAACTGAGTCATTTCTTCTTCTTCTTCTTTTTTCTAGAGCACTTGGAAACTGATTAAAGGACTGTCGTCGCTGTCATGTGAAAAAACCTCCTAACTTCAATTTTGGTGTTTATAATGTACTTGAAGTAACTAATTATGGTCATTTTGTGCTGAGAAACCCTGTCACAACGCACTGTAACATTACAGAAACAGATCATCACACAACTGAAAATAAGGTTACATGTAGTTTATTTCTGGGAGCTGTGTTTGTAGCTCCAAGCTCTATGAAAGGACTTCAATCAATCAAATGAAAAATGTCCCAAATCATTTATCATTTACGATGTTTGATGACTGATTTGTAATAAAAACACATACAAACAAAAATATTAACGATAAGCAGTCCACTGCACTGCATCAGAGACCTTATATACCTCATTTCCATGTCCACGCTGACACATTAGGAGAGGTTTTTATTTGTGATTCAGCTGCAGGTTTGTCCCTCAGGGAAATAACTGTAGATTGTTCCAAGTCCCGATCTTTTATCCCTTTGACAATCACCATGATCTCCTTATAAAGAAAATGGGAAATTAATATTTTCACCCCACCCCATAAATTCATCTCTTCCTCTGACAATGGTACACAGTGTTTTCTGTGTAAAATATCTTTCTTTGTGTCTTAGCAGGCATCACTGCTCGCTATTCTGTAAATAGTGTTTATAGGCCATTTTTGTAGGTGAATATTTTAATAATAAAAATGTTAAAATGTTTTCTGTTTCTGGTGTCTTTTTTGGGTTGATATTTGCAATAGAAATCTCAGGGTACTTTTTCAAAAAGTAAGCAAGTTGTTTTTTTATAATCCATTTTTCATTGCACAGATATGTTTAGGAACCTGCTAAATGTTTCCATTCAAACAAATATATTCCTTTAAGATACAGTATTACCATCACACAGACATCGTCACCAATTTCATTTTCAACTAGTTACTACTGTCTGTAAGTTACATTGAATTGTGGGTAACAGTAGCACACAGTGGTGAGCACAGTCTCTAACAGTCACTGTAAGTGTAACCCAAATGAGGCAAATAGGGACATGCCCCTGTGGTAGAAAAGAATCACTGGGGCAGGTCTGTGTTACTGAACATCAATGATCTCACTCATCCACCCAAGTAACCACAGGTCCCTGAAAATCCCCTCAGAAAACATACTGTTCTGTTAGAACCAGCACTACATCTCAAACCCTTCCTCACCACTGCAGTCTCTCTGCTCAACAGCTAACCAAAAGTGATAGTGACAAGTCCCATAAACATCTCAAACTTATATACACAGACAGGTGACATATTAAAGGAAAACATAATGAATCCAGATGCTACAGGGCACGAGAGGCCACTGAATTGTTTGATGAGTGTGAAAATGACGTCTTTTGGAAGAAAAGTGCTCATCCCCCCAGGAGAGTTTCAGAGACTCGATGCCAAAGAGTGTTTAAGCTGTTCTGGAGGCCAACATCTCAGTCTACATATCTGCCAAATCTCCACAGTAGTTTTAGACAGCCGATATGCAACTAGTTCAATAAAATCATTTACCATCCTGTATTATTCATGACAATTCAATGTTGTGTACTACTTTTGGGCTTCTAGAGAGCTCTCACTTAAAGCTAAGGCGGTAGTAATACGTTTTGTTTATCAAACGTCCATGTTTGCATATTGCTCATCTTGTTTTCATTCCTTCTGTGGCCTGATGGTACAGCAACATGTAAGGGCAAAAGTCTAGATTTTCCCAGTGAAAAAGGCAATCATTTTACACCTAAGATAAATAGTGCCGGGCTGTTGCTCACTTTGCACTTCACTTTTGGCACATGACTGAAGACCACTGACTTGACCCCTAAAACCAGCGCGTGCATGATGCACTTGATTGAATTTTATCTTTTAATTTTAAAACTGATGCCATACTGCTCGCTCTGGTGGTCTTTGTGAATGAGCAGATTACTCATTATTTAGCAATATTTGCATTTTGGTATGTTTGGGACAAATCATCCCACTTGATCTCTATATCGACTTGTGTGTTTTCTGCTGCCTTCAAAGACCCTCGGGAATGTCTCCAATCGTACGAGCCTTTCTTGCTGCACATTGGAGTGCTTTTTAAATGGTTGTTTTTGATAGATCTTTGGTACTCGAATCAAATTTAATGTATTAAATACATAGACTTTCTTCACAGTGTATGATTGAATATGCTGTGGCACTCTGGTGGAGGTAGAGTCATTAGGGACAACTACATTTGAAGTTAAATAAGTGCAAACTCAAACATAGCTACATAATAATTGCAGACAGGTTTTATTTAATTTTTAAAATGTATTCAGCCCTTGTATTAACAGTGTTACAAAATAATGCATATATACACATGTAAATCATAACAAATCATATCTAACAAACGAAGAAAGACACTTTATTGTTAGAAAAAGTGCAGGCTGAAGCTTAAGCTCATTATGCTTACTCTTTTTGCTTCATACAAAAAACAAACAAACAATACAAAACAATAGTCCCAAAATAGAAAATCAAACATTTCATTCACCATTATGTTCATACCTCAGATTTTTGTTTACTATGTTATCTTTGAACATTTTTTTTAATTCACGAAGTATAGTACACATTTTCAGTGTTTATTTGTTTGGCTTCAGAGTGACACACCCTATCCTATTTGCCTTTAGTTTGTAGAGATATTTCCGATAGCACGTAAAGGCAGCAGTCAGGGCAGTGCGCGCCCCCGCCGCCCCGCCGCGCCCCCGCCGCCCCCCCTCCTTGTTCCGAGTGAAAAGTGAGATAGTGAGGAAAAAGCAACGGGAGGAAGCACCATGGAGGGAGAAAGCTGGATGTATTAGCGAGTTTGTAACTTTAGGGCAGGTTTTCCTCCCTCTTTCTTGCGTTTTTGCGTAAACGAATTAAAGTAACTCAATGCGGTGAGATCCGGTGTGTATTTTATGTGCTGGGAAAACGTCGTAAATCTCCCGAACATTCAAACATTCAACTGACCGCGGACGGTTAGCACAGCCCGACTGAAATTAGCCTCTCTCAGCTAGCAAGAAAGGACAAAAAACAGGCTAGTGGAAAAGAAGTTAAAGCTACAAGTGGCGCTGCGGCGTAAAGTAACTCGTAATGTTGCCTCCCGGGATTAACTTCAGATACGGATGAGAAAGAAATTGGAGGCTGGGGAACACCGAGAACAACTGCGAGCCAGACGACCACTGCTATGTCGGGGTTGATTCACGGCTCCGGCAGTCCGTCTGAGTCCCGGGGTTGGCCGCACTCGGTGCTGTGGAGGGTTGGGGGCTTCTTCTTCCTCCTGCTGCTGGAAGGGACCGGCTGCCTCGCCAACCCAAGCAGCGTTTCAGGCGTCAACAACAACCATAGTGTCAACATCTACATGAGTGTGGAGGAAGTGAAGAAGCTTTTGGGTAAGAAGGATTTGAGTACGGCCTACATTGAGATCCAGCTGTCTTCAAACTTTGTGCTCAGTGTTATCTGTGTGTGTTGTGATGCAGTTGTGCCCCCCCACATCTACACTTTTCCTTCTAAAACTGAAGTAGTAAATCATTAACCCCTACTTTAATTGTTTTTTTGTAAACAGCTCTTGTATTACACATAGTGTGAGTCATTTTTGTAATTCGGAGCCATCTAAATGCTCCCTGATCCACAGTAGAGACTTTAAGTTGGAGCCAAAGACCATGAGAGTTAGATATTTTTATAATAAATAAATAATTATGAAGATCTTTTCCTCTTATTCTTAAATTCTTATTCTCTGGGTATAAATCAGATGATTAAAGTGCTCATGTGAATAGAAACTAATGTTGGCTGTAAATTGCACCCTATGCCATCACAATAATAGCAGACAGTTGGGCAGTAGTTAACTTTTTTTAGCTGTTATGTAGCTATTATAACTATATTGATAAAAGTGGAATACTTGATATAACTTAACAATAGGATCTTTAACTTCACGCACTGCCACTGTTATGTTCAGTGTTGCGTCGGCCCAGCTAAAGATATTACTGAATATTCCTTCAAAACAAGAAAGTCACAAGTTCCATCATTAATCAGCTCCTGCTCAAGCTGTATTAAGAAAGGTATGCAGATGCGTCACCAGAAATAGTGGAAAGGAGGAAGTGACCTAGTCATACATTTAAGAACCAGAGTTGGATATTTGTGGTGGAGGTAAGTTTGGTGGGAACTCTTTGTAGAAGATGCACACAGTTCTGTATCTTATATATGATATGGTCCAAGGACATTGTGGTCTATGTAACTGTCCTGACCACTTTAGGTCAGCAGGACTTAATCCCTACTGTACACAAAATTCTAAAAATATAGGTTACCACTTGCCAAAAATGTAGTGATCTTGTTGTAAGAGGTCAGAGAATTTAAACCACATCTCCATGGCCTTCCTAGACCGCAAAATGGACAGATTTGTGCTGTTTTTACTTCATGATTGATTTTTTTTTTTTAGGTTGGCTGTCATAGTGTTTGTTCAGGAATGGGCTAATAACCGTTATCCTGTCGCCAAGGTCGAGTCAGTCTACGGATTAATACTAAGTTGTTAATTCAGGGTTTACTAAAGATGTGTTGAGGGTGCAGTTTGAAACCAGTCATTTACCATGTGAGTGCCGCTGAACAGTCTAATGAAGGGGTAGAAGTGCTAAGAGCGCAATGTTTTTGTGGAGGGGAGGAAGCTAATGTTGCAGCTTCTCACACTGACTAATGTGCAGCTGTAGATAAGTGCATCATCATCTTGTAATGGCATCAGAGATTTTGCACCAGATTTGAGTTAGTAGGAATCAGCTGAACGACCGTGTTTCTATTCATTCACTGAGGAGAACGTCTCAGGTGTGTCCAAGCTTTGAACAAGAAGTCACGTTGGCTAACCTCTTCATGCTGTTTACTGTATGCAGAGATGTTCAGAGCTGCCAGCCAGCATACCGAAACGCTGGTTTGCTTGTGACTATGTTTAGGCCCTTTGATGTTTGTACATGAGCATTATATTTATGCAGATTTTGTGGGATATTTCCCAGAATTTGTTGTGGAGTGCTACATGTGGTATAATGATTTTGGTCTCCGTCTTTCTGACACCAGCATCAAAGTATCACCCATCCTGCTGTTTAAAAAAAACAAACATTTCAGCTCCTTTTCTCCTCTCTGTAATCTGACTGGTGTTAGACCGTAGGCTGATTCTGTCCCTTTCGGTTCTTCTTGTTCTCCATCACTCTATAGTTAATCCTCTGTTGCCAGATGAGGGCCTCTCTTGTGGTTTGCCTGAAACCCTCGTCTGGTCGTATGGAGAAATTTCTTAATGTTTGACAACTATGTGTGCGGAGCGAAAAAGTATGTGTGGACAGAAACTTCCATGATGCAGAGGCAAATGTAGGAAAAATGTTGGAGGGAGGTGAAACTGGCATCATCCCCACATTGGCAATAGGCTGCTGGGGAGTCTCATTGCAGATTCATGTAGAAGACCCAAAGATTACTTTTTGTGTTTTTTAAACCAGCTGGTACAGGATGGGTGTTGCTGTAACAGTAAGATATTCTGTAATTAAACCTCAGACTCTTCGGTTGACTGAATGAACATAATGAATGAAAATACATCATATATATTGTGCGTTCCTATTTTTCCTGGATGAAAACCAATTGACAGATTTTGTGAAAATCTATTTGACATGTGTTACAACACCACTTGGCAAAGCCTTTAAAAGATTTATTGTTGCTACGAGGGATGTCAGCGGTTAACAGTTAATTGGTTAACCGCTGAGAATATTTTTGACTGGTTACGCAGGTCGGTCCAAAGGTTAAATTGCATACACACTCCGCTAATGGCTAGTCAGTTGTTCACAACATCAGATATGTAAAACTGACCTCTACACGGAGTGTTGCATTATGGGTTGTTTGTAATGAGTCTGTTTATAGTGAGTTTGTCATAGTCAGTCAGCACTAAAAGTGTTTGGTTAGTTCAGTTTAACCTGCAGGAGTCTCTGAAGGCTCGTGTAATGTGTTCTTCTGCCAAGGAGGAAATAAATTCATGATGAGTGCAAACGAGTCCAAAGCGTCTTCCGACGTCTCTCCTGCAGAAGTGTAATTTGTCAAGCTGCCAAATACCACTGTGACAGATGATGAGGAGCTCAACACAACAGGCAGTCTTATAAATGCTAACTGCCGGAGAAAATAATTTCTGACTGCCTCCAAGAGCCTGGTAGGAGAGTGTGTGAGTATTTAACTATACTATGGTGTAAGTTATACTCAAAAAGTAATGTTATTTTTCCAAAAACAGCTGTTGGAAAAGTGGGGGTCGTCTTATAATCAGGGTTGCCTTATATTCGTATTATTTATATTTGTAACCCGAGCCCAAGTACATTGTGCCATTGAGAGCTACTGTGACTAAACACATTGAAAAACAACTTGAGGAGAAGGATGAGCTTAAAAGTCAAGCTAACGTTAGCTCTGACCACCGACTGCTGGACAGCTCTCACACACGAAAGCTACATCACAACTTTTCTGTCGACCTGTCGAAAGCTGTCGAAAGTTGGTCCCCAATTAGGATGCATTAAAAAGTGTGTATTAAGATTTATCTCATTGCCGAGCAGCTAGCAGCCCTGTACGCACACATGCTTTAATATAAAGGACATACCTGCAACTTCCTGTTGATAAAAAATAAATGCAATCTTCTAAAACTGTTTTCCAAACCACAAAGGGCTTGAGTTAGCTCGCACAATAGGCTTTTTCTTTCACAGTAAGAAAAGCACAGGTGTAAATATTTGAAATTAATGACGGTGGGATGCTGGCTCACTGTCACACTGTCATGGCTTACTGGGACACCTGAATAGAAGGGAGCCATGGTTTATGTTATTAGTAACACCTGTGCTTTTCCTTCTACAACAAGTCAAAATGTTTGCTGTGAAGAAGGTTGATAGCAGGTCCTGGAACTGCCACAACAATGTGGAGTGGAGCAGTTATTCATTTTATTAGTTACGCCTGTGTGTTTTCTGCTATGACATGTCTGCCTTTTGCCAACACAAAGGTAGGGCTGAATGATTCAGTCACAATAAAAATTTTGACTTGAACAAGTGCAATTTTCAAATTGTAAGAGTCGCGTTATAATTCAGCTATAACGCAAGTTATTAGCAATGTTTTAATAAGCTGGAAGAGCTGCTGTCACAGGCAGGTTAGTCCGGTGTAGCCAGTGAATTTTATATTCTGCAGGTAACCAAACTACTAAACAAAACTGTTGGTGGTTGTCTCGTCTGGTTAATATGTTCTCAGCATGCTGTTGTCTGCACTATTGATCATCCAGAAGTGGTTTTAGTAATTTTTTCGCAAAAATGTCAAACATTTGCTGTGCGCAGCTTCTGAAATGTGAGCTTTTCTGTGTCATACATGATTATAAACTGAATATCTTTGGATTTTGGACTGTTTATATGACAAAACAGGACATTTGAGGTTGTCACGATTGACTGTAAGAAGTCATAATGGCAGTTAAAATAGCATTTTCTCTATTTTCTGCCATTTTATAGATGAAATGAGTAACTCAGAAAATAATTTGTTGCAGCCCTAAAATCATTGTTTCAAGCTTATCACCTGAAAAGCTCTGAAATGTGACTTGTGGGATTTGGTATTATGAAGCAACTTGTCCAGAGAGTCTGTGAAGGGAATGTTAGTTCATATCAAAACTTGTAGTTATGTTGTCAGCAGTTTGTCATTATTTCCACAAACAGACAACAACGTAGTTGTTAACAATGAATAAAACACCACATTTAAATGTCATGATTGAACCCTGAATGAAAGTTAAAATGAGTATTCTCTGGTGTACTACTGACGTATCATTCATTGTTTAATGTTACGCAGACCACAAACACAGGCCTGGAGATTCATTTGTAGATAATAAGAGCAGTTGAAATCACAGTCAGCAACTCTGCTCTGACCATTTTGAGCACGTTCCTTGTTGGTGACTGTTTGCATTGAAATGCAGCGTTCCCATAGCTCCTGTCCTGTACAGGATTTATATTCACTGCAATTTTTACAATACGCTAATAAAATTATATTTGTCAATAAAGCATTGAGACATTATTATGATAGGAAAAAGTAACATCAAGTAATGTAGTCTTGCTATGGTCTCTGGTCGCATTTTAAGCAGACTGTCAGTTTATAACTTTGCCAAACAACCTGATTCTCAAGGGGCCAGCAAGGAAAATGCACAGGAAAACGTCACGGCTGAACTGAAACAGAGTTTTGCGTACACAGAATGTTTGTCTATGGATGAAGTGGAGTCCTTGATGGTTTCTGCATATGACTAATGGGGAGTCAACTGTCCGTCTCAAAAACTCTCAGCTCACTCTACGCATGTATCCCTAAACTCAGCTCCCATATCAGCTGTGTCTCAAGACCTGCAGCCCGGGTTTGAATTGTGTTGCAGCTGCCAGCTCGAATTCAATTACTGAAGGATCAGTTTTGGCTGGACGGCAGTTGAAAAATGCTAAAAATCTTTGCAATCTATTCTTTTTTTACAAAACATGGGAAGTTGTTGTTGCACGATGACTCACAGGAGTAAAACAGCTACTTGTGCGTCAGAAAACATTTGCTTTTTAGAACAAAAGCTTTCTGGAATGTATTTGAAAGTCTGTAAAGGCTTGGTAATATAGATACTTCTTGAATCAGATCTTTAAGAAATTACATTTAATTGTATAGTCTTGAAAGGAAACCACAGGTATAATTCAATCCCAGGAGAGAAGGGAGACTCAATTAGTCGATTTTTTTTTTTAAAGTGACAAAAACTGAAAAATGTCTACCACAGTTTTTTAGACCACAGGGTGAGGTCTTTTAAATGTTATGTTTTGTCTGACTAACCATCTCAAATCCAAAGATATTCAGTTTACAAAGATAGAAAAGCAGCAAGTCCTCACGTCGTGGAGAAGCTGTAACCAGAGAACTACTTTCATAAGGCTCATGACCCGGGCTATGACACCGGTTTTACAGGCTTCAATAGCTTTCTGTCTTTCTCTGTTTTCCTGGCATTTTGACCATCCATGTGATCATTCAGAAGATGAAGGATGGAGTGAAAATAAGCTTTTTCTGTACCATCCAGCGTGCGCTCCCTGTCTTCTATAATAATGACCTTTTTGAGCCCAGTTTTCCGTGGTAGAATCACCAGTCGACTTGATCCCTAACACATTACTCTGAGGAATTTGTCTTGGTGGAAAGTAAGCACTAAGAGAGTCTGTTTTCTAGTCCCTGCATGGCATGCTTCCTGTGTCACTGGATCTTGCTGCTTACTGTAGTTGTATTGGGCTTTTTCAGTAAACGCAAAACCATAGCTCCCCAACCAAAATTAGTATTCTGTAGACTAAATAAGCACTTCCATTAAAATCAGTTTTTCCAATACTTTGCTTGTGGTAAGGGCAGCTACAATTGTTGACAGACTCTAATCTGACATCTCTCAGTTGTTCAGTAACACCGCCGTGTACTACAACTACCTTGAATATTATAATCTTTCCAACAGAGAAGCAATGTGGTCATTTTTTCCGTTAACCCAGTCAGGTGAGTAGGCCAGCGGTTGGTGTAATCCCTCTCATGTAGCATGTAAAAATGAAAAAAAAAAAACAGATCTCATAAAAAAAAAAAAGCGAGCAAGTGTGTAAAATCTTCGTCGGATTCTGAAGAGCATGGCGGCGAACCAGCCTTCCTCCCCTCCTCCAAAGAGCTGAAAGGCAAGCAGGGGCTTTGAAAAAGAGCCTGTGAACTGTGAGGAGTGATTGGCAGCAGTATTCATTTCCTTCATGCCACTCTCCAAGGAGCCTGTGGTTGAATAGGGGAGCCCCTGCTTTCACATCTTTTGTCTGAGAGCCGCTGCGCTCACAGGACATTCTGTAAAGCTACGACCCGTTCTATAAGTTGTTGCCCTTCTGCTAAAATCCCAATATTTTTTTCTTCTTGTATGTCCGTTTGACAATAAATGTCATAAGACTTTGAACTTTATTCTAATTCTATTCAGGCCACTGTCATACTCGAGTTTTTTTGACTGTGGAGATGAAGAATAATTTAGGAGCTGTACATGTTGAAATCAGATATTTTCAAGCCTACTAGTATCTGTAGAATTTGTAAAATAGAAGATACATTTTGTCAGGAAAAACACTTGCTAGCCTGAAAAAAAAAGATTATATATATATATGTATTTGACCGTGCACACACAGGCCTTGCTTTCAAAGTGATGGCGTACTCACAAAGCCGCCCATGTAAAACAGCATCTAAAAATAGTTGAGTAAGTGGTGTGTGAGACCTCTTAAACGACTCTTTAGTCATCTCAAGATGAAATCATTCTGCCACATACAGCTAATCATTTTTTCAGTAAACCATTTGATATTTGTTTATTTGTTGAGTAAACGAAGGTGCCCCTTTGAGCAACAAATAAGCATCAATGAGGTGCCTATAATGGGATAGCGGCAGACAGTCTTGCTCAGATTCCTTTCCCTGCCTTCATCCTCGTCTGCCCTTGGGGCACTTCATGGAATAAAAGAGGCAAACTGATGTATGGTCTCTTTGAAGTAAATCAAAGAAAACCACAGAGATTGTGACTTAATGTGTGTTTTTCTCCTAGCTGCAAGATACTTTGAAATGTCACTATTTTGCCACCAGTACTTTTACAACAGCCAAGCTGGTGTCTTTGGTTAGGATATTTGGTAATGCATTTCAGAGAACATACTATCCTATATCCTTATTCTAGGTCATTACTGTGCCTTCCTCTTCCTTTTTGATGTCCATCCTTTGGTAATAGAAAGGAGTTTTCTCTTGAGACAAGGCACTAACGCTTGGGCATGCCTAACTTTTTCCTTTGGCAGGAAAGGTGCATGCACTGAGAATGGTAGGTTTATGCTTTGAATGTACCATCAACAATGTGTGTCAAACTTAGACTCTACCAGCTTACACAAGGTGGTCTGTTACTCCATTTCCAGCAAATACTGGCCTAAGGGAACACTTTAGTAGCCTGGGCCATCGAGCAGCATCTCATCACAGCTGCAAACTTAGCACCTTTTAGCAAAATTTGCCATTTTGAATGAAAAATATGGGCAAATCACAGATACACCTGCGTTTGATGCAGGACTGTGCTTTACCACATATCTGTGATGTAAACTGTTTTTGGTTGCTGTTACTTGAAATGTTGCTACTTAGCTGAGCTACAGAACATTAGTTTCTTCAAACAGAACCAACTTTAGCTTTGTTTGCTCCAGCAAAAGCAGCAAACAATTAAAGCGGTGCATGGTGAAGCCTAGTTTATAATCATATTAATTATCTCTGGGGTTCTGGGGGGGGTGCTGTCACCTTCTTGTACTCACTTGAGTTTGCAGCTGTGGTTAAAGCAAAACACATATCCTCTCTTTTCTGGGAAGTAACTTTGAGCTGCGGTGGGATGTCAGGTGATTTCCTGCTGAAATTGTTGACCCAATGCCTCGTGTTAGAGAGGATGTTATTAAAGTTCGGCGTGGCTATTTAGGGATCCAAAGCCCAAATCAAATTTTCTTGAACATAACCATCATATATTGTTCTTATGTTAATGAGTTAATGAGACATGTTTTCATTTTCAGATAAAAAGAAAAATACAGACTGTTTTGGGAGTTTTGTGCATTTTAAACAAAAGCTATTGTCACTATCAAAGTGAATTGTCATCCGGGTTTTTATGAAGTACTGTAAAACTCTTATTAATAGGTTTGGTCACTGTTTGCTTAGATAAGAAGTGAAAGCACGTCCTTCATTAGAGACAGCCTTACTGCTATTGGAGATGGACTTTGATTTCATGAAGCAACTGACTCAGTCCTCCTATCATTTCTGGACACGTTCTGGGTGTTTTCCCCGAGCACGTTGGTTGCTCTCTGTTGGTTCAACCAGGGACGTCTTGATTACCTTTACTTGGTGAAGTAATAATGACATTGTTCCCTCTCCACCATGTCTTGTTTTTACTTGTCAGCTGACACTTTACGTAATGTCTTTTTCAAGCACAGACCAAAAAAAAAGGTCTCTTTAGTTTTGAGCTTTTCCAGTGTCTCTGATACCTAAGAGCTTGAGATCCTTCGTACATTACCCCTGCTCTCCTGCCTCATTCATGCCTGTGGATTTGTTTGGAGTTTCCAGTTGATAGAGTTTCACGCAGGCCCTCATTTTCTCCTTCCTTGGTTAATGTGGCCAGTGTCTTCCCAGTGAGAGCCTGGAGGGAGTGTTTATCTCCTGAGCGCTCAGGGATGGAGGCTTTGGGAGGTATAGTGTCGACTGTGCGCACAAGAGGGTCTTTGTTATATCTGTCCTGGACCTTACCACCTGGCCACTGCCACCTTTGTTCTCCTCTTTCAAAGTCTGCAACGTGATCCACGGCTTGCCAGAGAACACTGCATGTCATCTTAAAGCTTTGTAGAGCCCAAAATGTTGAGACAAAGTAAGATTTATTATGCCTGATTTGTCGCTGTAATCTATAGTTTTGTGTTGACATCTATAGATGAAAGGAACGGCCATTTCCAGTATATTTTTAGGGCTGATTCCATATGTGACGTTATGTAAAAGGTTTATGATAACAAGGTATCCATGCCAGTTTGAATCTCTGAACCAGCAAAGAAAATCTGTGTAGGGGAAGTGAGTGATTAATGCTCTCTCCCCTCCCATAGTTGAAAGAAGTTTTGCTGTGCCCTTGAGCAAGGTATGTAAATTTTAGTCCAGTGGAGCCTCTGAGTGGCCAACAGCAGAGGGCTGATTGTACTGGGCAGCTCTGTGGTATGTTATGTTTATGAATGTCAGTAAGTAAACTAAGCATTGGCATCTCAAACTGTATTTCAAAAAGTCCACATGTATCACAGTTCATTTAACAGTTACAATTTTAGGCACCTTATCTTTACATAGATGTACAGATATGGTGCATGTTTTTCTTATCATGGTCTTGGTCTCACTGGTAGCACTTTATTCTAGGGATGCATGTAATTGGATTTTTTTTCCAATATCTGATATGCCGATATTTTCCACCTCATTTTTGCCAATACTGATATATGCACACATTTTTTTCCACCTGGCTGAGGAGATTATTTCGCATACAATCATAGATCGTACTAAGACAATATATGAAGGAGGAACTTTGGAAGTCTGGAGTTCAGGAGCTCAGCATTAAAACTTGACTGCTCGACCCACTTGGCAGGTTTATTAGAGTTTTCTTTGAGTTTATTTGAAAGACAGGATTATGATTTAATCTCTGGTCCACACACTGAAGAAGAAGGTGGCGATAACGCACCTAATACGTTGGTTGCCGACCATCATTGGCAATTAAAACAAACCAAAGAAGTTTTTTCCAAACAGAGTGGTACATCCTGTCAGCCGAGGTGTTTCCTATCTGTGTAGCCGAGCACAGCAGCTTCTCCCGGCGTTTCCTCCACAGGCTCCACTTCACACAGCTGCCCAGTAGACCCGCTGCTTCTTCCCACTTTAACGGGAATAACAAACTGGGGCTCGGTGCGCCGGTTGGATCCACACGGAGAGCCAGGGCTAGCAGAGCATTAGCTGCAGCACAGCCAAAGGGAAGCACAGCCAGGCGGCGTAGGAGAAGGCAACGAATCGGCCTGTCATATCAACAGAAATGTTCATTTTAGGCTGATGCCGATATTTCCTTGTAAAGCCTTTATCGTCCATTATCGATGACGTGCCGATATTATTGTGCATCCCCACTTTATTCGTTTCTTCATCTACCCTTTTTCTAGCATGCAGCATGTTTTCAATGGTTTCTTAGTGACGTTACAGTAGTAGCTGCACTGGTTAACAAGCAGTGAGTTGTGCTGATGCTCATGATGCACTTAATGTGATGTTAAAGGATAGCTTTGGATAGGTTTTTGTTAGGTACGTATGTTGAGAGTTATTGGGCACTGTTATCATTCCTCCTGTTCATGGTGTCTGTGAATCAATCCCCCCCTAACCTGACTCTACTGCAAGAGATGGAGGATAAAATCCACTCTTTTTTTCCCCCCACGGAAATGCATTCTGAAGTTTAGCTGAATATATATCTTCATCTTGGCATGTAGGTTTATTGGTAGTGTTGTGTCCAGGCAGCAAACCTACATTCCACTATAAGGAAGGATCCCTCCACTACAGCTCACAAAGGAAACACAAAGACAGAATTTCGTACTTAACGAAACAAAGACGGTGGATTTTGTTCCCCACTTTTCACAGTGGAGTCTGGGCTTCACAACCAGTGTGTAGAGGAGGAATGATTACACCGACCAATAACACCCTTAAAGCACAAAATCCATGTGACTTTTTTTATTAAGATAAGCTTGAAAAATATAAAACCTATCCTGTAAAATCCTTTTTATACTGTTCCTTCCTACCTCTTTTCCTTAGAGGCTGGTTTTCTTGCAGACTCCTTTCATGGCCATTTTACAGTACTGCCTACTAGCTTTAATGTTGTCCTTTATTGCTATCTCGGATGTAGGTTTGCTACTACATAGCTGAGTCTCACTGAAAGTAGAGCATATGCCACCCTTTGAGAGTTTAATCTTTTTAATGACTGGTTACAGTGGAATTCACACATTTTTAGGAGTGTGTTTTTCCTTAACATTTTTAACCCTAATAATAGAAGCTGTTAAACCATGAAAAAGTCTCTAAGGGCTCCTCTTCCTCTTTGCACTTGTGCTTTCCCACTTGGCTATGCACAACATACAGTCTCATGCAGAATCACCACTCACTCATTTGCTGAAAAGATTTCAAAAGCTGTATGGAAAGCCACACGGCTATTCCAACCAGCGAGTTGTTCCTGGTCAAAGAAAAGGCCAATGATGTCTTGAGTAACAGAAACTAGCAATGCATTTCTTAGTTTTAAGTGTTTTCAGATCAGTGCGGGGCGATATATTGTAAATCACTTGACACCAGAAGAGTGAGAATGGAAGTGTTCAGCAGGAAATAGTCCCTCAAAACATAACATGCTGCCAAGCTATTGTGCCGGAATCAAAATGATGTTATTTTCCATCAGCATTTAAAAAGTCTGTTAGCATCTGTAATAGCAAACAGCATGACGATGTAGCGAGTCTCTTTTAAATCTTGTGACCAAACACTAACTAAACAAGGATCTTGTTTACAGGCACACCTTCTAGTAATGCGGTTTTCCCATTCCAGCGAGTAGAGAGTGTGAGTCAGTTTCATGGTTCAGCTTCCTTAACTTCAGCAACCACTTATTCCCTGTCCTCAGTCTCAGTGGAGAAATAAGTTGTGTACACTGACAGGCTCCTGTTGCCAGTACCTCAAATTCCTGTTTTGAAGTTGTCGCTGTTCGGGTGGATGGCTGAGGTGCTGTGGGAGGGACAAACTTGAGCCCGGCTCACACTGGTCCTCTTTGGGCCTCTATGCCTGGTTGCATAGTTTAATTGGTATCAAAGCAGTGTGGCCACATGTTGAGACAAGGGAGGCACACAGAGTTGAGCATGAGAAAGGCAATTATTACAGGACTTAGCTGTGTGGCCGTGTAGGCATTTGTTAAGGCATCTGTTAAGTCCCTGCCTATCTGCACATGAGGGCCTGTGCATACACAAAATATCGCAGTTTTAGATTTTATCACATTTGTGCACATGTATCACTCCATTTTCCAGTTGCTCATTTAAGGTTTGGCCACAAATAACTACTTGTACTATGTAAAATCAAAAGTACTAAGTACTGTTAGCAAATTACTTAACTTTTAGCACTTATATTGTAACGTAGGTGTAGTTCATGCCAAAATAAATAAATAGACCAATTAACATATACATTTACACACTGTGTTATCTACACATTAAAATACAAATCTGTTTTGAAAAAAAAGGCAAGCGGGCAAAAGCACAAAAAACAAATGATAAAAACAAGCAAATGGAAACAGGCCGAATCATAAAGACAGTGATAATAAAGTGCAAGTTGGTTCTTAATCAGTTATAAAATTGTAGATTGGACCAC